>NC_064772.1:28346219-28649249 GCF_011397635.1 Epinephelus fuscoguttatus | reverse complement strand
TCGATTGGATGGAAGATGACGTCAAAGCAGGAGAAGTTGATGTCTGGGAGGAGCTTCGCTTTCTTTCTGGCCTCCTCCGCCAGCCTCTCCTCCTCTGCTTTCTTCTCGGCCTCCAGCTTTTTCTCCTCGTCCTTTTTCTTCTTCTCCTCTGCCTTTTTGGCCGCCTCTTCCGCCTTCTTTTTTTCAGCTTCTTCTTTTGCTATTCGCTCCTCCTCCTTCAGTCTCATGTAGTCGTCCTTCCTCAGAACAGGTGCTGAACAAAGAGAGTGACGGTGAGTTAAATAGCTGCGTGCTTGTTTTCTGTCTGTGTGTTGGTCTGTCAGTGTTCGTACTTACTGACAGGTGGGGTGATTTCTGGCGAGGTGGCGTACGGGTCTATGGCCTTCTCTTTGAAAATCTCTGTCCGCTCTCTTATGTCCTTGATCACAGCTCTGAGTGTGTCATCTGTGTTACGGAAGTAGACAACAGGTGGAGTGGGAGGGCAGGCCTCTTCACTGAAAACAGAGCAGAAGCAAAAAAGAAAGGTGAATAAAAGAATACCACAGAAAATGACATTAAATACAAGAGGAGGGAAATGAGGGGGCTAAATTGGACACTAATCTTTAGTGGTGGTCAAAAATATTGGACAATTTTGCAAGTATAATAACGATTAACCCTAAAAGACACGAAGGACTGCTGCTGATCTCGGCCGACACCGTCTTTAAGAGGATGCGTTGCGCAACTTGCGCCCATTGTTTTTCTAGCATGATTCATTGGTACCAACCATATCATGCTAGCTTGTTGTATAGGGGGCTATATAACACTCCAAAGTTAGCCATCACAGTTTTTCCTTTGCCTTCCCTGACCTCTCACCTCAAGATATCTGAAAATGGGTTCTGTGGGTACCCATGAATCTCTCCTTTACATGCATGCCCACTTTATGCTCGTCTCATGCAGTTTTTGGCAAAAATCATGCATTTTCTTTCATGCAGTATATTCTTAAAACTGTGTATTTGAATATTTCTGCATACTGGGGTCCCTAAACAGTATTATAATTGCATGAATTGGGTATGACTGGAAAGTTTTGTGGAGTCACTGGGCTCAACTTTACTTGTGTGTGATGATGCTAGTCCCCATAGTAATTATTTTATTGTAGTGAGACCATATTTTGGAACCTGACCTCACTGTATCAAATGACCTGTTGTGACCTCTGGGATAATCACAGCCTCGTGAAACTTTACAGTCAAACCAGAGACATGGAGGATTCAGAGAATGTATGGCTTTCATAGTTATATTGATCAGAACAGAAGTGTTTGCCATTCCTTGTAAATCTCCAAATGTCAGAAGTTTTTGATAACAAATCAGAGCATGGGTTTTTATATAGTGTTCGTCAAGGTCTTGCAGTCTTAATGTTGTATTTTTGAGTGATTTTTGACAATTTTATCAATTCTTGGATTGTCAAAAATGCTTTCATTTTGCACCAAATCTGTGTAACGAATGGTATCTACACAAAAACATGATGCAACATCTTATGAAGCATAGTTGAATTCCTGACTGCCATCATATACTTCTATCATAATGTTCTGAGCCCCTACACACTCGAGACTTTCAAAGCATTAATAGCCACCTGTCCAAAGCACAAGAGGTTTACAAACAAATGCAGGACTTTTACCTGTAACAGAGTACTTTTTCAGTGTGGTATTAGTATTTTTACTTCAGTAAGGGATCTGAGTACTTCCTCCATCACTGCTGCTGACATGGCATTTGCACTTTGGAAAATCACATGTTCACTTGTTTAAATCTGTTTCACTTCTGCAGAACGTCTTCTTCGTCTTGCAGCCTTTTTTAGTGGCACTTCTCCAGCTCTTGGGCATGTGCCAGAGTCTTTGCACATGGCACAACACCTGCCCTTATAGAGTGTTAGGAGGGCTTTACCTATGCTAATACGTTACTCATGATCAAGTGGTATTCATCATTCAGCACCTGGGTCAGAGCAGATCTGGATGGTCAAGAACTTTTGCTGTATCTGGAGCTGACTTCTCGTTTTTTCTCGCAACAGAAAATTAAGTGAAAATATGAGACAAATTTAAGAGAGTGTTGCTGCATGAGGCCCAGTGTTTGTTACAGCCAGAATAAATTGACACACCAGGCATCTCAAACTAATCTTCCCTGCTTTCAAATGATGTATACCACTTCTATGTAGCTGCTGTGTCGCCCTAAAGATTCCCTGTTCCCTCATAAAAAAGAATCTACAGTGGGTCTCTAAAGGTCAATCTGCTGAAACTGAGGAAAATCAGACAGTCACACAACCCTACATGAGATCTACAAACAAGCTGGATTTCTTTTCCACTTTTATTTGAACCTCAAATAGTGTGTAAAACAAAATCACTTCCTTGAAACCAGCTCCTGTTTGCATGTGAACACTATCCCTGATCTTTCTCAGTCACAAATAACACTAAGCTCCTAATCTCCTCTCCTACTTTAGGAGTCACAGGCTGCAAGTGGCAGTGTGATCATGGCTGCTGTTGCCACACACACAAAGTGTCCAGACGTAGTACTTCTTGTTAGCAAAGCCGAAACAAAGGCGGTGCAGCTAAGCAGACGTTACAGCAGCCTCTCATAGTAAAGTGTCCATCTGCACAATCAGTACAGAATGGTTAATGTATGTCTGGAGAGTATTTATAACCAGTTTCAATTTAGATGTCAGATATTAGCAACAGCTATGCTTTAAGTTTTGTAATTATGTAAATGATGAATGCTACAAAGCCAAATACATCACTGTAACCTGACAAAGCTCTTCTTGTTCACAGTGTAGTGCTACACTGAAGCGGATACACTGGACAGAGCTCAAGCTCCAGGTCAAGGTATTCTTAGTCCAGCCAAGTTTATCTGTATAGCTACTACTCACTGTGAGAGTCTCATCACCTCTCACAATTATTCTACAGTAAACAAACATAATTTCAAGAAGGATTTCCTTCACTGATCTTTAAATATTCCAACAAAAACATCCTCTTCTCCCGAATCTCATGTCAGAGGCAACACAACAGACTGAGATTCGCCATAGTGTGTATCACAACATTTGCGCTCTCATTTCCGCAGGTGTAGGTCTTTGTTTCCAAGGTTGTCCCCAAGCAGCAATGTTCAGCATGAGCATTTTATCAACTATGAGCAAAGCAGCAACATCTCTCTACATCTTCCTCTTGCATATTCTTTGTAACATCGGCTCATACGGACACAACGTACCGCGCTGTAAAGAATTAAACAAGCCATATCTTGCTCATGACTTCTCAGACCTTGAACTCAAACCATTGTGTTGCCCCGCCCAAAACATATAACTTAATAATTAAATTAATATCGTAAATATGTGGGTGACTACTCGACTAAAGGCTCTAAATGAAGACTATTGGTAGACTAAGAAAATTCTTAGTCGGGGGCAGCCCTAGTCGTTAGAAGAGGACAAAGGGAAGGAAAATAGCCTCAATACTTTACTGCAAATCTCCAGGTTTGCTCACATGACATCAGAAATGTATGACGTACTCGCAGCTCAAGCTGTGAACTTAACCTCATCACATGTATGCCGCCACTGTGACTGTCGACAGATTCTTATTTCACTGTTGCACATTAATGGAAACACGCAGATAAATGTAGCCTATATGATACAAGCTACTTGACAGAGACTGCAAACTAGCTCAACAACATGGCCAAACACAAGTAAGATGCTGAATGTATTAAACTGTGTGGACTTTGAACTAATGATGAAGGAGAAATCTGGACCCTGTGGCTGGACCAGTTGGGAACCACTGACTTAGTTGACTTCTGCAGTGTAGCAAAGGACTGGAGCCGATCCAAACTGGGTGACAAGTGCAATACATGCAGTGTATGGTGCATTCTTACCCTTCAGCCCCCTCTGGATTGGCAGGAGCAGCAGGAGCAGCAGCTGGAGCAGGAGCAGGAGCAGCAGCTGGAGCAGGAGCAGCAGGAGCAGGAGCAGCAGGAGCAGGTTCTGGAAATAAAACACAGCAGCACTCTTTAGTCTGTTTCTAACAATTAGACACAAACACTAACCGAAGAACAAAAAGCCATAACGTCCTAGCGTGGAAATCAGAATTAAAGCAACCGAGAGTATACTTTCTTAAATGTACGATCAAGGTACACTTTATTTCCTAATGCCACTACACAATGTTCCTGTGCATTTATTGTACTTGGTGGAACAGTGATAATAATGGGACATGTACATGGCTTTTTTTTTTCTTCCTGAAATCAGTTAATCATCTGCAAATGTCTGCACACATATGGTATATTTCCAGTATTTCTAGTCTGTATGTAATCTGTGTTCACCTGGATAATCCCCCAGAAGCATCAGGTCTTAGCATGGTTGAGTTTATTGTCTCCTGTCCTCTGCCAGATAACATAATTCCTTTTATCTCTAGTCAGAAAGACAAGGAGACGGATGAATTTGAATTGGATCCAAACAGACTTCTCACCTGGTTTGGCCTCTTCCTTCTTGGGCTCTTCTTCTTTTTTCTCTTCTTCTTTCTTTACCTCTTCTTTCTTTTCCTCCTCTTTCTTTGGCTCCTCTTTTTCATCCTTCTTTTCGGGGGGCTTTTCCTCCTGTAAACACACAATAATGGTAACAAAAGCAGACAGACGTCTTGAGACAAACAGGACACAGCCAATCATCAGTTGTAAGACTCATCTACTTCGTCATGGATCCAAAAAAGTCAAAGTGCTCAATGCTACTGCCACAGCCCCGGGCTTTAAAGCAAAATTTGCTAATGATTAAGAGGCAGCACGTTGGTGCATTAGTTAGCACTGTCACCTCACAGCAAGAGGGTTCCTGGTTCGAATCCCAGGGTAGGGGAGCCCTTCTGTGCGAATTTGCATGTTCTCCCCGTGTCAGCGTGGGTTTCCTCCAGGTACTCCAGCTTCCTCCCACAGTCCAACGACATGCAGGTTAATTGGTGACTCTAAATTGTCCGTAGGTGTGAATGTGAGTGTGAATGGTTGTCTGTCTCTATGTGTCAGCCCTGTGATAGTCTGGTGACCTCTCCAGGGTGTACCCCGCCTCTCGACCATTGTCTCCCCACACTTGTAGTTCATTCTCAGTGCTGTCCCCTCAATCATCTTCAGGAGAAATACTGAAGTTCTTGAAAACTTGATCTAGGGTTTATGTCACGTGATCAATGGTGGCAGCATGTAAATGCTTTGTCCTCGACTTCCCAAACTTTTAACATTAAATTAATAATCCCTAAAATTTTAATTTTGTCTAAACACGATTAAAATTTAAAAAGGAAAGTTAAAAAATGGGCGGCACGGTGGTGTAGTGGTTAGCACTGTCGCCTCACAGCAAGAGGGTTGCCGGTTCGATCCTGGGCGTGGGAGCCCTTCTGTGCGGAGTTTGCATGTTCTCCCCGTGTCAGCGTGGGTTCTCTCCGGGCACTCCGGCTTCCTCCCACAGTGCAAAGACATGCAGATTGGGGACTAGGTTAATTGATAACTCTAAATTGTCCGTAGGTGTGAATGTGAGCGTGAATGGTTGTCTGTCTCTATGTGTCAGCCCTGCGATAGTCTGGCGACCTGTCCAGGGTGTACCCTGCCTCTCGCCCGATGTCAGCTGGGATAGGCTCCAGCCCCCCCGCGACCCTCAAGAGGATGAAGCAGGTAGAAGATGAATGAATGAATGAAGTTAAAAAACAAAACAAGGAAAAGATGAGAAGACAGGAGAAATTAGGAAAAGAACGTAAAAGTAACCCAAAAGAAAGCATGGCATCAATAATGGGGAGATAAAAAAGTTAATTGTGGAATTAAAAGGACCTGTCGCTGGCTGAATCAAGGATTTAAGAATGGAATGGAATAAGAGCAGGAAAAATATTGCTTATGTTCCCCCCTGAAAATCCACCTATGCTTCCCTGGTGAAGATGTCTCCATCAGTGCCAAGCTGCTTTAGTGGTCTAAGTCACCTGCTGTGGTCGACCTTAAAAACAACACGTGTGACGAGTAGTTACTGAGCACAGAACTTGATTAATTTAATGGTTGGAATGGTGCATGCATGGAAACTGCTAGACAGCTGTTCAGGGAGCAACAAATACAAAATACTGTTAAAACAGCATGAAAAAAGAACTCAGAAAGAAATAAAAAAAGATATCAGGCCTTACCTTAGCTGGTGGAGCTGCACTGGGAGGCGGGGTAGCAGCCGGGGCAGGCGGAGGCTCAGGAGCACCGAGTAACTTTTTAAACCTGCTGAACATGGCAAGGTTTGGTGCGGGCTACAGGGAACAGGCCATCCACTTCTCCTCCTCTTGAAAACACTTTCTGATGTGGCTCTCCAGTCCTTAAAAGAAGTCCTTGTCTCTCATCCAAATCACAGACTGAGGCAATTAAATATCTTAGAGTTTAATTCCCTCTGGGCACTCCCCTTTTCCTGGAGTCACCACCAGATTAGCCACCAGTCTCTGCCAGGCAAGACGACTGTCCTGTGTTGACTTCAGTCTAGAGACCTTTGATTACTTTATCATTTGTTGGCAAATACACATCATAATAATTATTACAAGCGCATCTCCTGATTAATCAATGACTAAATGAAAAAATGAATCACTGTTAAGTCAGTGAGGTTTTTTTTAATATATATATTTTAGTTTAGTTTTTTAAAACATCAAGCACACAGTCACAAATTGACAGTACACAAACACCAATTTCACATTACGAATGCTTCAAAAATAAATTAACAGAAAATAAAATAAACTGGCACGCAACAGTACCAATAAAAATGTAATGGCGCGCCGCAATGATTTTTTTTTTCTCTGAGTGAGGATCAGAATATATGCAGTTCACATAATCTGACCAAAATAATATAATAATAATAATATAATAATATAATATAATATTTATATAAACGCTTGAAGATCCACTCATTACTAAAAGTGTATGTCATATAAAAACTGAAGTAATGGTCAAAGTTGTCATATGGAATAGTTAATGGGTAACACTTTACTTGAAAGTATCTACTTAAGAGTGACATGACACTGTCATAACTATGACATGACACTGTCATGAACTTGTCATAAACATTATGTACATGTCATAAACGTTTATGACTGCTGTCATTAAGTGTCATTTGGTTTTTGTAATGACAAGTTGACATTGTTTGAGTTGTCTTGATTATGACAACTTGACATTAGTCAAAGTGACATTACCAGAAGTTGTCTTTGTCATGACAACTTGACATTAACAAAAAAAAAATCTTTTTTGCACCTCTTTTTTGTATTTATGACAAGTTGACATAATGATTGTTATAATTAGATGTCCAAGGTTACAGACTGATTCTAACACTTGGTCAGATAGATGTCTGACAGGATACGACACAAAACTGGCTGTCATGACACCATTATGACAGTGTAATGAATAAATTCTTTGACCTAAAGTAAAGTGGTACCATTTTGATTTGTCATTAAGATATCATAAAGGATAAGACTGGCTGTCATGACAGCATTATAACAGCCAGTCATATCCTTATTAGATCATTATTACAAACTGGTTACTAATTCGACAATTAAATTTACTGAACTCAGTCAAAACAACTCCTCTGCACTTCAGACACAACACAGCACACTTTTCTCAATATTTAATCATGACGATAACATGGTAGTAATTTGAAAGCAGCTGGTGTAAAACTAGCCTGCTGGGGTTATTTCAGTCCACTCTGCCCACTTAGTTAATTAACCCTTACAGTGTCTCCTTCTGGCTCACAGGATTAGTCAGCTCTTTCTCTGAACTGTAATTCCTACCATACAAACACACAGCCGGCAGACAGATACACAACAAGCAAACAAATAGGACAGTAAACTGAGGGAATTATTTATTTAAGCAAATACTGATGGGGATCAAATTGATCAAATTCATTATGAACAATACAGTTACCAATTGTCATGACAGATCATCTCTGTTAGGCTTTTACAACCACTGTGCACTGGCAAACCAAATAAACACAGCCAATAAAAGCAGACAAACAAAAGTTAACAAGGTACAACAAGCGTATTTGAGGTTCAGACAGATTAAATATTGCACATCTCATTATAATAGTTTAGAAATATATCTTTAAATACAGTTTTGGTGTTTAAATCTGCTTGTTGTCTCAGTTAGCTTGGCTTTGTCAGGTGGTCTAAGCATATCGAACCAGATATCTGACCCCAGGAAATAACAGAAGTAATCAGCTTTAAACATTACTTTAACATAACCTGAAATACACTCAGTACAAAAGAGTAGTAAGATGTTCAAAACAAAACTGTACATTCACTCCCAAAAAGGAGTTATAAGAAAAAGTAAGCCCACTACAGTCCTCACTGGCCACCACCAGCAGCAGCCTGGGGGAAACAATACAAAATGTGACAGTCAGCATAATTGCAATGGTTTTTATATGACCACATAGAGACTGAAAAGTAAATGTTGTTACCTTCATCTTCTCAATAATGTTCCTGTTCACGTTTCCACCAATAGCACGCAGCAGTTTGGGTGTGGGCGGTTTGGGTCCGAACAGGGCCAGGCCTTTCTTCTTGTCCTCTTCTGCTTTAGCTGCTGCTGGACCCTTGGACTTCATGAGTTTCCTGTACAGACACAGAGAGACTGATTGAACAAATGTCCTCTGATACCATTACCATTAAAATGTAAAGCTGACTGAAATATATTGGTAAATATAAACTTCATATATGAGGGGTCCTCAAAGTTTTGATGATTGAGTGTCAATTTAGGGAGCCAGTGTATGATTGAGGGCTGCACAGAAAGAGTGCACACACTATGAGTTTTTATGGCAAAATATATACTGTGACTGTTTTAAGAGTTTTTAAAAATTCCTTTTTATGACATACTACAATTATAATTTTTTGAACACTGTACTTTTATTTTTTACATTTTATGACATAATACTACAACTTTTTTAATGACTTTTTCATGACAAACAATACTATGACTTTTTTGACAAACAATATGACTTTCTAGGACATAATATACTTTGACTTTTTTTTTAAATAACTTTTTATGACATACTATACTATGACTTTTTTCATGATTTGGGATGACATTCTATACTATGACATTTTTTAAATAACTTTTTATGACATACTATACTATGACTTTTTTTTCATGATTTGGGACGACATACTATACTATGAATTTTTTTTCATGATTTGGGACAACATACTATACTATGAATTTTTTTTCATGGTTTTGAAACGACATGCTATACTATGACTTTATTTCATCATTTGGAATGACATACTTTACTATGACTTTTTTTCATGATTTGGGACGACATACTATACTATGACTTTTTTGCATCATTTGGAATGACATACTTTACTATGACTTTTTTTCATGATTTGGGACGACATACTATACTATGACTTTTTTTCATGACTTGGGACGACATGCTATACTATGACTTTTTTGCATCATTTGGAATGACATACTTTACTATGACTTTTTTTCATGATTTGGGACGACATACTATACTATGACTTTTTTTCATGACTTGGGACGACATGCTATACTATGACTTTTTTGCATCATTTGGAATGACATACTTTACTTTTTTCATGATTTTGGACGACATACTATACAATGAATTTTTTTTCATGATTTGGGACGACATACTACACTATGACTTTTTTTCATGACTTGGGACGACATACTATACTATGACATTTTTTAAATAACTTTTTATGACATACTATACTATGACTTTTTTCATGATTTGGGACGACATACTATACTATGACTTTTTTTCATGGTTTTGGACGACATACTATACTATGACATTTTTCATGGTTTTGGACGACATACTATACTATGACTTTTTTTCATGATTTTGGACGACATACTATACTATGACTTTTTTTCAGGATTCTGGACGGCATACTATACTATGACTTTTTTTCACGATTTGGGACGACATACTATACTATGACATTTTTTCATGATTTTGGACGACATACTATACTATGACTTTTTTTCATGATTTTGGAGGACATACTATACTATGACTTTTTTTCATGATTTTGGACGACATACTATACTATGACTTTTTTTCATGATTTTGGACGACATACTATACTATGACTTTTTTTCATGATTTTGGACGACATACTATACTATGACTTTTTTTTCATGATTTTGGACGACATACTATACTATGACTTTTTTTCATGATTTTGGACGACATACTATACTATGACTTTTTTTCATGATTTTGGACGACATACTATACTATGACATTTTTTCATGGTTTTGGACGACATACTATACTATGACTTTTTTTCATGATTTTGGAGGACATACTATACTATGACATTTTTTCATGGTTTTGGACGACATACTATACTATGACATTTTTTCATGATTTTGGACGACATACTATACTATGACTTTTTTTCATGATTTTGGACGACATACTATACTATGACTTTTTTTCATGGTTTTGGAGGACATACTATACTATGACTTTTTTTCATGGTTTTGGACGACATACTATACTATGACTTTTTTTCATGATTTTGGAGGACATACTATATACTATGACTTTTTTTTCATGATTTTGGAGGACATACTATACTATGACATTTTTTCATGATTTTGGAGGACATACTATACTATGACTTTTTTTCATGGTTTTGGACGACATACTATACTATGACTTTTTTTCATGATTTTGGAGGACATACTATATACTATGACTTTTTCATGATTTTGGACGACATACTATACTATGACTTTTTTCATGATTTTGGACGACATACTATACTATGACTTTTTTCATGATTTTGGACGACATACTATACTATGACTTTTTTCATGATTTTGGACGACATACTATACTATGACTTTTTTCATGATTTTGGACGACATACTATACTATGACTTTTTTCATAGATTTTGGATGACATACTATACTATGACTTTTTTCATGATTTTGGACGACATACTATACTATGACTTTTTTCATGATTTTGGACGACATACTATACTATGACTTTTTTCATGATTTTGGACGACATACTATACTATGACATTTTTTCATGGTTTTGGACGACATACTATACTATGACATTTTTTCATGATTTTGGACGACATACTATACTATGACATTTTTCATGACTTGGGACAACATAGTATATTATGACATTTTTTCATGGTTTTGGACGACATACTATACTATGACTTTTTTTTCATGACTTGGGACTACATACTATACTATGACTTTTTTCACGGTTTTGGACGACATACTATACTATGACATTTTTTCATGGTTTTGGACGACATACTATACTATGACTTTTTTCATGACTTGGGACAACATAGTATATTATGACATTTTTTCATGGTTTTGGACGACATACTATACTATGACTTTTTTTTCATGACTTGGGACTACATACTATACTATGACTTTTTTCATGGTTTTGGACGACATACTATACTATGACATTTTTTCATGATTTTGGACGACATACTATACTATGACATTTTTTCATGGTTTTGGACGACATACTATACTATGACTTTTTTCATGACTTGGGACAACATAGTATATTATGACATTTTTTCATGGTTTTGGACGACATACTATACTATGACTTTTTTTTCATGACTTGGGACTACATACTATACTATGACTTTTTTTCATGACTTGGGACGACATACTATACTATGAATTTTTTTTCATGATTTGGGATGACATACTACACTACGACTTTTTTTCATGATTTGGGATGACATACTATACTATGAATTTTTTTTCATGATTTTGGACGACATACTATACTATGAATTTTTTTTCATGACTTGGGACGACATAGTATATTATGACATTTTTTCATGTTTTGGACGACATACTATACTATGACTTTTTTTCATGACTTGGGACGACATACTATACTATGACATTTTTTCATGATTTTGGACGACATACTATACTATGACATTTTTTCATGACTTGGGACGACATACTATACTATGACATTTTTTCATGATTTTGGACGACATACTATACTATGACATTTTTTCATGGTTTTGGACGACAGTATATTATGACATTTTTTCATGATTTTGGAGGACATACTATACTATGACTTTTTTTTCATGATTTTGGACGACATACTATACTATGACTTTTTTTCATGATTTTGGACGACATACTATACTATGACATTTTTTCATGGTTTTGGACGACAGTATATTATGACATTTTTTCATGATTTTGGACGACATACTATACTATGACATTTTTTCATGATTTTGGAGGACATACTATACTATGACTTTTTTTCATGATTTTGGAGGACATACTATACTATGACTTTTTTTCATGATTTTGGAGGACATACTATACTATGACTTTTTTTTCATGATTTTGGAGGACATACTATACTATGACTTTTTTCATGACTTGGGACAACATAGTATATTATGACATTTTTTCATGTTTTGGACGACATACTATACTATGACTTTTTTTTCATGACTTGGGACGACATACTATACTATGACATTTTTTCATGTTTTGGACGACATACTATACTATGACTTTTTTTTCATGACTTGGGACTACATACTATACTATGAATTTTTTTTCATGATTTGGGATGACATACTACACTATGACTTTTTTTCATGACTTGGGACGGCATACTATACTATGACATTTTTTCATGATTTGGGATGACATACTACACTATGACTTTTTTTCATGATTTGGGACGACATACTATACTATGACATTTTTTCATGGTTTTGGACGACATACTATACTATGAATTTTTTTTCATGATTTGGGATGACATACTACACTATGACTTTTTTTTCATGATTTGGGATGACATACTACACTATGAATTTTTTTTCATGACTTGGGACGACATACTACACTATGACTTTTTTTTCATGATTTGGGACGACATACTACACTATGAATTTTTTTTTCATGATTTGGGACGACATACTATACTATGACTTTTTTTCATGATTTGGGACGACATACTATACTATGACTTTTTTTCATGATTTGGGACGACATACTTTACTATGACTTTTTTTTCATGATTTGGGACAACGTACTATACGATGACTTTTTTTCACGATTTGGGATGACATACTATACCATGACTTTTCTTTCATGGTTTTTGACGACATACTATACTATGATTTTTTTTTCATGATTTGGGACGACAGACTATACTATGACTTTTCTTCCATGGTTTTGAACGATATAATAAACCATGACTTTTTTTCATGATTTGGGACGACATACTATACCATGACTTTTTTCATGATTTGGGACGACATACTATACTGTGAATTTTTTCATGATTTGGGACAACACATTATACTATGACCTTTTGACAAGGTTCCGGACGACATATTATACTATTGCTATTTTGATATACCATAACATGACATTTTTATAATTATATATATATATATATATATATATATATATTATATACTATTTCTTTTTTAGTGTTTTTGACATGCTATGCTATGAGTTATTATGTGATATATTATTCTATGAGGCTTACTACTTTCCTGACATAGTATATTATGACTCTTTAGCGATACTATTCTTTTATAATATGCTATACAATGACTTTTTGATGACTTTACTATAGTATGATTTTATTTGTCCTTTAATGACATACTATATATATACTATGTCTGTTTCACGTCACACTATAATATGACTTTTCTGACATACCATTGTATCATTATGGTATGCTATATGACTTTTTTTATTATGTACTAGACTATGACTTTGCTTAATGGCATACTACAGATTTTTTAATAACACTTTAAGGCATAATATACAATAACATCTTTAAAACATGCAATACTGCAACTGTTTATGAATATTTATGCCACAATATTGTATTTACTTACTTACTACACTACGTCATTTTTTTATGACACACTATTCTAAGAATTTCATATCACTTATCTAGTGAAAATAATACATGCTTTTCCCAGTTCTTTTTTTTTTTTTGTTTACATAATTCTAAATTTACCAACCTTCAGAGGTTATTTAGGAGGTGAACAATTTTAATTATTTTGAGTCATTTTTATATTGGGAAATAATAATTTGCAAAAATTATAAAAGGTTATTCAATACTTAAAATAATAACTACTTGCAGGGCTAAGTCCTGTAGAATGTCGGTTAGTTTGCTAATTTGTTTAGACTGCCACTATTACGGTATTATTACTGCATCGCCACCCTCTTGACCTTCTGTTTGCCTTTCGGCCTCTGACTCACCTTCCCTTCCTGGCCAACACTTTCTGAGACTCTGGGTAGTGGACCAGGATGTCAAACAGATCTTTCTTCTCCAGCACAAAGAGATTAGCGAAGCCGTAGGCTTTGACATTAGCTGTCCGCCTGTTCCCTCCATCTTTGGACGACTGCAACAGACTAAGAAATAAGAACATTTTATGACTGAAAGTTCCCCAGACAGTGTTCTTTGTTTGTGGATTTTAATCTATTATCTTCTAATTAGGAGCATTACATTGTTACACATTAAATGCCTCTGCTGATGTTTATCAAAGTGTAAAAATTTAAATTTACAATGCTCTGAGATTTCTGTCGTTAGACTGTGTATTCAGTCTGAAAATGACAAAGGGTGAAATTTCTCTCACCTGATTTCTCCAAACACACAACCAGCCTTCAGTGTGACGAACACAATACTGTTGTCAGGTCCTCCCACCACCTGCACCGCTCCACTTTTAATGATGTACATCTCTTTACCGATGTCCCCCTGCAGAGAGGGCAAAGTCACAAACAAATGCCAAAAAACTACAAATGCTGTACAGAAGACTAGACAGCAGATATTTACACAAAGGCCGTACTTAAGGGTTTTGAAGGATGATTGATTCAAATAAAACGTTCACATTTGGAATCTAGGAGAGTGATAATAAGAACATGAACTCACTTTTTTTACGACAAAGTCTCCAGGTAAATAGATAATAGACTTCAGCCTGAGTAACATGTCTACTAACATCTGCTGGTCACAGCCCTGTGGGACAAAAGACATTTGACTGACTCAATGTCCAAACTGCAGGATTCACGTTTTACTGTTTTGTGGCGTCTTGAAAAGGCACCTTGAAAAGATCAATCTTCTGAAAGGTGGCCAGGTTGATGTCAACAGCGATGGCAGTCCTCATCACCAGAGGCATCTTATCCAGCAGCTCGGACTCATCTGAAAGCATCAGATTAAAGAGAAAAGATTATTGTGGGGAATAAGTGAGTGCCAAATAAGTCTGGAGCTACAGAGGGCAGTAGTGCCCCTTTTTGAAGGTGATATAGCGCATGTGAAGGACTGAATGGTTTGGTCAGTTTCAAGGCTTTCAAACTAACACTTTGTCCCGTATTACTGACCCAGCATGCCCTGAGCGTCCCAGGTGTAGGTGTACCAAGTGCGGACTCGGTTTTGAACCAAAGAGGGGATGCGGTTGTTCACCATGTAGGCCACACAGCCATCCATGGAGGATCGGAAGTAGGTCTGTCCTGCTGTGGCTGCACCGATGACATCTCTCATCTGAGGCAAGATGATGATGAGAATCAAAACATGACCTGAGGAAAACTTTGATTAATTGGTTAACTTCTGCTGTCAGCTGGGGTTTGTTGTTAAAATGCTACATTTAGCACATTTAACAAGGTTTTTGACAGTCAAGACTCCACAGGGAACCAGGGAAATACAACAATGGGTGGAATGACGGACGATGGGATGTTAGTGAATATACTACGGTTACATGACTGAGGATTGTCAGTTATTTCTAACACGACAGGTGTCATTCATGTGTCACTACATCACTGCACTGATGAGACAACTGGGAAAAGATATGCTAATTTAGAGATGCTAATTTCTACCAGGTGTCCAGAGGAAGTGAGAACACCGGGACTCATGCTACGGGCAGGATGTGTCTCTGTTACCTGTCCAATCAAACTGGAGAACACAAAGACGCCCACGAAAAAGTTACTCATCTGAAAGCTAATCTCAAAGACGGTATGGGGTTCGCTAAGACCCCCGATGTTGATCAGACTGCGGACAGCATGGTAGTAACAACGCAGGTACCTGTGGAGACGATAGGGGTGTTAGAGGGGCTGTCACAAACAACGCTATGTAGATAGATGTATGTGTGTGTGCATGTGTTTGGGAGGAATTATTGTTATTTCTCCTTTTTTGCCCCCAAGTTTGATTCCCTTGATGTCTTGCTGCAAAATCCAAAATGCAAAATGCCAAAAAAAACCTTGCAAAATAAAAGAAAATAAAGAAGAAAAAACAAGTTGCCCAAAAGCCACACAAAAAAAAAGAAGATTAAATATAATATTACAAATGAACTACCTGGCCGAGAATGATGGACATAAACAATGCCCCAAAAAGGTAGTTAGTCATCTGAAAGATGTGTTCGAACATGGTCTCTGGAAATGGCAACTCAGCGATCATCAGCAGGGACTTCTCCGCATAGAAGAAGCAGCTGAGGTAACTGCAGCAGCAGCAGAGATGGAACATATAGGACATTTTTAATTTGTAAATCTCTGTGTGTCTCAAAGATGAAAACACCTGACACTGTGCTTCAGTGCAGCAAGCATTGGAAGGACTCTAAAAGCTTTGTGTTGTCTTTGATATTCATGTCACATTTTGCCATGTATGATCAACACAGCAAGTGTTTTGTCTTTAACAGCCAAAGATAACCTTTTTAACTCTAACTCAATGTAAAAACATAATTACATGAAGCTATTTTTAACAAATATGCAAACATAATTTATTAAAATGATATTGTTTTGCTTGGACTTTCTGTAAAAATAAATAAATAAATAAATAAATAAATAAGTAAAAAAGAGAGAAATTAAGATGTGAATAAAATGTTTGGATGTTTTGACAGGTGATTTTTTTTTCCCCAGGATCATTTTTCTATCTTTGTGTGTTTGTTTAGACTGCATAGAGAAATTAAAACTCACCTGGAAGAAAATAAGATTGCTTTCAGGCCTGTTTAGAACTTTGGGTGGAGGTGCACTTCAGCCTCTTGTGGCCAAAATGAGTATTACAACAACAAACCAACCTTTAAAAATGATCCTAGCAAAACCGTTTTGTTTTTTTTTTTTTCACATGGCAAAAAATTAAAAGAACTAAGAAAAAAACTTTTTAAGTCATAAAAAGAAAGAGGATAAAGAGAATTTAGATCAGACTTAGAAAATGGATAAACATATTTTTCGCCCACCTGCCTCTCAGGGCCTCCCTCTGGTAATTTACTAGTAGTACTGACTGTAGTAATAGTATAGTAAATTATAGTCAGAAAGAGCACATTAAATGTTCTTAGAATAATGTTTAAGATACTGAAGTGTATTGCATTCACTTGACAAATTAAAAAAGCCCTGTTTTCTGAGTAATTTTTTCCCTGTTTTTCGGGGTAATTTTTTTTTCCTGAATGAGGAGACGAGATACTTCAAAATCTTGCGAGAAGCTCCCATCTGGCACCTGCAAGCGACCGGTGCCTGCGTAAAGTCGACAAACTAATGATAACACCATCTTATATGACTTAAAGACAAGAGTATCTCCCAGTGTCTCAAACCCAAAACAAAGTGAAACTGGATTAAACTAAACAAGCGGGTCATGTTTGCTTCCATTATATTGGGCTCTCAAGAAAGGAATGAAAGTGTCTGTTGTTCTATTGCTCTCTTAACTCAGAAAAAAACACTCAGAAAAACAGAAAAAATTACCCCGAGAAACAAACAAAAAAAAAACGCGAAAAACAGAAACAAAATTCCCTCAATAAACAGAAAAAAAATTACCACAAAAAAACATAAAATATTACACCGTAAAACAGAAAAATAAAAGAATTACTCCGAAAAACAGAAGAAATGACTCAATTAAACAGATTTTTTAAAAATTTGTCAGGTGAATGCAATACGCTTCCGTATTAAGAAGAGTGCAATCAGGAGAAAAAACAAACAAGAATGTGATTCGCTCAAACACAAGTAAGGATATAAAGGTTTTTTACTTACGCGCTGCCCAGACCAGAGTAGACCCATTTAGTTGTCCCGATGCCCTGGTAGTCTGACGCCACGTAATAGAAGCAGGCGTTGATATGGAGCATGAAGAGGAGATAGCCGATGGTCCGAATCACTCTGATGGAAAAATAAAGACAAGTTTGTCTCTTTCTCAGTTTCTTTTTCCACATCTTCATGAAGTTAAATGGGAGTTTCTGGTTTTGTCTAGCCTTTATTTTAATGATGCATGTATGACAACAACAAAGATGGCATTATTATTATTAACTGTGTCTGACCTCCAGATGTACGCCTTGGCCATGATGCTCTCTAGACGATCGCTGAACTCAAAAAACGTATCTACCTTGAGAATGAGCATGAAAATGTCAGCCAAGGTCACCACAGGAAGGAAACAAAGTCACTACTGTCTTTCACAGCCGAGCTAACACCAAGTAAATTCACCTTCAGGAGGCGATTGGCTCTGAAAATGGATTTGAAGCCAAACTGGACGTACAGCAGGTCGAACGGGATGAGGGAGACCATGTCGCTCTGTTCGGGAGAGACAAATGTGTGAGGTCACTGACATGAGTTTGTAGGTTCAAAGTAGGGCTGCACAATCTCCGTAGGGCTCCGTCTGATTGGCCAAATATATTGACATGTAGCGTGTGAATGCATTCAACATACTAATTATTGCGGTTCAGATACCATGTTGATACTGTGATGAAGGTAAATGTTGGACAGACTGTGCAGGCCTATAGTTCAAAGAATATTCCAGTACCATGAATCTTTCCGACTCTCTGTAGTTCTTCCTCGTCATGGCTCTGTCTTTCTGAAAGAAAAAGAATAAATAAATCGTAAAGTCATTCTCAGCATCAGACTCCATCTCCTGGGGTCACATCAGACTTACTATGATGTCTCCTCCTTTGACGAACTGTTTGCGTGACTGGAAGATGAAGGAGTCTACAAGGTAGATGAGGTCTGCCAGCACATCCAGGGCAAACCAATAAGGGATGGCATCCTCAGTGTGGTATGGGAAACACAGACGGGCCGTCATGAACCAGGTGTTGTAGTTGAAGGCCAGAGTCACCAAG
Organism: Epinephelus fuscoguttatus; assembly: GCF_011397635.1. NCBI lineage: Eukaryota > Metazoa > Chordata > Actinopteri > Perciformes > Serranidae > Epinephelus > Epinephelus fuscoguttatus. The sequence goes on along the minus strand of NC_064772.1, from coordinate 28,630,160 downwards.
CTCAGCCAGGCGATGTAGCGGCGGTCTGTAAAGGGGTCCATGGTGTTTCCCAGCACTGGGTCCATCATGTCCTCGACTGGCTTCAGCACAGTGTCCACTGCGTACCAGGTGGCTTCTCTTAGCTTGGTCTTTATGTCCTTCTCCTCCTTCTTCTCTTCTTTACCCTCTGCTTTCTTTTTCTCCTCCTCCTCTTTCTTCTTCTGCTCGGCCTCCTTCTTCTTCTTCTCCTGCTCCTCTTTCTTCTTCTTCTCAGCCTCCTCCTTTTTTATCCGGTCCTCCTCTGCTTGTCTTTTCCTCTCCTCTATGACCTCTGCGTAGTTGTCTTTGCGCAGCAGGGGTGCTGACAGAACAATATTACGACTCAGAGAGATGTGATGCAATTTAAATATTTGTGGCTTATGAAGCACTAATGATAACTATCATCGGTTTTTGTGCTTCCTAACACAGCTGAAGTGAAGCTCCACTAATTCTGTGTTTGTACTCACTGACAGGAGGGGTGATCTCTGGGGATGAAGCATGGGGATCAATCACTTTGTCCTTGTAGAGCTGCAGTCTCTCCCTCATGCGTATGATGATGGCTCTGAGCTGCTCGTCAGAGTACTTGTTGATGACGATGGGTGGAGGTGGAGGAGGTGCCTCCTCTTGTCTGAAATTGGAAAATACATCACGAAAATTAACCATACAATGTTGGTATTTAGGATTTTTCTAAAAAACAATGTATAGGCTCAGACAGAAGTGATCACACTCAATCAAATTAGCATCGTTCAGCTCATTGTTTTGGTTTTCTACACCACAACTTTATTGCTCTGGTTCACTCTCACCTCTCTCTTAGCATGGCTGGCCACAGCAGGCACCTGTTGCTTTAAATAAAATCTATAAAACCCCCTGTGCACACCTTGCTCAGCACCAAACAGCATCTGTCACAGTTATTTACTAGCTGGTGAATATGGTGGAGCATTTAGCAGCTAAAGTAGAGACCAGAAACAGAGGTGACATTGGGTCTTGGGCTGCTCCCATCTTATCTATGTGCTGGACAGTATTCTTTGAACATAGGACTTGTATTTGTTGTCTGTACCAAAAGTTCGTACAAAGAGTGGAAAGAGTGGTTTTTATATATTCCACACCGTCAGACTGGAATTTATTTGCAAAGTCTATTTTGAAAGACAGCTTGTGCTGCATTTGGTTCCCCCAAAAACTGTCTGTTCTTCTGTTCTTTTTGTTTACATGTACAGTGCCCTCCAAAAGTATTGGAACAGTGAGGCCAATTCCTTTATTTTTGTTGTAAACTGAAAATATTTGGGTTTGACATCAAAAGATGAATATGGGACAAGAGATCAACATTTCAGCTTTTATTTCCAGGTATTTACATCTGGATCTGATACACAACTTAGAAGATAGCACCTTTTGTTTGAACCCATCCATTTTTCATGAGAGCAAAAGTATTGGAACATGTCACTGACAGGTGTGTTTTGTTGCCCAGGTGTCTCCCAATTACATTGATTATTCAAACAATAAATAGCACTGAATGTCTGAGCTCAGTTTCAGATTGGGTACGATAGATTTTGCCTGTGCAGACTGCATTTAGAGGTGGAACCAACATGAAAACCAGAGAGCTGTCTATGGGTGAAAAAGAAGCAATTGTGAATCTGAGAGAAGATGGACAATCAATCAGAGCCATTGCACAAACATTGGCCATAGCCAGTACAACCATTTGGAATGTCCTGAAGAAGAAAGAAACCACTGGTGTACTAAGCAACAGGCGTCGAACAGGTAGACCAAGGAAAACATCAGCAGTTGATGACAGAAACATTGTGAGAGCTGTAAAGAAAGACCCTAAAACAACTGTTAGTGACATCAGCAACAACCTCCAGAGGGCAGGAGTGAAGGTATCACAATCTACTGTTTGCAGAAGACTTTATGAACAAAAGTACAGAGGCTACACCAGAAGATGCAAACCACTCATTAGCAAGAAGAATAGGAAGGCCAGGCTGGAATTTGCCAAAAGGTACAGAGATGAGCCTCAAAAATTCTGGGAAAAAGTTTTATGGACTGATGAGACAAAGATTAACTTTTTCCAAAGTGACGGAAAGGCGAAAGTTTGGAGAAAGAAAGGATCTGCTCATGATCCCAAACATACAAGCTCATCTGTGAAACACGGGGGAGGTAATGTCATGGCTTGGGCTTGCATGGCTTCTTCTGGGACGGGCTCTTTCATCTTCATTGATGATGTAACACATGATGGCAGCAGCAAATGAACTCAGAAGTCTACAGAAACATTTTGTCTGCTAATTTAAAGAAAGATGCAACCAAAGTGATTGGGAGATCCTTCATCATGCAGCAAGATAACGACCCAAAACACACTGCGAAAACAACAAAGGAGTTCATCAGGGGCAAGAAGTGGAAGGTTTTAGACTGGCCAAGTCAGTCTCCAGACTTAAACCCAATAGAGCATGCATTTTACCTGCTGAAGAGGAGACTGAAGGGAGTAACCCCCCAAAACAAACAACAACTGAAAGAGGCTGCGGTGAAAGCCTGGAAAAGCATCACAAACGAAGAATGCAAAAGTTTGGTGATGTCAGTGGGTCACAGGCTTGATGCAGTTATTGAAAGCAAAGGATTTGTAACTAAATATTAAGTCTCATTCACTTTAATCTATTTTAAGTTTATATGTTCCAATACTTTTCCTCACCTAAAAAATTTGTGTTCCATTACAAATAATGCTATCTTCTAAGTTGTGTATCAGATCCAGATGTAAATACCTGGAAATAAAAGCTGAAATGTTGATCTCTTGTCCCATATTCATCTTTTGATGTCAAACCCAAATGTTTTCAGTCTACAACAAAAGTAAACGAATTGGACTCACTGTCCAATTTGGAGGGCACTGTACTTGTCATGTCTTGTGCTGCTGACTATCTTAGCCAGGACTCCTTTGAAAAAAAAGATGTTTAATTTGAATCAACTGATCCTGGTTAAATAAATAAATAAATAAATAAATAAATAAATAAAATATCTAGTTAAGCTCTTATGTCACTGTTGTGTTCACAGTTTTTTTCTGCTGCCTGCAAGTGGCTAAAAAAATCAGTTACTGCAGGTTTAAATCTAAATGTAAATTGAAAAAAAAATAATCTGACCATTATATCATGTCTACAGGGTCATCAATCATGATTTATGATGTCAAATAAAGACATTCCTACTGTGAAATGACATTTGAAGTGGAGAGACTCAGCTGACTGTGTCACAGGCAGCTTCAGCAGCACAGACCGAGGACGGGGGCATCTGTGCTCATGTGGCGACCCCTAGTGGACACAATTCAGCAGTACATGTGGCTGACAGAAGGAGGTGGATGTATTTATGTCACATCATCTGAAATAAATCAGCAGTGCGTCGTAACTGCCTGAAGCTTGACAGTATTTAGAAACATGATTAACTTAAAGGTAGGGTCTGGAGGATTTTCCAGTTGCTGTTTGTAAACACACATTCAAATTCGGCCCCTCCTATCAGGCTCAACTCTTCCGGGTGTACAGAGCCTGGAGGTACGGAAGAAGGCTTCACAGAAGAGGTTCAGGCAAGGCTCGCGCTGGTGCACGCTCGGGCATGTTCGGGCATGACACCTGTGCTCTCTCCTTGGCTGGGGAGCTCACAAAAACATCAAAATACAGTTAAAGGGCAGGAGCTCTGCAAACAGAGTCACCACCACACCTGAGTAGAAGCCCACAGGTGATGATTAAGCAGGATTTCATTTGTATATGTCTGTATTTTGTTTTGTTTGAAAATCCTCCAGATCCTACCTTTAAGCACTTTAAATCAAATGAAAGACAATAAAAAAAATGTTTTAGTAGTTTGCAACAGGCTAAACAGAGAGGCACAAAGATGACACCACCTTGTTTCCACTGACATAATGTAGGATGTGGTCTTTATAACGATACTGTGTGTGCACTGTGCTGATGTAGAGAGCTGTCCTCCACAGTGGAGCGCTCCACGTGAGTTTGGGGTACAAAGTGAAAGAGAGTGGGCATTACTACTGAGCTCAAAGGTGAGTAAGATGCTTCTCTCCTTTGGCCCAAACTTTACCTGAGTCTACCCTCAGGTGGTAACGGGTGTCAGTACTATACCGAAAGTGTTTGCTGGAAACAGGGCTTATGATTCAAGGCTAAAGCTAGCTACATAAACATGAGTCTCCTACCCCAGGTTAGGTTTCTCTTAAGCCTGAAAACTGAACCAAGAGGAGGTGCAGAAGTCTATTATTCTGTCACACAACTTTAATTAGAATGTTTTTTTTCCCCAAATCACCAAAACAAGAGCAACAAAACCTGCAAACCCCATCTTTAATCAGCCAGTTTTTGCAGAGGTGCACCAGGTCTTTTTATAACACACCTATATCAGTCTGGCCCTGCTGCACAGCACAGTATGTAAGACCCCTGAGAGCTATTTATTCCACTCGTCACTCCCGATGATGGCTAACACCTCTGCCTGTGCTCCACACATGATCCACTGCTGAAACATGTACAACATGTCTCCTCATTTGGAGAAGTAACGTGTGTTTACAGCTGCGAGGATCAGCCGAATCTGTCGCCTTCGTGGTTTTTATTGCCGGTCCAGAAGCAGCACCGGTGAGCTTCTTAAACCTTAAAAGCTGAAAAGCTTTTAATCCACTTTGGGGTCATCCCCCTCCTTATATGCATGTTGCAGCAAGGGATAAAGATCTCACATGCTGCACTCATCTCTGAGGGCTCTCTCTGTCCCGCTCTGTCATCTCGCCAGGGAATCTGATTAATTAGTGTCCACTGGGTGATTAATCTGATACTGGTTTGTGGTGTCAGTGTCTTGGCAGGCGTGGGTTTTGGTAAGTGAAAGTGGAGGTTGGAGGCTCGAGGGATAAATACACAACATCTACTCTCTTTAATTGCCCATACTATATATATCTAATGTCTATCCTGCAATTAGATGTGCATGAACAAAGCAGGTAGGAGAAATACTGGGTGATGATGATGATGGTGTGACCGTTGGTAAAATAATGCAGCTACAGAAAGGTGTAGGTGTTACCCCTCAGGTTTGGCTTGATCAGGGTTAGCTGGAACTGCTGTGGGGGCTGGTGCCGGAGCCGGAGCTGGAGCTGGAGCTGGGGCCGCTGCTGGAGCTGGAGCTGGAGCTGGAGCTGGAGCTGGAGCCGGGTCTGATTTTGAGAGAGGGGAACAATCATAGTTACATTTCATCTCCTCCAGATCTGATTTCTTTTGGAATGCAGGTTTTTAAACCCCTGAAATATATTGTTTTTTCTTTGAATTTCATTTACACATTTGTTCCCTGTAAATCACTTTGTAACTTTGCTTTTGAAAAAAAAAACAAAAAACAGTGGCACACAAACAATGTCTTTTAATACGTTTAAAGTGGGTTAGCTGAAGCATCTGGCAGTTTTGTAGAGATAAACATATACTGTAAAAACAATGTATAGATTCTTGCGAATGTAATTCCTCTCAATCATCACTTATGACCCACTAGAAGTGTGTGGAAGTGTAAACATCTGCAGAGACCCTGCTGCAAGTTGGGCAGGGACTTTATGAATTTATTTTTTATACTTTTATACATCATACTTCTTTTTATTGTTTTCTTGAGAACAAAGAGAAAAAAAATGAGCGAACAGCAACCTCCACCATGACACATAGTTACCTCTACATATAATAATAAATCACAAGATTATAGAAGTATATTAAAGAACACATTATTCATAAACATAAAAGTATAATAATAAAAAATATGATTAATAATAATAATAAGAATGAATAAACGATATATATATATGTTGAAAATTAAATAGACAAAATAAAATTTAAAAAGATAAAATAATAAAATAAATAGCAAAAAAAATTAAACAAAAATAATAATAATAATAATAATAATAATAATAATAATAATAATGATATTAATGAATAAACAAGGTACATACCTAATGTGTGTATGAGGCCCCTCCAAGGCACATTTATCAAAATGTAAATATAAATACACACATATATATATATGTGAAAATTAAATAGACAAAATAAAATGAAAAGATAAAACAATATAATAAATAATAAAATAAATAATACATAAAAATAAAATAAAACAAATACAAACAAAATCAAATATTATACTAAATCAAAATTAGCTCAATGAAGGTTGCAACAGAACTATTCAGTAGTACACAGCACCAAAAAAAAAAAAAAAGTCATATATAGTGAGGTCAAACGCCAGGCGGTAGGTCTTCACTTTCACCTTCAACGCTGATAGTGTTTACAAACAGTAACCGACAGTACCTGCATAGTGTACCTTCCTAGTTTCTACAAGTTTTTAAGTTCCTTGAAAAACGAATCCCTCAGAATGACACTGTCTACATGTAGTTTACGTGACTCTAAAGAATCTCACTCCAGTATCAATTATTTTAGAGGGAAGTATAATTAATTATATAAACTGTAGTTTAAGAATGTGATGGATTTTTGGCATATATTACATCCATATAGCCAGATTTGGTGCGTGAGTTGCAGCTCTCAGGTTTTCAGAGACATTAAGTGAGAGAATAATTAGCTGTACTGGGTGACAGGACCGAGATGGATGACCCACCCATTGTGCTTGACGCCAGCATCGCTCCGAGACAGGTGTCCAAGCTATGAGCAACACAATCAACAAGTCGCTGAAACTCAATTCATGCTATAGACCTCAGAGAGCAGGCACGATCACGCTCGGACAGACAATGAGCTCAAGAGAAGTCGAACGACGTGAACTTTTCATATTGATAAGCTGTCACCAGTCAGTGTGTGTTATTGTTGTGTGTTGTCTGGTGTCTTAATAATCGGATTTTCTTCTTGATCAATATCTCAGCCTTACAAGTGCTCACAGAGCTGATTACAGCTGCTCGATACTTCAGACTTTTGTTTTGAAAAGTGACAGTAATAAGTATTTAAAATGCTTTGAGCACAGCTGCAGGCATTGGCGAGCTTGCATGTAAGTGTAGGGAGTGACAACATATTCCTATAGGCTTTGGTGCAAGAGACGTAAAAGCTAATAAACTCAATTTGAAACATCACACAGAAAGCAAAAGGGACGTGCAATATCTCAGCTTCTAAATATGCCATTTGAGCCTCCGCCTTACCCGGCGCTTTGTCCACTTTCTTGTCCTCATTCTCCTTATCGGCTGCTGGCTTCTCCTCCTACAAGACAAATCAACATTTTCCACAAAGTCAGATGCTTGGCCTCATTAGTCAAACCACAGTCATTAGAGAGACGTTTTAATTTAGAGAGCCTTTTTAAAGAAAAGTGAATTTAGCATTTGACAAATGACTCCTCTGCCTGATGGACTCCTTTAAAAACAAGCTGTGTTTGAGATGAAATGAATTTAAAAGTGCCCGTTGGGTAATGAGCGATTTCAATGAGGTCGGTGTAATGAAACAATTTTATTTGATTCTTTGTTGGCGAGAGTACTGAGCAATTGAATGGATGGAGGAGCAGATAAGAAGCCACTGCTGTGATCTTAGGGGGAAAAATGTAACCAAAGTCGCTGCATTACAGGCTGGATAAAATACTTCATTTTTTTTGCAGTCATGCTCGATTTCAGTCTTGGCTGCTACTGCTGTTACTGGCACAAAGTGAACAGTATGAAAGCTATTGAACGCTTGCAAGAGCATCACAAAAGAATCCAATACTCTCTGAGACACTATATGAATAAAAATATCTTACAGTTTATAAAGAATATTTGTATTTACTCAACTGAATATAGAGCACACTCTTTGTTCTACCTTCAAACAGGTCTTACCTTGGCTGGAGCTGGAGCTGGAGCTGGAGCTGGGGTCCCTGAAGCCGCTGGCAACTGTGGGCCACTGAGGAGGCCTTTCAACTTGCCAAACATGTCTAAAAACCTAAAGGTGCATCCGTGTTGCTGTCTGCAGGTAACTATGTCGGGACGGTGAGGCTTCCTCAGGAGCTAAAAAATCCCCCTCCTGGATTAACCCTCTCTTTTCGATCCGTCTACCTTTTCTTCTCCTCTTCTTTTAAAGCAACACGTCCTCATACTCCAACTTCATGGTGATGGTATTACTGCTTTTAGCACCACTAATACTCTTGCACAGAGAACAGCCCCCCCCACCACCACCAACAGTGACATCTAAGCCCATCACCATCTCATATAAGATCCCAATAGGCTTACAGGTGACCACTAAAGCAGGGCTGGGACACTCAAGGGCCGCCTATACAGACTGCATTTACCCCTGCACTTACAGTGAATGAAATGCTACTACTCATCATGCCTCAGCCCACATCTTGTTGAATGCTTTGCAGCATATAATGTGCTCCATACATTGGCTGTAACAACAGGGCTGAGTGTGATGAGCAAAAGTGATCAAAATGAAAGCCTTTAATTATCTTATTAACCTCTATAAACACATTTCTGCATACGTGTGCAGAATCTGTAGAAAACAGGACAAGATCTGGGTATCAGAAGTGTTATGGTTTGCGTTTGTAATCCGTCCGATTATCAACCAATTTACCCTATACTAAGTCCCTCCCCCAGACGCAGGCTAACCAATCATAGCATAGTATTGGGCCGGCTCAGATCAGGGTCTGAAAACAACACAGCTGTGCTCCATTGATTTAGACTTCTTTCATTTTCAGGCTGGTTTTGTGGATTTGGAGCTAAATGTTGTGCCTGGGACACGTCGTGTATTAATGATACTCGTTACCTGGAGAGGTTGGAAAAAGATGTACATTTCTTCCCTGTTCCAAAACCAAATTCAGACCCTGAAAAGTGTAGGGTTAGCTAGCTAGCTACTGAAGATATAGCCTACTGAATGTATACACATGCTGCTTTTGCTTTGTAATGATTAACAGTGAAACAAAGACCGACCCTGCTGCACAGGAACCAGTGAAGGGAAGCAGGGAAACTTTGCTGATATTGAATCAGCTATGTGTCATCTTATTGTGTGCAGATGAACGTTGTTTGACTTCCCCTGGAGCTCCCTGCCCATCCAATGGCAGAGGTCTCAGTCCTGGCCTATGGCATTTTACATTGTTTAAATTAGCCTAGCAGCTAGCAGACTTTTCCTCTACTCATATGAAGCCAGGGACAAAAGAAACATTTTACAAAGGTAATGTTAAATTTCGGCTCCATTACCACTCGCAAGGTTCACTGACAAAACAACTGTCTTATACTAAACACGACTTGTTCACGAGTGAGGGTAGGATGGAGCAGGAGATTGACAGGCGGATTGGGGCGGTGTCAGCAGTAATGCAGGCGCTTAACAGGTCCGTTGTGGTGAAGAGGGATCTTAGCCAGAAAGCGAAGCTCTCGATTTATCGGTCGATCTACGTTCCAACCCTCACCTATGGTCAAGAGCTCTGGGTAGTGACCGAAAGAACGAGATCGCAAGAGCAAGCGGTCGAAATGAGTTTCCTCCGCAGGGTGGCTGGGCTCAGACTTAGAGATAGGGTGAGGAGCTCAGACATCCGGGAGGGACTCGGAGTAGAGCCGCTGCTTCTCCACATCGAGAGGAGCCAGTTGAGGTGGTTCGGGCATCTGGTAAGAATGCCTTCCGGATGCCTCTCTTGGGAGGTGTTTTGGGCATGTCCAACCGGGAGGAGACCTCGGGGCCGCCCCAGGACACGCTAGAGGGATTACATTGCCTGGCTGGCCTGGGAACGCCTCGGGGTTCCCTCGGAAGAGCTGACGGAAGTGGCTGGGGAGAGGAATGTCTGGGCTTCTTTGTTGAGGCTGCTGCCCCCGCAACCCAGGAGGACGACGAGTAGGAGTACGTTTTCCAAACAAATACAACATGCTAACGTTATTAGCACAAGCCTATGGCATTTTACATTGTATAGATTAGCCTAGCAATGAGCACAGATTTCCTCTGCTCATATGAAGCCAGGATAAATCACACACAAGACTTAAAATGCTATTTTTGTGGAGGCTTTATTGTCTTCACAATTTATTGTTTCTTATCTGTGAAATTAAAGTAAATAAAAGTTTCATTTCCACTGAGGGAAATGGTTTCAGCTTACATAAAAAGACAGGAAGTCCATGTCGCCACAACATGTAGTTACATTTTTGGGGAGGTGCACGTCAGGCAACGGCATAGGGTACAATGCGGAGCCTACGCTCTAGGTACAGTTAAGTACCAGGTTTGGTTTGTGCACATGCTGTGGGCAGCACAAGAACAAAACCAAATGAGGACTCACTTATCAAAACACTGCTCCATAGCAACACCAGTGGTAACAAATAAAGTCTCTCCAGGCTCTGTGTTGCTTTGTCATTGTAGCCGTCCACCAGTGCCCACCAAAACTGCACAGTGACACAGTAAATGGACACCACATCATGGACACATTAAGCTGATTTCATAATCAGCATGATACATGTAGGGGGAAACTATGAGCGTGGCTGTTTCCGCCTAGAAATCTCTCTCCATTGTCATTTTCATTATCTGTGCACACTTTGCTGTTTTCATTCAGCCCTTATCTCAGAAAGACACTCATACCCTCGCTTGTCATTAAGAATAAAATTACACCACTATCACCCACCCACTCAGCCCATATTCTGTGTTCCATTCCTCTTGTCAACAGGGGAACGACCAACAAAATGGCACGGTGACGCAGACGGGGCTTGACTCAGCCGTGGGTTTCGTGTAATGTATCTCCGAGCGTTTCTCAAGGACCATTGACTTGTCTGGCAGAAGAGAGGAGAGGATGAGTGGAGAAAGAAGCAGGCGAGTGGCGATGCACTTTCTCATGCCCCTCCATCTTTCCTTTGTCCAGTGATGCAGCGAGATAGGTCATTAGATCCTCGCCATCTCTTCCATTAATCTAATTAAGCCTCTGGGGTTTGGGTCTAGATCCTGACATCGCTGTGGAAGAGCTCTCTTCATATTAAAAAGAGCAAATAATTTGTCTGGTTTGTTGTTTTACTGACGCTGAAGAAAACCCTTCACTGTACTTGTTTTGTTGTGGAACTTTCAGCACATCATCTTGAGACGGTACATGACTTATGCAAAATAGAAAAGTGACTCACGGAGATGAATGACGGCAATTGCAATATAATACCGATAAAACCCTGACCTCTCACCTCCTCCCATGCACTCCGCCACGCTGCCCTGACACCAGCGTGTAGGCAACATATCAGTTTCAGCTGTCAGTCAGCAGCAGAATGACAATAGACCTTGACAGTGTAACGGCTGGAGGTAAATTTATAGCCTGAAGTGGAGGAGGCTGACATCTCAGGCGGCCAGTGACATATGACTCACGCTCTAATTGGTGTCATACAGAGCTGCTCTCCACCAGGGGTCTGGAAATTATAAGAAGGCCGAACCAAGGGAGGCCAATTCATAGAGTGGCAAATGCCACAATGATTACTTCTTTAACAATGCCATAAAAATCAAGCACTGTTCAGTTACCATGTGAGGGGTCTCCCTTCAGTGCGGAGAAGTAGGAGGGAAAGTGGCAGTGATTTGTTTCTGGGAAAAGGCAGAATGAAGGACTATTTCTGTTTACTGGAAGAGAACATTTATCAAAGTGGGTTTCTGGTTGTTTGAAATATTCAAGGCTATTTTTGTTTTTGTTTAGGGGTACGTGAAGTCGGCCTAAACAACATGGTCACATATGAAAAAGGTCTCGAACATTTGAGGACAGGAGGCTTTGACTTGTAAGCCTGAATGCGTTTATATTTTGGCTGTAGCTGACTGAAACGTTCAGCTTTGGTTTGACTGGATTAAACAAACTATTTTTTTTAATTAAAGGATTAAACGGCTTGTGATTGAGTATGTGTGGCCTCACATGACCACAGAAAGCACTGTGTGACTGTGTACTGTCTAATTTCAGCTCTAAGTGTTTTTGGATGTGGGCAACAACAAAGGCCCTGAAAATCTCCTCTCAGGTGTCTTAATCTCAGGTGCTGGACAGGTAATGTGCAGAGGGTTTATCTGAGGTTTTAACAGCTGGAAACAACCCTGATGAGAGCAGTGAGAGTGAAAAACCCAAACAACAACACAGTTGCAGTTAGGAAAACCAAAACAATGAGCTGAAAGATACTAAAACGTTGTAGGAAAATGGGGAGTCAAGTGACTTTTCTTTGCAGTTTGCCACTATGAGTGACCTTTTTATATTATACATAGAGGAGACCAGTGGCAATTATAACATCTCAAATTACAAAGAAATGAGACAGAACAATAAACTTACTCTGCACATGGTCTGTGATAATTCCTCTCTGCCTGCCAAAGGACAAACTGATGTCTCAGGTACAAAGTAAAAAATTTTAATCTGCAGTATTTTCTTCATCCTGTCTTAACTTAACCTTTAATGTCTATGACTTTAAATCTACACTGTTTTGATGACTATTGTGTTGTCTGACGTTTGTCAAATATAAGCCATGTTGTTTCTAGCGAGTAAAGTAGCTTGTGTCATGGGTGGTACATTTGTTGTAAAAGCAGATTTATACTTGGGCATCAGCTCTATGCAGACCCTACGCTGTTGTGAGCATTTATATTTGTGCAGTGGTGTGTCTGTGTCACTCTGCAGTTACAACTCCTAAATACTAGTCAGCGGTGGTGTTTCAGTGCTGTAAAGTTGAGTTGATTCAAAACACACCCATAACACACATTAAACACACATTAAACATGGCTTAACAGCAACAATTTCAAACACAAGTACATAAATCAGCTTCACTATAACTCGCAGCATTCACAGACAAACACTCATCTTTATCTGGACACATTTTCCCCACAAATACAACATGCTAATGTTTTTAGCACAAACCTATGGCATTTTCCATTGTATAAATTAGCCTAGCACCTAGCAGACTTTTCCTCCACTCATATGTAGCCAGGGACAACAGCAACATTTAACAAAGGTAACATTACAAAATTTGCCTCCATTACAGCTCACAAGGTTCACAGACAAAATAACTGTCTTACACTAAACATGTTTTCCAAACAAATACAACATGCTAACGTTATTAGCACAAGCCTATGCCGTTTTACATTGTATAAATTAGCCTAGCAATGAGCAAAGATTTCCTCTGTTCATATGAAGCCAGGATAAATCACACACAAGATTTAAAATGCTATTTTTGTGGAGGCTTTATTGTCTTCACAATTTATTGTTTCTTATCTGTGAAATTAAAGTAAATAAAAGCTTTGTTTCCACTGAGGGAAATGGTTTCAGCTTGCAGAAATAGACAGGAGGTCTGCATCACAGCAACATGTAGTACCATTTCTGAGAAGGTGCACGTCAGGCTATGGCGTAGGGTACAGCATAGGCTCAGCGTCAACACAGAGCCTATGTTGTAGGTACAGTGTCGATTCGACAAAGAAGTTTAAATTCTGCTTAACATTGTGTTACAACTGATTTTTGTTTTTATTGTTTTGTTACTATTTGTTGGCAAACATGGCACAAAATGTCCTCTCAGTCAGGAACACTTTGTGCAAATGAGGAAAGCCTGAGGCACAGAGAGCAAACCTCTCTGCCCTTCCATGTGCCTACATGGAAAGCCAAAGTCAGGGAGAGCAGCAGCAAAGACCCCCCGGGAACAGAACAGAGCAGCATCAATAACAAACAGAAATGACACTGACAAGTCAGACACAGCATGAAAAGGAGGAGCTGGGGTGGAGGTGGGTTGCAAAGTGGCTTACAGAGGAAGCAGCAACAGTAGGCAGGCCAGAGCAGTTTCAATAGGGCGCCCTGAATGAGATTCGACAATTGGCTGCATAGAAAGGAATCATGTGATCTATCAGCTGACTCCCTTCCATCAATCAGCTGCTCCATCAGTTGATTGGCTGTTTGAGATCAGCTGATGTAGCCGGGACGTGAGCTGAGCTTGACATTGTGTCCTGTCTGAACTAACGCTATGCTCAATTTTTTTGTTGGGGAAGTTCAGTTTTTATTTTGTTATTGCCCCTTTTTCATTAAAAAACATAAATCTCTTCTAGACCAGGGGCCCTATGGGCAGCTGCTTATATTGCTTTATGGGTAGGGCCCGCTCTGCCCACCAGCTTTGTGATACTACTGTAAGTTTGTGAAACTTCACAGCTTCATCTATTAGTTTGCTTTTCTGGGTGCTGGAATGAATTTGGATTCAGGATGCAGCCGAGTTGTAAGTTGTTAAATTGTTACAAGTTGAGCATTATTTTTTCCTCTTTCTCACTGGTGCTGGACAAGTATTATATCGTAAACCTCAAAGCAGGTCCACAAGGATTAAAGTAATAATCCCTGAAATCCTTGTAGGGGGTGTTTTGGCAATGTTGTTGCGAAGCATTCTGGTATTTTGTGATATTTTTGCTTTTCTGTTGAGAAAGTTTGACTTTCATAGGTATAACTGTTAATCTTATCAGCCATGGTGGCCCTCACTGCTCGTACTAAATATCAAGTTCTTCTCTCTTGCATCATATTTTGCTATTTACTGCATAAAATCTCTGCTAAAAAGACTGTGCACTAGAAGTTTTGGGTGTAATGCAGTGGTTTAGAGCTTCATATTTGTCAGGACATACACATATATTTCTGGATAATATGGCACATTATACATTTAGGTTACATCACAGCCTTTGAGAACTAATGTACCTTACATTTATAATCATGACATTGGTCTATAATTCAACTCTGGGGGATCAAACACTTTGCACATGGGCAGTGTTGAGTGTAGCTTGGGAACGGTACTAAATTTATCTTCAAAGGAAATGTCTGAAAAGTTGAAAAGGGCTGAGTGTTGGTGCTATATGAGGTCTCATCCCTCAGTGCTGAGCGCTGCATTTCCGTCTGCTGCCAAATGGGGGCAGAGCATCCTTTCATATCTCGCCTCTTGTCTCCTCTCCTGAAGATGATGAAACCATTTTCATTACAATTAGTCAGATGCTGTTGAGAATTACCCCGAACTCCAAGAAAGTAGACACCAGTGTGACTTATGAGCGTTTTAAAGACAGCAACATCTGGTGGCACTACAGAACTTGTCCCAGGAAAATAAAAAGAGCCACTAATTCATCGTCGAACCCAAGAAATAATACTTAACATCTGATTCTCTTGGGTGAGGCGTATTTTGGGCAATGGCTGCGACTTCTGATACTCTGGGTGTCAGCGGCTTGGTTTCAAAAAGGAGTTTGAGGGCTAAACAGAGGAGACATTCCTGAAGATAATTTCCAATTTAATGCTTGGTATATGGAGCTAATTAGCATTTCTCCTCTGTGGTCTTGGGCCACTTCTTCCGCTTTTATTTGTCACCAAATCACCCCAGATTCACATCAGGTTTTCGTGTCACGTCAAAAATCAACTTCAGATTTCCTGGATGGTTGAATGGGAACTCGTGAAGTGTGTTTCAGCCGCCAACAGAGGGTGAGTTGAGGTAAACGAGGTCATAGTTGCGTTTTTATTGGCCACAGTTGAGATACGTTTGATTCCCTGACATTCCCATTGTTTCACTCTTTCCATTTCATCTCTTCCCAAAGTTTCACAGCGCCGGTTTATTGGCTTTTCCTGGTGAAGATGTGTGTTTGTGTTTTGAGTGCCTCTTAGCGAGAGCATGACGAGCCTCAGTGTGGGTTTGCAGTGTGTATTTCTGTGTGGCAGGTGCCACAGAGCACTGAGGTGTGTCATTGAGAGGGCCTGTGGGGCTTAATGCCTGGCCGCTTGCCGTGCACATTAATCTGAATGAAAGCACAAAGTGACAGGCCTGTGATTTAGACTGCCCATTAAAGCTTACAGTCACATGTTTCCCGCAGTCACAACAGTGGAGCTTCGGGCTGCGAGGGATCGGCCAGCAGCTCAGGTGCTCTGGGCCGCCTGCTGAGCGGAGGGTTCTGGATGGACAGGTGGCTGATTAGCAGGAATACGCTAACACTTAGCATTTCACATCAGGCCTAGAGATCTGCGTCGTGATGCTAAACGTCTCTTGTGGGTGTAGTTATTCATATCTGCGGTAAGTCTGCGTTCCTCTTTCCGCTTTGCCTATTTATAATGCTCATACGTGCACTGTGGGAAGATTCAGATCTCACTGCAAAGTGACAGCAAAAAGTCATCAGGGGAGGATGATGATGCTCAGATTGACTCTGGACTGGACTGTTTTGAAGGTAGAAAGACCGATGTAAAAATTGGAGCATTAAATGAGAGCAAGGAAGGAAAGGTAAGGGAAGTCAAAGGAAAAGAAAGGAAAATCGAAGGAAGAGAAAGAAGAGAAGGAATGGGATGGGAAGGAGGGAAAAACAAGGGAGGAAGTGAAAGAAGGAAGGTAGGAAGGGTTTTAGGGTGTGAAGGGGGAAATGAGGGAGTGAAGGAAGGGAGGTAAGCAGGCAGAAAAGAAAGAAAAAAAAGGGAAATGCAAAGGAAAAGGGAGGAAAGGAGAAAAGGAAAGAAGAAAGGAAAAAAGGAATGGGAAGGGAAGGAAGTAAAAGGGAGGGAACAAGTGAGAGGAGGAAGGTAGGAAGGTGTTAGGTTGCAAAGGGAGAAGTGAGGGACTGGAGGAAGGGAGGGAAGCAGGGAGGAAAGAAAGGAAAGAAAAGGGAAATGAAAAGAAAGGGAAATAAAGGCCAGAAAAGGAAAGGAAAGGAAGGAAGGCAAAGAGAGGAAGCAAGTAAAAAAGGAAGGGTGTTAAGGTAGGAATGGGAAGTGATGGAGTGAAGAAAGGAAGGGAGGCAGTAAGGCAGGGAGGAAAGAAAGGACGGAGGAAAATGGAGGGAAGGTGAAAAGGAAGGAAGAAAAGGAACGGAAGGGAGGAAAGGAAAAAGGGAGGGAGCAAGTAACAGAAGGATAGGGATAAAATAGGGTGTAAGGGCGTGGAGGAAAGGAAGGAAGAAAGAAAAGGCAAAGGAAAAGGAAAGAAAATGGAGGGAAGGAGAAAATTAAGGAAGAATGGAAGAAAGGAAGGGGGAGGGAATGAGTGAAGGAAAAGGGAGGGAGCAAGGAAGGAAAGAAGGTTGTTAGTGTATGAAGAGGGGAAGAAAGAGAATAAGGAAAGGGTAAGTGAAAAGGAAGGTGAAGAGGGGAAGAAAAGGAACGGATAGGGAAGGAAGGAAAATGAGGGAGCAAGTAAAGGAAGGAAGGAAATGGTAGGGAGGGAGAAAAGGAAGGAATAAAGGAAGAAAATGAATGGGAAAGGAAGAAGGGAAAAGGTGAGGAATTGAAAGAAGGAATGGTGTTAAGGTATGAAGGTGGAAATTGGTGAGGGGAGAAATGGAGGGCGGAAGGGAGGAAAGAAAGGAAGGAAGGAAAAAGGAGGAAAAGAGAAAATGAAGGAAGAATGGAAAAAAGGAATGGGCTGGGAACAAAGGGAAAAGGAGGGAGCAAGTAAAGGAAGGATAGTAGGAAGGGTGTTAGGGTGTGAAGAGGGGAATGGAGAAAGGGAGGGAGGGAGTAAGGGAGGAAAGAAAGGAAAGTGAGACAAAGCAACATTAAGGAAAGGGAGGGAAGGTGAAAAGGAAGGAAGAAAGGAAGAAAAGGAACAGGTAGGGAAGGAAGGAAAAAGAAGGGAGAAAGTAACAGAAGGATAATAGGAAGGGTGTTAGGGCGTGAAGGGGGAGGAGGAAAGGAGGGAGGCCAGAGGAAAGAAAGAAAGAAAGAAAGAAAGAAAGAAAGAAAGAAAGAAAGAAAGAAAGAAAGGACAGAGCAGACGAGATGGGTCCACACATCACAGGCTGAGGGGGAGAGAGACGGACAGTCAAATAGATCGGGGCTGTCTGCACAGATGACAAGTTGATGCTCTCCCTTTGACATCGTGATCATTTCTCATGAATGTTAACAACCCAATTTCTTTTTTTCTCTTTTTCATGTCAGTGTCTGACACACCCCCTGGGACCAATCAAATCTTACATGACAAGGCTGTCAGCCGGCGTTAAGCTACAGGTCTCCTCATCATAACACTTCCAGCCTGACAAAGGTCAACTGTTGCTGAAAAATATTACTGCCTGGGTCAACACTGCCTGAATTAGTTACACTGACTGAGGCGGATATGATGGGATGAAACTTTAATGATGCGTGTGGGGAAGTGGACATTTCAGCAGGAAACAGCTGGAGGATATAGAGCACAGATTATATATTTTCTCTGTTTGCTTTCCATATATAAACACCAGTGTGAGGCATATCGACTCAATCTCTTGGATGATCTTAAGGTTTATAGTGAGCTCTCACAGTTCTGGGTGATGTGCTGTGAGGATAATTTGCTGTTGAGGCCTCAGTCAGAATTGTAGGTGTACTGATGTTTTTTATTATCCCATCCTTCTCACCCAACTTGAAACCATCTTTAACATCACTGGCACTGCTCTCAACTGGCTTAAATCATATCTCTCTGACAGACTTTAGTTCATCTCCATCAATAACTGCAAACCTCCCACTGATCCCCTCCCCCAAGGTGTCCCTCAAGGTTCAGTTCTCGGTCCCCTCCTCTTCATCCTGTACCTGATTCCCCTTGGTCACATAATCCGCCGTCATGGTCTCCAGTTCCACTGCTTCGCCGATGATATCCAGCTCCTCATCTCCACCAACACAATCTCCACTGCCACCCACTCAACCCCGACAAACGGCATAAATGAAATAAAATCAAACCAACTTCCTTCCTCCAATTAAACTACGACAAATCTGAAATTATTATTGGACCAAAAGCACTCACCAAATCCACCCATAACTTCACCCTCAACATCGACGGCTCCACAGTATCCGCCTCCCCTCATATCTGAAATCTTGGTGTCATTTTGGATCAATCCCTCTCCCTCGACCAGCACATTAAACACATAACCAAAACAGCCTTCTTTCACCTCAAGAACATGGCCCGCCTCTGTCCATCCCTCACCTCCTCAGCTGCAGAGACCCTCATCCACGCCTTCATCACCTCCCATCTGAACTGCTGCAACAGTCTACTCTATGGCTCATACCACCCTCAATAAGCTCCAGGCCCTGGGTTCCTCCTGGTGCAGTGGGCCCTGGGTTCCTCCTGGTGTAGTGGGCCCTGGGTTCCTCCTGGGGCAGCAGTGCCTGGGTTCCTCCTGGTGCAGTGGGCCCTGGGTTCCTCCTGGTGCAGTGGGCCCTGGGTTCCTCCTGGTGCAGCGGTGTCTGGGTTCCTCCTGGTGTAGTGGGCCCTGGGTTCCTCCTGGTGTAGTGGGCCCTGGGTTCCTCCTGGTGTAGTGGGCCCTGGGTTCCTCCTGGTGCAGTGGGCCCTGGGTTCCTCCTGGTGCAGTGGGTCCTGGGTTCCTTCTGGTGCAGTGGGCCCTGGGTTCTTCCTGGTGCAGGACAATACCCAGCCTCATGTGGCCAGAGTGTGTAGACAGTTCCTGGATGATGAAGACATTGATGCCATTGACTGGCCCTCTCGTTCCCCTGACCTAAATCCAACTAAGCACCTATGGGATGTTGTGTATCGGTGCATCTGACACCGCAAAGTACCACCACAGACTGTCCAGGAGCTCACTGATGCCCTGATCCAGGTCTGGGAGGAGATCCCCCAGGACACCATCTGCTAACTCATCAGGAGCATGCCCAGACATTGTCGGCAGTGCATACAGGCATGCAGGGGCCACACACACTACTGAGTCACATCCAGCCTTCGGTAGGTTTCCACTGACCGTTGTTGTGTCATTTTGTTTTCAACAAATTACACAATGTACATGAGTAAAGATGTTTAAGTGTGTATTTGATAAGGACATTTAATTTCTTTTTTATTGTTTGTTATGCTGTTGCAATGGAATTAGATGGGATTTAAATGTAAAATTAATTAACACATAGTGGGCTGTGTGTAATAAATCAGCGAGGATGGAACATATGGAACAGATGAGAGGGCTTATGTGCTTGAAACATGCGACAAACGAGCAGAACACGATCAATGGAGATACAGTAAAGATAAATCTCACATGTCTGTATGACTAAGAGCAAGGTTTACTCCCATCTCTGAGTAACTTTCCACACACACACTGCTCCGGCAGCGTTTTATCTGCCATCTGACCACATACACACAAACACACACACACACACACACACACACGCGAGGACAAGAGGAGGAAGGTGAAGGTTAATGAAAGGTGTGTCTCTCATCTTGTCTTGTGCCACCCTCCACAGATGGAGACACTGATAACATCCTCCCTTTTCCTCTCCTCTGCGAGCCTCGGCTACATTCTGGCCCCCGGCTGCCTCCCCACTGAGCTCCACTTCCTCTGGATAAGAGCTGTAGCACCGACTATCTTCATATCTAGGCTACGGATGCCAACTGTAATCTGTCAGGTCTGTGTGTGTGTGTGTGTTATATGTGAGGAATATAGGGCAGCCTTTCATTGTTGAGACTGTGTGTACATGAAATACAGTAACACGTAACACTGCCTTTTATGTAAAAACGATCTCTAGATAAAGCAGCCATGAAAGACTAACAAAGGGAAGTTGACCTCAGCTTAAAGATACATATTGTGCCTCCAATTGGGTTTTTAAAAGTGATAAAACACTGTTTTGCTTATGATAGTGTTATCAGGGTGCAACTTCTGAGGCCTGTGCGCAGCAGGTGGACGTGCACACCAGCAAACCCTCCAGTGCTGCTTTTATTTTCTCACTTTTATTGTAATTCTTTATATGAATGTACTGCACTGAAAAAGACTATTT
Organism: Epinephelus fuscoguttatus; assembly: GCF_011397635.1. Taxonomy (NCBI): domain Eukaryota; kingdom Metazoa; phylum Chordata; class Actinopteri; order Perciformes; family Serranidae; genus Epinephelus; species Epinephelus fuscoguttatus. Next base: position 28,609,595 of record NC_064772.1, on the reverse strand, counting down.
CACCTAATGAATATACCATGCACAGTGCCGGCCCTGGGCATAGGCAGTTAAGCGAATACTAAGGACGTTGTCATCCATAGGGGGCGACTAATTTTGTTCCAAAGTTGGATAATTGCTTAGAGTTGGTTCGTGTTCTCACGGCAGCATTTACAAGCGGACCAGATCAAATGCCTTGTGTGAGAAAGCTGCTCTTGATTGGTCAGAATTTCCATGTGGGAAAAATCCAGGAAGTAAACAAAACGTTGAAGAAGAGTACACTTGCAAGATAAATGTGACACTTTCTAATGTCACAATGGAGGGACAACTACGCAGGTTGATTTTAGCGCTGCTCATCGTGGACTATATTGCTGTCACTGTTCATTTTAGTCAAACCATACAGTTTGAAAACGAGGCGCGGCTCCAACTAGAAAACAATGTTTTGATGCATTGGATGTGCTGAATGTGCATATTAAGGCAGTACAGGAGGAGGTGCACATTAATAATCCTCCAGGACTGTAACATGCTCATGTTTAACCCCAACAATGTGTCATGTGACTGCAGTTGGTTCAGATCGAGGCTGGAACACGTTCTCACCACAAAAAACCGCACCAGAGTTCATTTGTAACCAGACCGAGACCACCCAGTGTGATTGCTGTGTTCACACCTGCCCAAATGAACCACACTTAGGAGGCAAACAAACTTGCATGCAAACACCAGCAGAAACAGACACTGAAAGCATTTTAATTCCACATACCGTGTTCATTTTCGATGCACTTTCCTCAATGGAAACATGTACTCAGCGTCTTTTCAGGGGAATTTCTTAAGACTCTGTAGGTGGTGGTTAATCTTTTGCCTGTTAAGTGTTTGTGACTGCAATCTCCTGCTAACCACCAACTGTAGTTCTTTTTCTGTCTGTTTATTCCGAAACAAATGAGACATAAACACATCCCACCCTGTGAGTTCAAGGCCCTTTCTCACACAAAGCATCAAATGCTTTGAGCGACAAACGGTTTCATGAGGTTAAATCACTGTTACTGTGCAGTGTGACGTGATAGAGGCAGAAACAGGATCATAGATTAAAGTAAAATAAGTTAAACATGCAACTTCAGGTATGTAACTTAATGTAGATGAAAGTTAAAGTGATAAATTACACATGTAATGCAATGGATTTCTCCTTTGGAGGCAACAATCCTGCAATGCAGATTAGATTTAAACTAATGCTCTTCAGATGTAGTTAGATGTTAGCTGGGAGTTGTAATTCAGTACTCATCATGCATTTTTTATGAACGTTATATCATTTCCATATGATCAAATGATTATGACTGTAAATTTGTTACATTCTTGTAAAATTTAACCTCCCGTTGGAATCATGAAGAATCAACTGTGCAGGTCTGAGATGCTGCAGCTAGCGAAGCTCCCATTAAGCATACAGCACAGTGGATGGATTTTAAACCCTCTGGGTTAAAGTAGGTCTGTCATCAAGCATCAGAGTTTTTATTGAGTCAGGCCCACAATACCTCCAGGAGCAGTAACAGAGCCTCGTCCTGCTCTCACACTTAGCAGCGATTACACCTACTTTCGCCCACTGCTGTACGCTTCCTCCACCCTGCACCTACGCTTTGGCTTCCATTTAGCCCACAGCACCGCAGAGGATCATTTCTAACTGCCTTCGCTACGCTGCCACTCATCTGTTCAGACTGGGGATGCAGAGACGGAAAGTTTGATCTGTGCTCTTGTGCAGGACCGAGAAGAACAAAGTGCTAAATCTGATTTCAGTCGACAAGAATGTGCACAGTGTGTCTTTTGCATACTGTACATGTGCGTTCTGTACTATCAATCCACTTAGTGATGCACAGGCCAACGTCTCCAGACTATCACACATATAAAAACAGACAATCACATTCACACTCACACCTAGAGGCAATTTACAGTCTCCAATTCACCTGACCTGCATGTTTCTGGGCTGTGGGAGGAGACCCCAGAGGAAACCCACAGGCATGGGAAAATATGCAAACTCCACACAGACACGCCCCGGCCAGCTGGTGGATTTGAACCCAGGAACAGTGCCCACCTCACATAGTGTACCAAAAATCTGGACTCATCACGTCTGTCTCCACCTGACAGTGAGGCACAAGACTTATAGCTCAGTGACGGGCATCATTCCAGTCGAGTGAAGTCCTGTAAAATCTAACAAGTTGAAACACCTGGGGCTGTCAGAGTGTGGAGCTGCAACTTTAATATAAGACGAAACACACACAGCAGCGGCGACTTTGTGAACTTCACAACTGAGTAACTTCCTGGAATCCAACCTGCTGGTGTTATACATATCATTATATATTAATTAAATACTGTGGTGCCCATTAAGTGAGTCTGTAGGCATAGGTGTTGCTCAGGTATAATGGATCGCTTAACTTTTACAACAGACCTGCTGAAAGGCATTATAGTGTGTGTGTGTGTGTGTGTGTGTGTGTGTGTGTGTGTGTATGTGTGTGTGTGCGCGTGCATATACAGTACTGCTGACCTTATATCCCGTCCAAGAGCATTGCAGTTTTTTTTCACCTATGCCTGCTGCCTCACCAGATTTTCACTTTCAGAGAGGCAGGGAGCAGAGTCCCAATAGTACGCACACACACACACACACACACACACACACACACACGCACCTACACACACATTTCCTGTGCCTTGTTCCCGTGAGAGCCTGACTGTGTGCCAGACAGGAATTGCATACATTGTCCCTCCCCCCCGTCATCCTGCTGGGACGCAGCACCTGCCCCTCCACCCCGACCATGTCAGACGATGCGTCTCTCTGGGACAGGATGGGATGGGTGTCCAGCCCTGGTGCTTGTGGGTAATTGCCAGAGGGACAGGAGCCCTTGATGCGTGAGCTCAGCAGAACTCACAGCTTGTTTTCTGAAGGAAGACAGGACTCCAACAAAGACCTTGCTTTGTCTTCACTTGCACAATGTTTTCCTTTCCCATTTAATCTTTTATGTTTCTTCATGAATCAGACATCCCTCTGTCCCTTACAGTCGCCTTTTTCCAGTTCCAGTTCCTCTTTCCATCCTTTCCAGCATCGTTACAGTAGGTGAGAAAATACAGTTCGTCCTCCCTTTTCCTAATCAGCTTGGTCTCATTCCAAGGGCATCACAAAATGCTGCTTATGCAGTGGCCGTGTGCATCAGATACCGATGCACTTTGCACCTTTTAGTGTCTGTATGAGATGCACCCAGCTTACAACTTACACCAATGTAAACCCATACACATCATCATTAGAGGTTCAGAGCAACAAATGTGACATAAATAGGGGGCAGGAGGGCAGGAGATGGATTGGTCCAACAAGCACAGGACTTTGATCCAGGAGACCAGTGTTTGTGTCCTGTGAGAAACTAAAAGTCAACTTTGAGTTATTTTGCCATGTGAGTGACTTGTTAGTCATGTAAGTCGACTGACGTGACCTGTGTCAAACATGATCTTTTCCTGACCCTAGCCAAGTACTTTTTGTTGCTTAAACCTAATTGCTGACCCCCTCTGTCAAGATACAGTCCTAATCTAGTCACCATCTTGTGACGCTCTCTGGGTTGATCTCTGTCTCTGACGAACTCGGCAAGTGGCGTTTGTTTTATCTCCAAGGTAACGGATATAAAAGCAAGAGTGTCAAAGTTCAAGGTGTAATGTAAAGAGACACTAGTATGGCCCAATTGTGTGCATACTGCATGTAACAGTACATACTTTTTAAGGACAGGTGCAATACATAGTAAAAGTAAAAAGAATGAAAAGAAAGCATATGATTCGGAGTTAAGGCCCATTTATGCTCCCTTTATGTACAAAAATGTATATGTCCGTTTTGGGGCGTCGGTGGCTTAGTGGTAGAGCAGGCGTCCCATGTACGAGGCTGTTGCCGCAGCAGCCTGGGTTCGATTCCAGCCTGTGGCCCTTTGCTGCATGTCACTCCCTCTCTCTCTCCCCCCTTCACACTCATCTGTCCTATCGATCAAAGGCTTAAAAATGCCCAAAAAATATCTTTAAAAAAAAGAAAAGAAAAAGTATATGTCCGTTTCAAACGATGTTACTGTCACTGCCCACATACTTCCATGCGTCCTTTACGTTGGCATGGATGTTAACCAATATATCCACCAGGGGGCAGCCCAGAGTCAAAAGTTTATGACAACAACAAACTTAAAAACAAACATGGCGACTGTGGAGGAGATATTGATGATGTACCTCTTGCATAAAAGACAAAAACAGAGGCAGCGTTGTAGGAGGCAGTGGTCGGTGAGGCCATTAAATACATCATGACTGGAGGACGGAGAATTCCTTTTCTCAAAAAGTTCCGCCATTGTTAATTCTTCTTCGTGTCTCACAAGAGCTACGTATCAGGTAGTAAACAGCAACACTGCCACCACGGTTTCCGGAGGTACTGCTCCGTTTGGCCTGTATTCGTAAGCTTTATGGAAAGGTGCAGAAATACGGACGAAATGAACGCGGAGCATGGACAGAAGGCTCCATCCGTATCCGGATCCGTATTTCACGTTGAGCATAAATGGGCCTTGACTTTGTTAGCTAGCTAGCTGGCGTGGGTCACGTATATTGTGCAAGAAGAGATGTAATTCACTCGGCCATTTCACACAAAACTAAATTGTACTATCGTAAAATGCAACTTCATTAGCTTTGAAATTGACAAATGTGTGTCATTCATGGCACAATTAAAACAAGATTAAAAAATCGTCGCCATCGACCACTGTACATATTTTTTCCCTCAAAAAAGCATCGTTGGGGGACACTGAAGGGGAAGGGACTACGCCTCTTTATATTGTCAAAAGCAAAAGTAAAAAAAAAACAAAAAACAAAACAACAACACAATTTTGACCTGATGGTGGTGCTACATAAAGTAAGCGGATCACCTCAGTTATTAAACTTCATGGTTCACCTCATGATAGCGCCAGGGTAAAAGTCAAGGGATCACCAATGTTTGAAGGGTTTTATCCTCTAGGAACCACAAATGTCTGTACAAAATTCAATGACAATCCCTCAAATATTAGCTGAGATATTTCAGCTGCTTGCACGGCTAAAAAAAGAAAAAGCAATATTATCATTGAATGTGAACCTTTTGTTTAACTCTGCTCCAATAGATGAATAAAGCAGCGCCGAGACCATTATGACAGAGGTGAATAGCCTAATCAACATCGCTGCTTCAGCAAAGGAACTGCATGAGGGCTAACAGAGAGGACAGAGAGGTGAGCAGCTCGGTATAATGTCAGTCAATCTGCTGTCTGGAAGCTGCTGCGACAAAATGTCACAACACTCTGAATGAGTGAGGACCTGTCAGGTAAAAAAAGAAAAAAATAATTACACAAATGGAAGCCTGCCAGACAGCCCGCTGTCTCTGTGTTGTACACTGCAAATACTGCCAGGAAACACACACACACACACACACACACACACTACACTACACATAATTATTGCGGCTATTCATTTCCTCCCTGCCCTGGCTGATGGCACTGCAATTCTTAAAGCCATCTATTATCATTATCCATCTATTCGCCTCGACACCATTATCCAAGATCTTATATATTATATATTTAATCTTTATTAGAAAGTAATGGCAGGTGGTCCCACTTAGAGCAAATGGGGGATTTACGCAGCACTGGGGATCCATATTGGAGAGATGCAAGCTCAGGGAAAAACTGCAGCAGCTGAAGCAACAAGGTATTTATTAGCAGCCACTGGGATGAGCGCAATCAATAGGCACCATCATGTTAGAGTGGATATGGAAATGTGATAGCCTGCTCTGGCTTTGTGTCTGTGTTTGTTCACTGAACTAGAAGCTGTGATCAATATGCGGCAAGTCCCGAGGCATCAGACATAGTGACTCACGGTCTAAAAGCTAAGCTCATCGATGTGCCCGCATAACCTGGTGGCTGCATCGTAACTGTGCAAAGAGAGAAGAGCTTAGGTCGTCACCCGGGTATGTCATTTATTTAAAGAACAGTTCTGGTCTGACACAAGCTGTGCTTTTTAGCACAATAGGATGATGCTATCATATAATCTACATCACGTGGACCCTCACAGCAATGCGACTGCAACAACCATGCATTGGCCTTAAAGGGATAGTTGGGATCATTTGAACTAGGGTTGTATGAGGTACTTACCCATAGTCAAAGCCACCAGACTCCATTAACAAAAACAGTAATTTTGGCTTGCTGAACACGGGAGCTGCAGGTCTACCTCTGCCTCAGTGGGTTGGTTTGATTGTGTTATTCTGGCAAAGTCAATCCAGACTGACCCTTTTAATTGCCAAAGTCACTAACTAACTAACTGATAGGGGCAGCAGTAGAACAGCAGCTCCTGTGTTGAGTGATGTTAAATTAGTGTTTTTCTCAATGGAGTCTGGCCTCAGTTTCCCATCAGAGATCGCTGTCTGATGGCGGTGGTAAAGTGGCAGAAAATATTCAAAATATAGCATACACTTAAAGTAATCTTGATTTTATTTAGGTGGCTATGAATGTTGTTACTGACCCCATCCACAGCAGTACACACTTAACTTCCGTGTCGGACTCCTGAATGCTACTCCAAACTTGGGGCGTGCCGACTTGCATCTACTATATTTTCACACACTGACAATTGATAAGTACCTCATTTAGCCTCACTTTAAAAGATCTGGATTATCCCTTTTAAGTAGTTAAAGTAAGCAACATAATCTCATCCCTATGCATCATATTTTGCTGCTTGGGCAGAAGCCATGGGCAGAAGACATTGCTAAAATGACGCTGAGGTAGGGCTGCCCCCTGAATAAGAATTTTCCTAGTCGATCAATAGTCGTCATTTAGGGCCATTAGTCCACTAGTCGCCCGCATGTTTACGATATTAATTTAATTATTAATTATATATTTTGGGCGGGGCAACACAATGGTTTGAGTTGAAGGTGTGAGAAAGAATAGTATCAGTAACATTGTTAACACTGTGCTACATTACAGAGAAATACAAAACCGTACTAATGAACCTTCATTAATATAGGCCTATATTTTATCTACAAGTGCACATCACACACTGAGCGAGCCGCCTGTTAATGACGCTGTGGGCTAATGGGCATGTAGCTACTTCCATGTTTCAGATGATACGTCATGTTTGTAGTCGACCAATGAAGATGAGTTTACATATCACCTTGGGTTCGTCCTTCACCTTCTCAAAATGATCCCACACTTTGGATTTCCTGCCCGACATGTTATTAACTAGCCTGTGGAATAACCGCAGGTACCAGCCCTGGAAATTAGAGGCCATACACATGCTGCGTCTTTAACCACCTGGAAAATGCTAGGTCAGGCGCTGGGTGCTACTCTTGTGCCTTTTTGGGCCAGCTTTCAAGAGCATGGCTGCAGGTTGCATCTGAGCTTGCTAAGCAACCTTAACAAGCATCGTATACTATTACTATAGTATTACTTCTTCCCAAGCTCTGTGTGTAGGCCTGTTGTCCATGGGACAGATGTAAAGCTCTGGGTAGCCCTGCACTAACATGATCAACTTTTCCATATTTATCAGACTGAATATTTACAGAAGGGAAAGATATCTGTTGGCTGTGATTGGTTTGTAACGTGACTCCTGTCTGACTGCTGACCTTCCTGGTCTACTAACATTTGTACAAGTATCCAGGGGCAGCCCTACGCTGAGGTAAGTCTTTTGCATTTATCTTGATGCAGCAGGGTTTGGCGGTAATAAGGGGTCAGTGGTTGGGTTTAGGCAACAAAACTACTTGGTTATGGTTAGAAAAAGGTCGCAGATGTTGCCAAAAACACTCGCCTTTGAGTGAAACACACACCGCAACCGATGTTGATCTCAAACACCACTCTCCTGTATCAAAGGTTTGATTTTTGTTGGACCGATCAAACTCCCCTCCCAACACTCTTTAAACTATGTGTGTTTCTCGGAGCCTCAAATAATGACATGGATTGGTTTACATGGGAGTTGGTGGAAAGCCCGGTGTATCTCACACAGTGCCCCTGGCGTCATCATAGCCAAGGGACACTGCTTAAGCATCATATTTTGGCTAGATCTCAGCAAAGCACTTGATGAGTACATTATTATACTACAACAATGAGTCCCAGGTACATGCTGTAGACTTATATGAGTAAAAGTATCCTTTACTTGAGATCCTTATACAACACATTAATCTTTCCAATGTGTCTGCTTTTCCTCTAAACTCTGATCTTCCCCAGGCTTTCCCAGAAACCAGAGACCTACAGGTCCAGAGGTATGTTGAAGTATTTTATAGAGACTGTAAACATCTTAAGAAGTGATGCCAGAACTCAGACGGATGTCTTGTCTCAAGAGCAAATGCTTAAACCATCCCTCTTTCTGCTCAACTTTAGCTCTGTTAATGTGGACTGTGTGCTCGGTGAATCAAACCAAGGGGCTGCGGCATGTTTTCATAGCATGATATACATAGAGTCTGATAAGTAGATCATACTTTTGCATGCTGTCTGCGACACAAATCCATAAGCGCCTAAGAATTATGTGCAGGAGAAAAATGGTTCTAATGCAGTAGCGTATGCAAGATGTTGTGTCGGTGAAGTGCCAGCCCAGGAGATGGAGCAGATAGCTGCAAAGCCTGCCACAGGAATGATGGAGTGAGCAACACTGAGAGGCAGAGAGTCACTCTCCAATATGAGACAGGTGCTTGGAAGCAGCTTTGTAGCACTGAGGCCCGTCCAGCGATAAAACCCTCCTGCAGCCACACAGTACTGGAAATACAATATCCCTCCAGATTACACCCCCCATCATTCTCACCCTCTGGCTCGTACCTCATTTTATGCCCATCTCCCTGCTTTTTATTTAAATGTGTCTGACACTGTGCCGGGAGGGGGAAAAAAAGCAGGACATAAATATCACCCGGGCGCTCATCATGCTGTGGAAACGTCAACAGTGAGAAAGGAGTGGAGAGACAGGAGTCGCTGAAGGAAGAAAGCAGGGAAGTTCCCCTCTCATCTGGTTCTGGCAGAGGAGGAGTGAGTCATCCTGTGGAGCGCCACAATGCTAAATGACTTTTCCTTCCCATCCCTCTCTGAGGGTCAGCCGAGGTAGAGCGTCTTTCAGGGCTAGTCAGGTGCATGGAAATCCTGCACAGCTCACTGTCAGGCAAGGATCGCTGCCTTTTATTTCACTTTTCTAGGCTGGGCCGTCATTTCAGGACGGAGTAAAAGGCCAAAGGAGGTATCGGCGTCATTCATTACGAGTGCATGAACTCCTCACTCTCCAATTGCCTATGGAGTGCCTCCAGTCTGGTGGTGAAACATGAGAGAGACTGAGAGTTCCTTGGGGCATAGAAAATTACAGAGTACAGCTCGGCTCAGTCACCTAACGAAAGAGAGAAATAGAAGAAGAAATAAAACGTTTCAGGACAAGTGAAATAAAACCCAAAGTTGGTGAAATCTGAAGCCAAATGTGACAGCACTATCACCTGAATCTACTGCATGTGACGTCTCTCCTGCATTACACAGACATCCCTGAGCATCAAGCAAATATATAATGACTGTGGTTGCTGGAAAAAAAATCTCCTCAGGGAGACAACCTTGGGCTGATGAGAAATATAATGTGTGGATGCCAAGTTCATCAATCCCTGAGCAGAGTTGCTTGGCTATATTAATACAAAGACACGTTATTGGTCATAAGACAATGAGAGTTCATATTTTTATGGCAGATGTGTTTAACTCAGACAGACACACCAGCCAGGGATGGAAATGAACTCTGAGTCTGCAAAAGTCACAGACAGATGTTGAGGGTAGGAATGGTCCCCAAGTCAAACACATGAAGTCATGGTGGTTGACTACTGGAACACCACTTAATTTAATATTTGCAGCACACTGTCTGAGGTGTCCCGTGCAAAATGAGAAAAGTGAAATCCAGTTGTTATTATGTTCCTGTCTCTTCTACTCTTCTCTTTTTCTTCCTTTCTTTCTCTCTCTCTACATACATTTATACTAGCATTTTCTGACCGTGTATCTGTAGTATGACATCATTTGTTGTGTTTGCTATGAGTAAGGTTTTGCTTGGTTCAGACACAAAATGGCTTGGTTAGGGCGAAAATCGTGCCTTGAGGTAAAATAACTACTTAATTAAGGTTATGCATGGTAGTGATCATGGTTACACCAATGTTGACTAGTAGGAAACAGGAAGTACAGAGCTGCCTCTATAATTTCTAAAGCCTGACATTTCGTTGACCCATTTAACAGTCCCTGACCTTCTTCCCCTGTGGACTTTGTGGTTCTTACCCTCGTCCGCTTCCAACGGGCAGGGGTCATAATTTCTAGAGCTGCCAGTAGGGTTGTCACAATACCAGAATTTTAAACTTTGAAACAATACTAGTATGAAAAACAATACTCGATAGCTCTTTTGATACTTCTGATACTTCGGGCGGCATGGTGGTGCAGTGGTTAGCACTGTCACCTCACAGCAAGAGGGTCCCTGGTTCAAAAACAGGGTGGGGGAACCCTTCTGTGCAGAGTTTGCATGCTCTCCTCGTGTCCGTGTACTCCGGCTTCCTCCCACAGTCCAAAGACATGCAGGTTAACTGGTGACTCTAAATTGTCCGTAGGTGTGAATGTGAGTGTGAATGGTTGTTTGTCTCTATGTGTCAGCCCTGTGATAGTCTGGTGACCTGTCCAGGGTGTAGCCTGCCTCTCGACCAGTGTCAGCTGAGATAGGGTCTAGACCCCCGGCAACCCCTAACAGGATAAGTGGTTACGGAAAATGAATGAATGAATGAAAACCTGACTGAACATCTGTTTTTTCTTGAGCTTCAGTTCTTTCCATACTATCAAACGTATAATTAACAGAGACTGTACTGTTTTAAACACATAGTATTAAAAAAGTATCGAAGTATAAAAACCTTTGACAACCTTAGCTGCTAGAGACTTTACTCAGTTGTATAGTGGAGGGTGTACACAGCTATAAGGGGTACACCCACCTCTTTTTCTGACCATTTACAGTAAACCGACCTATCAGCCAAAATGCCATTGGAATGTTTAGAAGAGTATACCCACTTTCTTTTCGGCAACTTACCCATCTGCCTGGTAGACTACCACTACACCACTGGTTTTACTTGGACGTAAACTTGTGGTCACCAATTGCTAAAACCGATGCTGTTGTATTCCTTGGTAGAAAAGTCTTAATATGTCTTCAAACAGCAGTGAATGTGGGATGTCATTAGCCTAGGAACTAGACGAATCTACAAGCTCATGTTTTATTTGCTGCTGGCAGATGAGTTTGGTCCCCATCTCCTTTGGACAGATGACAAAATGGACCTGCAGAGCCTGGACCAATCACAATGGTTTATCTAAGATGGAATGGGTTTGATATGATGATTGACATCTTGTGGAGCCTTGGCGCTTTACGCAAAATATGTGGTGAGTGAAGAGGAGTGGCACTGAGGCATTTTTGAAGACAACCAAGATGGCTGCCTGCAGCTAATGTGGAACTTTCTGATGAAGTGCTATTTTCAAATTCAGATGGCAATAAAAGAAATACTCAGATATATTGGTGCTGCACCATCACAGCTCATCTCTGCATACTGGCGTCTCTTTAAGCCCAGTTCAGACCAATAATTAACGATAAGACCATTTTAGAACGTTGCAGAGAAAAGTTGCAGCAGTGTGAACTGGCCGGTCTGAGCTAGACTCAAGCTGGCTGATGGTGTCATCTGCAACTCAACTAGTCAAATCACTAGTGGCTGGTTTTAGAACGTAAAGCTTGTCACCTATTTCTACAGCCAATCAGCTTGTGGTAGTGGCGTCCGCTGGTCAAGTCAAAACGACCGCAAATGGCATGTTTGGCATGCCCCTTTGCCCGCCGAGCCCTCTGTTTCCATGATAATGTGCTGGTGAATTGCTGCGAATCTTTGGTCTGAACTTAGCTTTACATTTATTCGTTGCTCAGTGCCGCGTCATATGTCATCGCTCTGATTGGTTGAGGTCTCTCTCGTTGTGGCCAGAGGCATTTTGATCTACAGCGATTGATAACACCTGGTGGAAATCAAAAATGAACCGGGAGATTCATGACTAACTGCTTTTGCGAATTGGTCTGGCAATGTCAGGCTAGGTTGTCACTTCAACACGCACTCTAAAACAAACAAAAAACTATCAATCAGCCACATGGTAGTAATTTCTGGACCCAATAAACAGCCAACATTATGTCACCTTTAATACATCATGCAGCTCTATTGGCAGATAACACCAGTGGTCATCAAAACATCAGGGTTTGGTGTTGACTGCTCCAAGTAGCAAGAACTTCCTCAAGATGACATGACAAGGCAGCCAGAGAGAAATCCATTATTTCCATTAGAGGAGACAGAATTATCAAGATACCAATGTCTCCACCAGCTCTCGCCTCCATACACCTTAATGTAACGGCATGTTCTTGGATCTGTGGTCTCTAGCGTGGCAAAATCAAACCCTTCTTTATTTTTCTTGTAATTTAAAAAGCCAGCACAGCACCACTGTGATATTGTGCTCTGGGCACCTATTTTTCTTGGCTGGAAAATGTTACGAGGCCATTTCCATTATTTAATCCAAATCCACCACAGAAACAGTCCCAACACAATATAATTTTGAGGTTGATATATCACTTTGTAAGAATATTAAAGGAAGGACTGAGGTGAAATCCAACTTTCAAAGTCCAAGTTGGACACAGGATCTTCCAGCAGGCCAACGTGTACTGAGAAATGAGAAAACCGAAACTAATAACACCAAGTTTCACATAAATATTCTGGGAACATAGTCCTGATCATCTCTGTGTCACTGGGTCTGAACATAAGTGCGATATGACAAACTAAGAAAGGCAGAAAGAAATTGTTGTGTGTTTGCTGCTGTAAGATAAGGGCATATTTACTGTGATATTTTTATATCCAGCCTTGGCCGTGTTTAGATTTGACGCTGCTCAGCTGTGCTTCTTGAATACTTTAATTTCATGGTCGGTCAAAAGTATTGATACTAATGTTTGCTCTCAGAAAGAGGACCGATGTGTTATATTATTTAGATTAGTGAAGATTATCTCCCATTTTCTGGTGTCAGAGGACCTGCTGCTGAAGATTAAACTTTGTGGTTTCTTTGCAAACACAAACCAGAGAACAGCTATCTGATAGACACTTTTATTAAAGAGGGCTTGGTTTTTTTTATCTTTCATCATACTGTATGGGGCAGATGTTATTGCCAATAATAAAAAAATATACTCTGCCTGTTAGGTAATATAATAGACCCGATCTATCTCATATTGGATTCAGAAAAAAATAACATCTTCTCCCTTTCTCTTCAATCTCTCACTGGCACTCAGATTGGCTGCTGCGGAGCCTCATTTCAGTTGAAATATTATCACCCTAATCTCTGTGGTGGATTTCTTTTTCGTCGAGACTCAATTCTTTCTGGCAGAGGTGGGACGTAACCTCGCATCCAACTGCCAGGTCTCTCTTCCAGCTTAAAGACAGCTGCTGCTGCTGCTGCTGTTGCCGGAGGGAAAACCCCATGAGAACAGAGTTCTTCTAAACACCCATTCGTTGCTCATTTATTTCTTCACTGTTCGGGCTGTTCTCATCCTCTGGCTCTCCATTTCTCCCACTTGTTAACAGTTGGAGGAGTCGGGGCATTAATCAAACCCAGTGTTCCAGTGAGTGAGTGTTGGGTGGTGATGGTGGACATTGAGCCCTCTGGCTCTTGGTGCCCGGGCCTTGCTGGTGCTGCTGGTGTCTGGCTGAGAGCTTCTAGGAATAACAGTTGTTTAGTGTGGGAAGAGTTTTTTGTGTGTTTGACTTTGCTGCACAGTAAAAGTCCAGCCCACAGTCAAAGACATCAGACTGAACAGGCGGGTCCTTTAAGGACAGTAGAGGACATTCTCCTCTTGAGACGTTTTTCCCCCTTCTCTCCTCACAATGCATTATCTAGTGACAGAGGAGTCCCAGGCCCTGCTCTCTGCGCTGTGATGGATGGTCCTCGGCACTCCACAGTGGCCACAGTGATTGGCTAGTGCTGATAAAGCTCTAAATGGCTTTAGTGGGAATCTCATTGCCTCAGAATCCCCCAAAGACATGACCAGGCTACAGCTTCCTCTGCAATCCCCTACTGATGCTGAAATTGAAACTGTACCAGCCTGTCTTTCTCCTCAGGACTGACCTCTGACCCTTTTAAGTTCTTTCTGAAGAAAAGTACAGCAAAGGCAAGAAAAAGATGTAAGAAAAAACACACACAAAAGGACAGTTGAGGCCATCACAGAGGCAATCAAAGTCTCCAGATCCTGCTGATCGAGCCGGCCTCCCCCTGCTGTTATCGCAGAGGGAAAGTGGCACTTTGACTTACAATAAAGTTCATCACCTTTCTTTTTTCCAACCCTTATCCCGCTGTGTGTAGTCAGTGGGGCTCTTTGCTCCCTAACTAGGTTTAACTAGGGCTCTGTGTCTTGTCAGGTCACTAACAGCAGGTCTCCTTCTCATACTGATACTCTGAAAGCTACACAGCGAGGTTTGGGCATTTTTGGACCTGAAACTAATCCGATCCAACACCTCCACGCCCTGAGTTTTGGCCGTGAAAGCCTTTGATGTGATGATTCTGGGGAGCAGGATGTGTGGAGGTGGAATCAGCATCAGCGTGATTATTAATGATGACAGTTGATGACGGAGGACTGTAATCTTTTCAAACAGTGAGAGGCCACCAACACACAGCTAGAACTCCAGAGAGTCTGATTATACAGCGAGCTTTCTATCTAGGGAGTGTGCTGAGACGCGCTCCAACAGTTCTGATCATTCTCGTTGAAAGCACATGTGGCTGTCTCTCGGTTTCTCTGCCAACTTTTATGGCAACCAGGCAACTATTCAGAGCTTTCCTTGTGTTCGCCTTTATCTTTTATTAGTATGTTTCCAATCAGCTTTGAAGAGAATAAGATTGCAGCCATACTGACGCTATTCACTGTGATTTGGGAGGTTTTCAGTGCTTCTGACTAGAGATGTGCCAGTATTAGAGGTGTAACAGTAAACAAGAGTCACGCTTGGTTCATACCCAGGTTTAAGAGTCATGGTTTGGTGCGAGTTCAGTGAAGTAGAAAAAACAAATGCATAAGGATAAGTTTGTTTTACTTTCATTTTAAAAGAAAATACTGGAGACAAAATCCTCCTGGTCAGACTGAGGTATCATTTTGCCTACTGGCAACTTTGGTAAATTATTTTCATATATTCAAATAAGGAACATTTCAAACGCTTCTGTATTACACTATGAACACTGAACACACCCAAACAGCAACAGGTCACAACAAGCTATAGACCTGAAAAGCATGTAAATAAATCGGATAATACAAAGACAACTTGTGCATTAGGAGGAGTGTTACAGTTAGTTCCACCTTGGCTATAAGTTAAACAACTGCTCGACTTGAAGCAACCTCAGCCAACGACTGATGAGTCGCACATCTGACTCTTCACTAACATTGTGAAGATTTTTGCACTTTCCCAACCATTCTGCCCTTCAAAAATTATCTCAAGTAGGGATGCACCGATCCGATATCTGGATCGAATATCGTCTCCAATATCATCAAAATAGACGGATCAGGTATCGGAAAATGCAACCTATACCTGAGGTGATCCTTTCCCTTTAAATCTATTGCCACACGAGCTACATCACACGTCATGGAGCGAAGGAGAGAATCTGCTGTGTGGAGGTATTTCACACTATTTCAACTGTTGTTGCTCAATTGTTTATTTTTGTTAAAAATAAATGGTTCATAATGGTTCAAAATAATCTGTTTCATCTTGTTTCATTTTATCTTCAAAGAACTGTGTAGTCATCAATGCCTGACGCCTCTAGTCTTTTCTGTTCTACATGTAAAGGTATATAGCTTTTTAGGTCAACCATGGTATCGGATCGGTATCGGGTATCAGCTGATACTCACAGCCACAGCATCGGGGTCGGTATCGAAACTGAAAACGCTGGATCGGTGCATCTTTAATTTAAAGTAACAAAACCCAGCAGGTAACACGTACTGGGAAGTTCTTGCACACTACAAAGTCTTCCAGATAACCATATAACAGAGTGTCATTGTGAAAGAATGAAAAATCTATCTGAATCTATTTTAATAATTTTCGGCACCAACAAGTTTGCACACTAAAGCCATGATGATACTCCAATCCAATCCAATCTGCTTGATTTATATAGCACATTTAAAAAAACAACAAGGTTACCAAAGTGCTGCACAACAATTTTTTAATAAACACAGAAGATAGATAAATAAAAATCAAATGTTCAAAAAAAATATATATAAAAAAACACAGTAAAATGAAAAGTATATCCAGGACAAAGGTGGACAGCTTCCACCTGCTGACTGAGTTTCCTGACAAGACATTAGCTTAAGGGTTACTTAGCATTAGCTACCCAGCAGGCTTCATTCAGACTGATATGCAGAGGCTTTATCTGTCCCTCTCATAGATGCAACCGTGTAGAATGCTATGAGACAGCCAGAGCTAGCCAGCCAATAGGATTGTGCCATATCATGTCCTTCACCATAATACCGGTATAAATTTTAATATGATGTAAAAAATGCATATGTTGATAGTCGCAATATTTCGACATGTTGACATTAACGTCATACTGTTACCAACGGCAACAACAAGCATGGCTGAAAGTGAAATTATTATCGACTCCGCGGTGGTTCCAAAAAGAGGAGCAGCTTCAATAGTGTGAAATAAACGGTGGCATCCTGAATGTTTTATGAACAGCCCCAGACTTCTCAGACTCTTTTAGCGACTTACCGCTCAGAGGGAACACATTCAGCGGCTCCTCTGGCAGCAGCACAGCGTCTCTCCATCTCCTCTCTCGCTGTGCGCACATGGGAGTCGTTGTCCTCAAGTGATATTGTCAAAAACCTTTGGTAATGTAAACCTACGTGACGCTCACGGCTCGACAAAAAAACATATATGTGAATGTGTGATAGTTCTGGTGTCATAACAGCCTGTCACAGGTTACAGCGTGATGATTAGAGGAGAAATGGCAGAGCATAAAGGTCCAAGTGGAATATTGTCAAGAATACTGTTATCGAAAAAATATTCTGAAATATCGTGACATTATTTTAGGGCCATAGCACCCACCCCTTCTTGCCAACTGGTGTCACAACAGTCCCAACTACAACATACTGTACTTTACAGAACTGTTGTGACTTATGACAGTGGCTGCACCTCATATCTTATGCATCACTGTTAGCGTTATCTTCTTCAGCTAGTTTAGTAATTACTTTCAAAGTCCCTTATCCAACTAAAGAATTAGTAGAAATGATGATTTGGTTGGAAATGTAAAAGCCAGACAAAGAGAAGTGGAATAAGAAAGGAAAAAGAAAGATCAGCAGAGGATGACTGAAACAGAAAGCTGAAACAGACTGTCAAAGAAAGGGAGTAGAAGATGAAGAGAAATGACAAAATGAGAGCGGATGGACTGTGTCAGCATCTGTTCGCGCAGGAGTTTAGATCATCCTCTCTTTCTGTGTCTCTGCCTCTTTGCTACCACGTTTTTCCTGAGTGACAAACTCTCTGGAGTGAAGCATGGACAGACGCTGCACAGCTCTCCACTCAGCACCACACTGCTGCTGCACATCGCTGACCCTCTCTGGCACAGGACACCGTCAGTCTGTCCCTCTATCACTGTGTCACCCATACACACCTGGCCACACACACCCTGCAACCCACAAATTAATCTGCCTTTCTGCTTATACAATTGTCGCTTTTCTGACTGCTCAGCTCCTTGCTGTGTGTGTGTGTGTGTGTGTGTGTGTGTGTGTGTGTGTGTGTGTGTGAGATGTGTGTGTGCGCATGCATCAAGGAGCTACAAATCCTTGACACTGCAGAAAATGATTTTTTTCCCCCAGAATAATTTGAGTCGTTCCTGTACTCATGATGATAAACTCTCCCACCAGTTAATTACAAATGTATGGAAGGATTAGAGGGGGCAATTATTATTATCACTGGAAAATTTATGATTAGTGTCACCGAGTGTTGTATGAAAATAGCAGTTGAAGCCTGAATTAATTAGAGATGTTTGTTTACTGTGAAAGCAGGATGAAGACCAAGCACTCCTCGTGGCCTAACCTTGAGGTTTTAAGAAATGCATAGCTTTGCTATTTTAGGGTTTTATTCATCCTCTGAGCTGTGAAGTACTCTCTGTGAAATATTTTAGTAACAAATATAGGGCTGGAGAAGGTCACTCGCTTTGCTCAGCCTTAGAAATCCAAAAATGAAAAGGAATCACTAATAATGTAAATTCACCATCACTTTTGAAGTAGCAAATTGAAAAAAAGAAGCAAAAATTAAGCTTGACAAAATTATGCTACATGAAATATAACAAGATTAAAGGAGGATTTATACTTGTGTTTCAGATATGCTGAGCCTACGCTGTAGCCTATGCATGGGGCTTCTGTAAAGTGCTGTAAAGTTTAGTTGATTCAAAACACACATTAAACACACATTAAACATGGCTTAATAGAGACAATTTCAAACACAAGTACACAAATCAGTTTCACTATAACTCGCAGCATTCACAGACAAACACTTGTCTTTATCTGGACACATTTTCCCTACGAATATTTTAATATACTTTAGTTATGAAATTCAATTTTTTCACTCTGTTGTCAATTACACACAGGTCTGAACACACACATGCACTAAGTGGAGGGATGTCAGAGTGGGCTGCCGATGACAGGCGCTCTGAGCGCTTGGGCGGTTCAGTGCCTTGCTCAAGGGCACCTTGGCAGTGCCCACGAGGTGAGCACCTCTCCAGCTACCAGTCCACGCTCTCAACTCCATATTTTGGTCCAGACGGGGACTTGAACTGGCGACCCCCTGGTTCCCAACCCAAGTCCCTATGGACTGAGCTACTGCCACCCCAAATACAACATGCTAATGTTTTTAGCACAAGCCTATGGCATTTTACATTGTATAAATTAGCCTAGCAGCTAGCAGACTTTTCCTCTACTCATATAAAACCAGGGACAACAGCAACATTTAACAAAGGCAATGTTACAAAATTCGGCTCCATTACAGCTCACAAGATTCACTGACAAAACAACTGTCTTATACTAAACACGTTTTCCAAACAAATATAACATGCTAATGTTATTAGCACAAGCCTATGGCATTTTACATTGTATAAATTAGCCTAGCGACTAGCGGAGAGTTCCTCTTCTCATATGAAGCCAGGATCTGGCTTCTTAGAACTCTTATTTAAAGTCCGCACATGGCTTAAAGGGTATTTTATGTCTTGCTTTGGGCCAGAGCTTAGATCGGGCCCAAAAAATCCAGCCCAACCCCACCCCGAGCCCATGCATGTCCTGTCCGAGCCCGGCCCGTCCCTTTTACTGTAATTATGAGCCCGAGCCCGGTTTAAACCCAACATTTTTTTAAGGATACGAACGTGGACATTGAAGGCTGACTCTCGTCTTTCTTTCCATGGCAAGCCTTCGTCATGTGTCTCCAAAGTGTCAAGGTCCCCGTTTTTTTGCTGTCATATAGCAGCATCGTACTGCACTTGGTACACTCGATGAAGCCGACACACATATTGTCACCGTTGACAACTCACATGAGCGCGGACACCCCAACCCCCCCAGGTGTGATAAGTAGTTGGTTCCATAGCCTAGGTCTATTATGAGGAGCCTGACCCGTCCGAGCCCGAGGATAGTGGCGGGTGGGTCGGGTTGAGCCCACTCTTGAACACCCTGGAGGGGTTTTCTGCATTGCTCTCCCTGTATTGGTTTAGCATGCTGCTTGTCTGATCAGGGAGCATCTTAATTTCTTCATTTCTTCAATTTCATCTCTAATTTCTTCCATTTGTTGCAATAAATCTATGATGAGTGTTCCTGACTGAATTGACCATATATCATTAAAAATATGACTTTGCATCAGCCTCAGCTGCACTTTGTGTTTAGTGCTAATTACCAACTGTTAAAATACTAACACATGCAGATGGCAAACATATGCGAAACATTACCATGTTAGCATTGTCAATGTAAACATGTTCAGGGTTTGACATCAACGATGGCCCATTGGCCACAAAAATTTTCTCTGTGTCCAACAAATATCCCATACAAATACCCATCAGCTTAATTCAAACATTGGAAAGCATTTAAATGCGTCAGTCCTCAGTTATTATTCATGTTGTGTTGCCTACAGTAAGAGTGAAACATCAGCCACATATAAATAAGTCCCCAGATTATTGCAGAATGTCTAGCTTTGCTAATTATCCAGACATTGATGGCTACAGCATGCATTGTATGTGTCTACAGCCGCTGCATCACCAAACAGAGCCCACTTTCAACCTCAACACATGTACGGTATGATGCGGCTCGTGCTGCAGTAACTGTCAGACAGGAAGCACATTTAATTATCTGCAGGTCAGGGGTCGAGACTAACGATGGCAGCAGCGAAAGGTCTGGAAGGGAACAAGGTCAGTGAATCAAGGTTGGCAGCTGTAGAGGTCTAATTAGTGAAGAGTCCTCATACAGTGCTCACTGCGCTGGGGCGCTGGGACGGGGGGTTCATGTTGTGTAGTCTCATGACTGAATATATTGTCACATATCTGCAATTTTACTGTAGACCCGAATGCTTCGAGACACACACAATGCATGTTAAGATCCTCGACTGTTCGGCTCACTGTGCAGGGAAGCAAAATTAAATCCGTGGTGTACTTCTCATCTCCATTTTGTTGGTCAAAGAAAACACATGCGGTCCCCTGTGAGACTTCAGCGAGAGGGGAACCCCCTCCACAGTCCCATGAATATTGTTAAAACAGATTCAAACAGCATGGCTCAGCACAATGCCGCTGACTCTGGCTCCAGTATTACTGACACACTGAGCTCATTCAGCCTCTTATGAGGTGCAATAACCATAAACTAATTATTACGTTATGCTTACAAATGCAATAGTGCCGTAAGAAGGAAATCAAATGCAGATACCACAGGCTGCTTATTCCCCTCTGGCTTCAGTGTGACTATAGGCATTGATCTAGCATGCAAGCTCTTTGAACTTGTCTAGCACTGAACTTTGAAATAAGCTGGGAGCTACGAGGCAGAGCTCAGCAAAAGTCATGCACGACTCGGTCGGAGAGGACAGAGGTCCTCGGTGATGGAGGATTCATCATCAGCGAGCTGTGCTCAGCTTGGTAGGTGGATAAGCATGCAGCCAGGGTGGAAGGAAGAGCTCAACGTCGGACTTTTAAAATGTTTTTCTGACACTGCGATATCATCTGCCTACGTTCACAATACAAGCCTCAGAGCTCGATTCAAATTGATTACTCTGATCTAATTTTTTTGCATGGCTGTTCACAGTATGCTGATGTGAATGGCATCATTGAACCAGATTTCCTCTCTCAGTGACAGCTTACGGCTCCGAACCGTAGTTGGGAACACGCTTGCTCATTAACATTAAATTAGCTTGGGTCGTTATTAGCTGGTAACTAGCTTCTAGCGGTCTTGACCCCTATGCAGAAGGAAGGATGGCAAGGCATCCAGGTGCCGGCTCTACTGCAGTCTTCACGACAAACAATAAACATGACGGTCTCATGAGGTCTAACAGTAGCCCTGAGCTCATCTAGACACTCAAATCTACTGACTATCATCACTCTTTGCCGCCTGTCATCTTCACCATGACACTCCGGGAGAGCTGCTTCCGTTCATACACACACTAAAGTACACGTCACATCCTCACAGGTTAGAAACAAGGCCACCGTCCTTAAAGGGGAAAAGGGGTGAGCCAGGGTGAATTCTGATAGGACTGTGCAGATGAAGGTCACACTGCAAAAATAGACCTGTATCTGATTTAGAACCACATATAAAAGTGCTCCAAATCAGAACTGATCAGATTCTAGGTGACTTTCAGACTGCAGCCACTCTATAGAAATAAACGTTTTGTATTAACTTAAGAAAGTTAGTGTCTGGGCTGCTATAAACTTATAAGTTGACTTACAGTAATTTAAGAAGACAAGGTGAGTTATTGTTGTAATGACTCAAAACAAACTCTTCTAGTCAAACAAAGTTCTTCAATCTGAATTCAGATGTTTAAATAATCTCCAATTCAGTCAACTTAAAATTTTAAGGCAGTCCAGACACTATTTTTTTAAGTTAAAACAAACTGATCTTTTAAAACCCAGTTTAGACCAATGATTCAGCGATGACATAAAACCAGAACATTGCAGAGAGAGCTTACAGTGACGTGAACTGGCGGTCTGAGCTCAACTCAAGCCGGCTGACGGTGTCACCTGCAGCTCAGCTGGTCAAATTGCCAGTGGCTGGTTTTAGAACGTTAAAGGGATAGTGCACCCAAAAATGAAAATTCAGCCATTATCTACTCACCCATATGCCATGGGAGGCTCAGGTGAAGTTTCAGAGTCCTCACAACATTTGCGGAGATCCCAGGGGAGAGGGGGTAGCAACACAACTCCACCTAATGGAGGCTGACGGCGCCCCAGATTCAAACGTCCAAAAACACATAATTGAAACCACCAAATATCTCCATACTGCTCGTCCGTAGTGATCCAAGTGTCCTGAAGCCCCGACATAAAAAGTTATGTTGTGTTGTGAGGACTCTTTATACTTGTGTCAAGTATAAACACAATGATTGAACAAACGTTACTATTTCTGTGTGCACATTTTGTAATTAACATGATTATCGTAGATTAGCTGGGCTAACCATTAGCTGTTAACGTTAGCTGTTAGCAGTGTCTGTAATAACCACAGACTGTATAAAAATAAGGTAATAACTCAATAACTTAAACGGTCTGTGAATAAAATATTTTTTCCAGCGGATATCTTAGTTACAACAAGATTGAGCTAGCAAAGCAGTTTTGTGTTGCTATGTGTGGTATTTATTCAGTTATGGGAAATCACGATGTCTAGAAAGCATCAGTGGCTGCAGCTGACAGGGACAGTTAGCAAAGCTAACATCAGGACGTCATCTGTTAAAAGCCTCCTGTTGTCGGATATGACATGAAACTACTCCAGTTAGCTCAATCATGTTGTAACTAAGACATCCACTGGAAAAAACTTTTTTTTTTCACGCTGACAAGACGGCGTTTTGGGTGGAGCGGTCGCTATGGACGTGGAGCTTTCTGTTTCTGTAGGTACACATTTCCTGGGGACACCGGCACGTCTCGGCCAAGCCCCCTCCATTGTGACTGGCTAAAGCGCAGCATCGTTCAAACTCAAAGCCCCGTCCTCCCCCCCTCTGTAGTCGTCTTTCACCCCCTCTGTAGTCGTCTTTCACACATTCTACAATGTAAATTGCAGAATCTGTCTTGAGAGATTAGCAGGTTTTTAGAATGTTGCAGAATGCCGCAATGAAAGTAGTTGCCTGTTTCACCTCATCTCGTTGCAAATCTTTGGTCTGAACTGGGCTTTACAGTGTGGCAGCAGTCTCGCCGATGTCTAGTATTGGATTCTCTCTGTG
Source organism: Epinephelus fuscoguttatus (assembly GCF_011397635.1). Taxonomy (NCBI): domain Eukaryota; kingdom Metazoa; phylum Chordata; class Actinopteri; order Perciformes; family Serranidae; genus Epinephelus; species Epinephelus fuscoguttatus. The sequence goes on along the minus strand of NC_064772.1, from coordinate 28,586,173 downwards.
CAAAGGCATTCCCATTTGAAATACTTTAAGGTTTTCTAACTGTCACTCTCACACTCCTGTTAGACGACATTGTAAAGTGAGTGATATTTTTCTATTGTTCGTCCCAAACATTGAGATAGTGGATAAAATGTTTGTTTGAATGCCAGTTTTTTTTGTTGTTTGTCTATCTCAGAACTTCCTGAAATATCTGTTCATGGCAACTACTGTATTGTTAAAGTTAGGAAAAGATCATGGTGACGACAAATACAGGGTACGCTACTTCCTGTGTTGGCACTGAGGTCAGCATTTAGAGTTTGGGTCATTGCTGTACTGATTATCTTACCTTGTTGTTTCTCCTCAACAACATTTTTTGTCTTTGAACTCTGATCAGGACTTGAATGGAGCTGGCAGAAAAGGCGCAGAAACAGGAAGTGATTCATATACATGCGTTGATTGTCCTGTCAAACTGCTGCTCGCAGCTACGTTCTGTTTTTGTCTTTGGTGTGATGAATGTTCCAGATTCTGACATCTCCATCTTCAGTGTTGACAGCGTTGACAGCATTGTGACTCTTCATCAGTTCCTTGCTTAACAACGCGAGTCATGCCAATGGCTGACAACAGAATGCCATGTCAACATGTGGGTGCGTCAATGTGCGTATGAAAAAGGAAAAAAGAAAGACTTAAAAAGTAGGTGTCATGGTGACTGATTGGAGACAAGTAACGTGCATTTATTTTGGTGGTTTGGATAAGATGCCCAAATGTTTCTTTCTTCTTTCCAACAAAACTTTAATGAAGATGAAGCAAAGTTATGTTTCAACACAAAATATTTTGGTGCAACAGCTGCTTGTGTCAGATTGTAAATTAAAAAGATGTGTCTTATGTTCAAATTTAAGTTATAAAACAAAAAGATGTGACGTAAAGTTTTGGTTTGGCCTTCTGTATTCACATTTACACTGAGATCAGGGCAGTGTAAAGAGAGAAGTAAAAGCAAACATGTTGCTATGTGTGACGTGGCTCTTTGTTTGTTGCGAATGCATCTTCAGAGTGGACAAACACAAGTTTCTGTAATCATATAAAGTGAGCCCACACCCGTATGAGTAAATGAAAAAGCGTACACAATAACATCGCCCTCCATTTCTCTCAGACTCGCACATAAACACACAGCATCTTGTCTCCCAGCAGGCCTGCATTGTGGAGGTTTCTGTGATTGATGTCTCTGACCTATTCTGCAAGCAGACAGCCACATCGGCAACCTAATTACCCTATCATCATCACTGCTCTATCTGGTGGAGCAAAACACACAAACACACACATATATACACATCCACAAACAAAATAGCAGTGAGTTCCTGGTGACTTTTCCCAGCAAAGTTGACAGCACAAGTTGCAGGTTGCAATATGATCGACTTTAATTCGGACATCTGACCTCAGGGAACCTCCCGCTGAGCACAAAGTGTTGTTTTTATCCCTGAGAGCATTTCACTGTACTGGAGAAGAGGCTGTTTTCTGGGCGACTGTGGGGTGTGCCATCTATTTCCTGTTTGGATTACTGTACACGCCATCATTGTCTCCACTGTGGGAGTTTTACAGAGGCAGTGAACACACTTTTTCTCTTTGTGTCTTTGTCTCTTTCTTTGTACCACCTCTATGTACTTGACAGTTGCCTCGTGCAGTGGTTAGATGTGCTCTAGCTATGTTCCCTAAAAAGCTGCACAGGCTGCAATGAACATTCTTGAAGACATTTTTTGTACTTGTGGCATTTAAGGTGTAGTCAGCGATTATGGAGAACAATTGTTGATATTTTAACTCAACAACCAACATATACACCCCTCCTGTCATTAACTAGATATACTGTCACTGCATTTCTCCTGACACATCCATAGTCATTCCTCTGTCCTGCGCACGAGCACCAACACCACCTGTTGCTGACTGGCTGGAATAATGTTATGTGGCTTGGTCAGAGCCATTTTGTTTGTTTCCCATTTACACCCCTGTGTATGAACCGCAGATTTTTCCCTCCTGTGCACACACAGAAAGGACATATTTGCTGAATTTGACCAAAAAATATGTACTGGGTTTGAAATGCACCTTTACAGGTCTAGTGTGTGGGATTTAGATTGAGACTGCAACCAGCTAAAACTTCTCCCAGAAGCCAAGTATGAGAATTACAGTGGCTAATGCAAAAACATGAATAGTCCTATGTAATAATAATAATACATTTATTTGGAGGCGCCTTTCAGGTCACCCAAGGTCACCTTACAGAGCATAGAGGATAAAAGACATCATTAAAACAAAACATCAGCATAAAAACAAGTGTAGTGCACAGTGTCCAGTTAGAGTGAATATGCCAGTTTAAACAGGTGGGTTTTGAGTTGGGATTTGAATGATGTGATGGAGTCTGACTGTCTTATGTGTGGGGGGAGGGAGTTCCAGAGTCTGTGTGCCGAGCGGCTGAAGGCTCGGGTACCCATGGTACTGAGGCGTGAGGTGGGGATGGTGAGGAGTCCAGCAGAGGTTGAGTGGAGGGTGCGGGAGGGGGTGTATTCCTGAAGGAGGTCACAGAGGTGGAGAAGTGGGGGCTAGATTGTGGTGAGCTTTGTAGGTGAGGAGAAGGTTTTTGTCGTGGATGCGGTATTGACAGGGAGCCAGTGAAGTTGGATGAGAACAGGGGTGATGTGGTCGGATGATTTGGTGCAGGATGATCCGGGCGGATGAGTTCTGAATGATTTGCAGTCTGTTGATGAGTTTGGTGGGGAGGCTGGTGAGGACGGCGTTGCAGTAGTCGATGCGGAATGTGACAAATGAGTGAACCAGGAGTTCGGTGCTGGACTGGGACAGTGATGGGCGGAGTCTGAAGATGTTGCGGAGGTGGAAGATTGTAGTCCGGGTGATGTTTTTAAGTTTTTTAAGTTTAAGTTTATTTACTTCATTAATCCCCCTGAGGGAAAATTCAATGTTTTCACATTAACACACAGGTCCGAAAGACACACACATGCACAAACAGGACCTATACATGCACAAAGTTGAGAGATGTCACAGTGAGGGGGCTGCCCTTGGTCAGGCGCCCCGAGCGGTTGGGGGGTTCGGTGCCTTGCTCAAGGGCACCTCGGCAGTGCCCAGGAGGTGAACTGGCACCTCTCCAGCCACCAGTCCACGCTCCATATTTGGTCTGGATGTGGACTTGAACAGGTGACCCTCCAGTTCCCAACCCAAGTCCCTATGGACTGAGCCACTGCACCACTAATATGTCAAATCAGTGTTTGATTTGTCCCTTCTGGGCTACTGTAGAAACAACATGGTGAATTCTGTGCAAGAGGACCCGCTCCATATGCAGTGTATACTATGTTTTAGCAGTAGTATTAGGGCTGTCAAGCAATTAAAAAATTAATCTAATTAATTAAATTCTCTGTGATCATTTATTCTAAGTTAATCGCATACATCAACTTCTACTGCAAAAGTATTTAAAAAATTTCAAATCAAATGACTTCAAAGCATCAGAGGCTGTGCTAGCTCAGACCTCCGGTATCGCTGCTTTGTTTTGAGGTGATATTTCAGGCTTTAACTTCTCCCATGGTACGAAAATTCCTTACTGCAGGAACTGCAGAGAACAGTGCTCCTATCTACAGTTCAAGCTGGGTGTTTTTTAAATGTAAATGTTCCATTCACTGGCTGAGCAGCGTCGTCTTGTCTGCCTCCATCATGTGACAAAGCCACTGTGGCCTTCAGTGACGCACCAGGTCAAAGGGCACCACGAGACACGTTTAATCAGCGTTAGTTTATTTAACACGTTATTACCTCCGCCAAGGAGGTTATAACGTGTTAAATAAATCGGTTGAAGCGAAGTGGATAAAATAATAAAATGGCAGGAAATCCGAGCTGCTTGGCGGAGGTGTGCGGTAGAGGGCTGCACTGGGGTTGGGTCCCGCCGGGTCCTGCGTTATTTGAGTCACTCACAGCCTACTCTCGTTGCTATTTGTTAATTACATAAAGAGGCATGATGATGCCGGTCTTATTGAGCATAGGCTTTATCTTTATCTCATTAATGTTTCTTATTCAGGTCTCTCTTAGAAAAGAGACCTTAACCTCAATCACTGCGTGATTATATAAAGGTAGAAAAATAAATAAAATACAGAGGAGGAGAATAGAATATGAAACAGCCTTTATTTCACTAAAAACTAAATGAAAACAACGAAATAGGAGCACTATTCCTGACCAGTGTGTCAAAAGACATGCAGGTCAGGGAAACGAAACAAACAACCCCATGAATCTTTTTATTAATAGCTTATAAAATGACATGTTTTCTCCTGCGGGACGGGAGAAGACACAAAATCAATGCATCTCTATTATTGTGCGGGCATAAATTCTCAGAGTTTTGCGGGAGCGGGCGGGAGTGAACATACACATTGCGAGTGCGGGCGGGAGTGTAACGCACACGTTGCGGTTGCAGGCGGTAATGGTCAGAAATTCAGCGGGAGCGGGCAGGAGCGGGATGAAGAAAACAGTCCCGCGCAGGGCTCTGGTCTGCGCTCTCAGAGTGCTTTTCTAGTTTTTCTGTGATTAATTAATCAAAATTAACGTTATTATACATTATTTTGGCCGCCCTAATTATTACATTTACTGCTTTTGCGTCCTAAGGCTGTCTGAAAGCAGCAGGGATAAGGAGCTGGCCTCCGGTTCATTTAGTCCTCATCCTAGTGATCGGCACACCTACTGTATGTTGGATATGTTGTCATTTACATCCCCTACAACTGCAGGTACTACTCTGGATCTGTACTCTGGTAGCTGACCGGCGCACTAGGAACTGGCAGAAGGCACTTCCAGCTCTGATGTATTAATTTGCACTCGTCAAAGCGACTTACTCAGACACCATTCTGTTTGTTGTGCTAAGCTCATTATTTGTTCATTGTGTCTCATATCACAGACCCACAAATATTTATCCATATCTAATAATGATCAGACTTTGATCCTCTGCCTGACCCTCTCTACATCCTAGTAATAAGTAATATATCTTGAGAGTAACTTTCCCAACACTGTCCATATGTAGATATAAACATTTCATTCTAATTTAATTAAACCAATGGTGATTAAACACTAATGAAAACAGTGGTATTTTAATGAATATTATGTTGCATATCTGCCATTATATCCCCCGAGGTCCTACACACTGGACCTTTAAGCAGTGTATTGTAATTACCTGTTGATTGCATGCTACTGTATCCTGTTTTCAGATGATCTGATGTTGCTGTCATTCAATTATTGTGTTTTATTCTGTGCATGCTCTCATCATGCTGTTTCTCTGTGAATTAAAATGGATTCCCAACCTTTTCGGCTCACGTGCTTGCTCATTACCAGTTGCACGTGTCTACCATTTATGACCAATCCAACCAAAGAGTTATTTTTCACCTTGAGCTGTTTCAATCATTCCAGAGATAAATTATAGAGTAATCCTCCCCCAACTGTGTTTTTCTCTTTTGCTATCCTTAATCATCTTGTGACGCCTTAGGTTTGTACCGGTACTCTTTGTGCTGGTCCACATCCCTAATTTCAGAACCACATATTTAAGTCATGCTGCCTAACAGGGTTTTAAGTGAGTAAGAAATCTATCCATCCATTATTTCACACTGCAGAAGCGACAAGTTTGCTCTATGAATACTCAAAGATGTTCGTATGAATACTGAATCCGAATGTACTGTCGATAGATGTTATTGTTCCACAGTGAAATCCAGAGAGAAACTGCAGGACCTGCTCACAGCTGCAAAAAATTAAAAGTAATTGTGGGCAGAGGTAAAACAGCTCCAGGGACAACTTGGAAAACAAAAACATTAAATGTTAAACTGTTCACTTTCTAACGTGCTAACTTTCCAAATTTGCATCGGCAGCAGCTTTCCAAAATTGTCCACTGATTGATGTCATCTCATTTCCTGTTAGTGCAAAACACAGTACAAAATCTATTCATTTCCTGTGTTCAACCTGCCAAAACAGTTTACTTTAAGGCAGTGGTTCCCAACTGGTTCAGCCACTGGGTCCAGATTTCTCCTTAGTCATCAGTTCAAGGTCCACACATTTTAGTATATTCAGCATCATACTTATTACACAAGCTCTTTGCCGAAATTTTGCGTATTACTCTGCCACTCCAGAATGTTGCTGACTAAAGGCCTGGACACAATACGATTTCAAACAGTGAAATTTGTTGCTTGTTAACATAAATAGCTAATCAGCCAATCACGTGGCCGCAACTCAATACATGTAGGCATGTAGACAGTTAAATCTTTATGCTAAGCTAACTGTCGTCTGCTTTATATCTAGTGCACTTTACAAAATTCTTTCTCTTTGTGTTTCTATTTCTGTGTGGGGTGTTTAAGAATCTTATACCATCTGTTGAACTGCTTGTTAACGCAAATAGCTAATCAGCCAATCATGTGGCAGCAACTCAATGCATTTAGGCATGTAGACATGGTCAAGACGACCTGCTGAAGTTCAAACTGAGCATCAGAATGAGGAACAAAGGTGATTTAAGTGACTCTGAACGTGGCATGGTTGTTGGTGGTTCTAGGGTTTACAGAGGATGGTCCGAAGAAGAGAAAATATCCAGTGAGCCAAAATGTCTTGTTGATGCCAGAGGTCAGAGGAGAATGGCCAGACTGGTTCAAGATGATAGAAAGGCAACAGGAAGTCAAATAACCACTGGTTCCAACCAAGATCTGCAGAAGACCATCTCTGAAGCAACAACACGTCCAACCTTGAAGCAGATGGGCTACAGCAGCAGAAGACCACACCAGGTGCCACTCCTGTCAGCTAACAACAGGAAACTGAGGCTACAGTTCACACAGGCTCACCAAAACTAGATAGACTGAATAGAAGACTGGAAAAAGGTTGCCTGGTCTGATGAGTCTGGATTTCTGCTGCCACATTCAGATGGTAGGGTCAGAATTTGGCGTCATGGATCCATCCTGCCTTGTATCAAGGGTTCAGGCTGGTGGTGGTGGTGTAATGATGTGGGGGAGATTTTCTTAGTACCAACTGAGCATGGTTTAAACCCCACAGCCTACCTGAGTATTGTTGCTGACCATGTCCATCCCTTTATGACCACAGTGTACCCATCTTCTGATGGCTACTTCCAGCAGGATAACACACCATGTCACAAAGCTCAAATCATCTCAAAGTGGTTTCTTGAACATGACAATGAGTTCATTGTACTCCAATGGCCTCCACAGTCACCAGATCTCAATCCAATAGAGCATCTTTGGGATGTGGTGTGTGACGCCCACTATATGTGGTCACAGGGTATTTGTTAATTGTTTGTATGGGATTATTGACATGATTCATAACCTACCTGTACCCTAAAATAGTCAGTGAAAGATGTTTTCTTTAAGACAAGGATTGACACATGTTATGTGCACCTCAGACCAGTGGGTGGCACTCTGGGGCTGTGGCCTGGCCAGGGACGGTGGCCGATTGTGAGTAGCTCCGTTTTCCTCTCAAAGCGCCAGACGACCTGGAAGAGAGCAGCCACATCTCCGGTGTCTTATTTGGTTTTCCTGATTTTCGGGTTAGTAAGGTGCCCAACTTACTTTAGGTTATGTGTCATCAAGCATGTGCACGTTTTAGTAATGGTAGAAGCCATTATTTGAAAGGAGAAGGTTTGTTTACACTATATGAGCCGTGTGTAACGGCGGCGATGCTAAGTTGTTAGCAGCTAGGCTACTAGTAGTTCTGTAAACCCCTGTATTGTTATATCCATTTTGGCTTACCTGGCTCCATCATTGCATTAGGTCATGTTATAATCTATTGTTTGAATGTGTAACCAAGCAGAATTATTTTGGTTCAGTGTATTTATGAAATTGTGTAAGGTTAATGGTGTTAAGTTCACTTCCTCTGCAGTGTCTGTAAATAATAACCAGCAGGGTTAGATAAGAAGAGTATTCTCAGAAATTAAGTTACAGCTTAAAGTGTGATATGTCCAGATGAAACTACCGAGGCAAAGTATGGGAAAGTTGTTGTTTATTTGATATATGTGTTTACATGTTGACAACATAGATGATATGTATTTCTGTGAAAACGGGACATTGAATATATATTATACAAGTTATAACAAGATATTACAGATGCACTGTTTGAGAAATATGGCGAATAATGTTCAATAAATAATGCCAGACGACCTGGAAGAGAGCAGCCACATCTCTGGTGTCTTATTTTGTTCTCCTGATTTTCAGGGTCAAGGCTTTTCTAACTGCTACATTGGTGCTGTCCAGCGGTACCTGTAACAGGTGCAACGGGAGATTCTCATCATGGATGTGCAGCCGACAAATCTGCAGCAACTGTGTGATGTCATCATGTCAAAATGGACCAAAATCTCTGAGGAATGTTTCCAGCACCTTGTTGGACCTATGACACCAAGAATTAAGGCAGTTCTGAAGGCAAAAGGTGTACCTAATAAAGTGGCCAGTGAGGGTATAAAAGATTATACCCACTTCCTTCTTAGTAACCAACCCATCTCATCAACTACCACTACACAAGTAGTCACTACATCACTATGTGTGTCTGCGTGCCTTCAGCTGTATCCAAATCTACATCCTCCTTTAGAAATGGAATTCTTATGAGCTTCTATAAAACACCTGATTTCTAGTCTTTCATATTTTGGATGTCACTTCAAAGACTACCACAGCCACTAAATAACCAGTCTGCTCATAATTTCCATAGCGACAGAAGATATAAGAATACACAGTTAGACACACAGACAGATAAGTCAGTCAGACAGACAGACAGACAGACAGGAAGGTGGGCTGACAGCCGGTTACAACTCTTCTGCTGTTTGTTTTTACAACTACTGTACAGTCAAAGAACTCTTTGATGTTATTGCTTTAGACAGCCCCATTCCCCACCACCGCTCTCTATCACACCGAAGACACAAGAAACACATACAATCACCATCTATTATTCATTCTATTCACCAAAGCCATTTGAATACATCAAGCAAGCAGGCGCTTCTGTCTGTGTGTCTATTAGATTTAGCTGTAGGGAGGCAGGAGGCAAAACAAACAGGGAGAGTCTATCTGCCTGCTCACGCCTGGACAGTCATTAGACGTGCATGTTTGAGTGCACACACTAATGCATATGCATGTAAGTAAACACACACTCATGCATACCATCATATCACCCTGCACTGGATTCTCTATAAGCTGATTGAACATGAATATCAGGAGAGCGGTCCGACTGCCCCAAAGCAGTCCCATCTGCCTCTGTTTCTTTTAATTATTCAGTCTCCATCCATCCATCTATAATTCACTCCCTCTGCTCCCCCACATCTCTCAGCTCCTCGGCTGAAGGGCTCGTTCTCGGCCACATTAAGCATATTTGGAAACCCCCTTCCATGTGGTAAAGCAAGACAGAAGAAGACGTGGGCAGAAAATGGGAAGAAAACACAGAAGAGGGGGAAAAAAGGCAGAGAAGGGGAGTAGGAAAGGGGGGCAGAGGAGAAAGGAGCTAAGGAATAGGGAGGGAGGTAAGAGGGAGAGGAATGACAGGAGATGAGAAGCACCACAGGGAATTCCACCACTTGTGAAAAGCTGTCAGCCATTTAGCCTCTGAAACAACTCGTCTCTACTGAAGCAGCAACAACCAACAAATGAAAGCATGAAAAGCAATCGTTCCTCTTTCCTGATATCCTCTCTCTGTTTATCAGCTCCTTTAGTCTCGCTGCAACCGAATTTAGAGAAGGGCTGAGACGAGAAGGCGTTTATTAGGCTAATATTTCTAGATTAGTTAATAATTTGTTTAGTCTACAAATTTCAGATATCAAAAAATTGCAAACCCAAAGGAAATGTCTTTAAATTTGTTGTTACATTTGTTTTGTTCGACTAATAGCAAAAAGCCCAAACATATTCTGTTTAACATGACGTAACACAGAGAAAAGCCCAGGGTCCATATTCACAAACATTCTGAGAATACTCTCAGAGAGCTCCTAACTTAGCCTAAAAACTTCTAGTAAGGATCCTAGCCTAGGAATGATTTAGGAAAGTTCTCAGAGCGACTCTAAGCTAGGAGGGGACAGAAGCTTTTACCTGAGTGAAGAGGTGTGGTCGACTCTGTTGATAGGTGTGAGTTTTAGTCTCTAATTTTAACCAGCTGCAGGGGGAGTGAAATTTTTATACCTCGCCTTTTTGCATTTACGCCCAAAGTTATGCATATTTACAGGCTGGGCAGCTTGAGTGACAGGCTGTCTGCCAATAGTGTCCTCAGCTTCTTGATCAGATCCACTCTTCACTCCTCCACAGTTGTCACATATTGGCACTTTTTCTGTGGCCTTTCACATCTACATCTCTTGCATTCTGCATCTACTGTTGATGATGTCCCAGGACGTGCTACCAAGCCGGGATGCCAACAAAAGCACGTGGTTAGATTCAGAGAAAAACATTCAGGAAATGAACACCAGGTTTCCAGGTGAAAGTCCTGGGTGTGTGGCTTTGTTGGACCCATCCATTACCCCTCCCACCCGCCCTAAAGGAACTTTCCAGCTCCTTATTTTATGTCGTTACCAGCAGCGTTTCAACCTGATGCCGTCCAGCAGCGTATCATACTGCCGGAACCGATGCCATCGTCTGGCTGTGTTACCTACTGATGGCGCCTGACCACGTACCATACCACAGCAACAGGTGCCATCCAACTGACCAGCAGCCTATCATAACAACACAAAAGGCTACATCCTGCCATGTTACATACTGACATCATCCAGCTGCTATTATACTATTGCAAAAGGTGGCTTTTGGCGTCAGGTGTCTGACCCTTAAATCACAAAGCAGTGGTATTTGACAACTTACGGAATGAGAATGGGCTATTTCCACACTCTTACCCAAATATGGTCACTTCTGGCTCCAAAAAAACATGATGATGACAGCTGAAATGCCTAAGTCGAGGCTTTAAAATGGCAGTTCACAAACCAGTGAGTGACGTCATGGTAGCTACTGTACGTCCATTATTTACACAGTCTATGGCTGTGATATGCCAAATTGAACTAAATGGATTTTATTTCTATTTTAAACGCGAAATGACAAGTAATGCAATTGGTGTGTAATCTATGTATGCCTTGAATGTGTAACACCAACTAATGGGGCATGCTTACCTACAAGGTAAACTGACCAATTAGCTGAAGAGCCACACTTTGAGTGGTTCAAAGCAGCTCAATGAATCTAAATCTTTGTGCTGAAGTAACCTCTCCAGGACTACAGATACCAGATATACCATATTCCTCTCTGAATGAGAAGGAGCTGGACTTAGTGCCAGGGGTGAAATAAAACTAACTCAATATCATTGCTATCACCTATACACACAGCACCAGTTCTGAAGCCAAGCTCTTTTCTTTTCCGTGGGTGCCCAGAGACATGGGCAGCTGTGGCTTGGGAGAAGAACATGTGGGCTACCTTGCTTAGTCTGCTGTAACCACAGCCAAGACCCAGGTAAGGTGGGAAATAGATGAATAATCAGACATTACATATTTTGGAATCTGTTTGTAAGATTAGATCCTTGATTGGAACTTGAAGGTACCTCTGAAAACACAACTTCTGTTCTTTACCCTTACCCATTTTTATGTAGTATTTTTCAGCAATGGGGGTGAGAAACCGATAGGTGAAATACATGTATTACATATGTTAAAGAACATTTTAAAGTGTAATAGAGGGGAATTGGCTGACTAGACAGGCAGAAATGTTCAATATTTCAAATGAAATGAGGCACGAGATGGAGGCATGGATGTGATTTGGGGTTTATGAGTGAGTAATGGGCAGAGGGGATATGAAGCTTTTCTTAAAGAGATGTGTTTTCAGTTCACAAAGGGACCGGCTGCCTGTGAGGTAACGATTGAGCTGGGAAGGTCATTTCTCCATTGGGGAGTCATTGTTCTATAAGCTATGATTACATTTGCTGATTAAATTATGGGCTATGGGTCTTTGGAAACCACTGAGCTAAATCAGCAACACATTTAGCCTATAATTAATGAGAGCCACATGATCCATTGGTCAGATTGAGCTGCTCATATAACCGTAGAGCAGCCGAATAGGACAAAAAAAGACTATTGGGTTTTTACTTTCTCCATCTCCCCCAACACCTACGTTATTGCATCTTATTGTAATTCTCTGGTGCCAAATAGCGCTCTAAATACTCATTGCCCTTTTACTCTATTATCATCTGCCAATATGACGTAAGTGTGCCACTTGAAATAGAAATCTGATTAAACTAAAACGTTTAAAGAACCTTTGAACAAACCACTGTGTAGGGTACAAAAGGTCAAACAAGACCCAGTTTCACCAAGTGATGACTAATAACTGCAATAATGCAACATTGATCCAACACTGCTTCTGGCTGCCTCTGCGGGCTCGAGCATTTTGTTTTAGGTTTCACAGTTCTGAGTATCAAACGCTGTTTTAGTTCTTTTCATTGCACTTTAAACTGGTTTACAACTGTTGCCTGTTGAGTGCGGCAGCCATGACTGACTGCTGCTTTTAGTGCCGAGTCAAAAGAGAGCTGCTTTACGGGCACAATACTGAACAGTTTTTCATGTGGTAGAGAAAAGGCTGTGACAGACAAAAGAGAATTATAGAAAGAAAACGCAGATTTGTGTCAGGTTCAGACAGCTTTTCGTAGAGATTTAATGCCCTAAATGTGTGCTTTGATTTTGAGGAATGTATATTGAGAGCAGTGTTACAAATATGGAGCCGCAGGTGAAATTCTTAATGACTTTTTAAATAATAGGGTCCTTGATTTCAGACAGAGGACAAAAGACGGCTCTTAATCAGTGACTTCAGCAGTGTTGCTGGCTGAAATTACAACTGTTGTATTGCAGTGTAGAGCGAATTTCTCCTATGGTGATGAAAAATGCAAGGTCAGATGCATTCTTTCATTTAACAACTTGTTTGACTTCTTAGCTTACACACTGAGACAAGCAAGACTGAGATTAAATGTATGCTTTTTTGTTCATATTCTTAAATAGTGTGGCTTTAGGGATGAAGACTAACCAACATGAGCAAGTGTAAACTTCCCAAAATCAAATAAATTGCAGGGCAGAGCTGTTAACATTAAACTCTGCTCTGGAGGTTGGGTAGATGGCCAACTAATTGGAAGACTGGCGTCTGACATTTAATCGGGGTATACCGTATATGGCAGTATTTCTATATAGCAACCATCAGTCGCCTCCTCTACATGATACTCTACAAGATCTACAGCAATGACATTGGACCAAGAACCAAGGTGGTTGAACTACCCTCAGGACAGTTACAAATACCTTGGGGTCCCACAGGCAAATGGGAACTGTGAGGAGACCCAAAGAAACTCAGCCACAGTCAAATACCTACACAGAGTAAGGCAGGTCCTGAAAAGTCAGCTGAACAGAAAGAACAAGACTCGAGCCAGCAACATGTACGCCCTGCCAGTCATTAGATACCCCACTGGTATAATAAACTGGCCAAAGGAGGTGATAGAGGCCACTGATATCAAGACAAGGAAGCTTCTCATAATGCATGGAGGGTTTCATCCCAGGTCCAGCACCCTGAGACTGTACATGAAGTGGAACAAGGGGGGCAGAGGACTGATGAGCATTAGAGCCACTGTCCAGGATGAAACAACCAAGATCCTCCATCAGGAGGATGACCCCCAAAGATGAGCTGCTAAGTGAATACCTCAGGCAGCAGAAACCTGAGAATGCAGAAGAGGAGGATGAACCATCGTGGGATGTACCACCGACAGATTTAAGAAGTGGCCGACATCAAGAGATCCTACTAGTGGCTGGAAAAGGCTGACAGCACAGAAGCACTAATCATGGCAGTACAGGAACAGGTACTTACTGTGGTACAAGATCAATAAAAGCAGGGGTCTACCACACCAGACAGGACCCCAGGTGCAGCATGTGCAAAGATGCTCCTTAAGACAGTTCAGCACATAATAGTAGGGTGTAAGATGCAGGAACAGCGTACATGGAACGCCATAACCTAGAGGCTGGCATAGTGTACAGGAACATCTGCACTTAGTCTGAGCTAGAGCACCCAAGATCACAATGGAAGACACCTCCTAAGGTGGTGGAGAATGACCGAGCTAAGAGCCAATGAGGCTTCCAGATCCAGACTGACGAACTGGTGATGGCTAACCAACCGGACATCATGTTGATCGACAAACAACAGAAAAAGTGATAGATGTAGCAATCCAGAGTGGTAGGAGGAAGGAACACAAGAAGCACAAAAAATACCAAGGGCTGAAAGAGGAGCTAGAAAGATGTGGGGAGTAAAGACTGCGAGTCACTCGGGGCTGTTACCCCCAAACTGGAAGACTGGCTCCAGCAGATTCCAGGTACAACATCTGAGGTCTCTGTCCAGAAGAGTGCAGTCATAGAAACAGCTAAGATACTGAGCAGAACCCTCAAAGTCCTAGGTCTCTGGTAAATCATGTGGCTAATAAACTGCTTTTGTGGTTAGAAGAAGTCATCTCAAGATAAAGTTATATGTGGCAGTACCAAATGGGCAGATGCGTTTTTCTTTACTACTCCTGTAACGTTATCCCCACCACAGTCACCATCTTTCTTGGCTCAGCTGCCTGTTCCACCAGTACAGACTGACCTCTGGTGGTGAGTTTTGTCCACTACATCCCCTAAATACAGCATCCTCGTATCAGTTTAATAGACCCTGAACCCCATAGGTGTGTGAGTGTGTATGGATGTTGGCAACTTTTATTGTAGCCTCGGCCACCAGTGTATGAATGCGTGTGTGAATGGGTGAATTTGAACTGTAGTGTAAAAGTGCTTTGAGTGGTTGGAAGACTATAAAGGCGCTATACAAATGCAAGTCTATTTATCATCAAGCCCTGGCTTCTAAACAATGAGAAAAATTCTCCTTGGGGTTGGAAGTAACACTAGGTAAGGTTACTACTCCAGGGCTGTAAAATATATTTCTCTTATCACTATCTGGCTGATGCTTGAATGGATAACTGTACTAAAGCCCCATTCTTACTACTTCAACATGTGGGAAAAACTAAAGCTTTAAAGGCCTGCTATGCCTTCATATGATTATTAAGTTATGATTGGACAATTGCTGTTTTGGGGAAGGGTTTACCCAATGGTCACTTCAGGGTCAATCTGAACTTAAAGCTTTGAACTGCAATAGATGTGCAGTGCCTGACCACCTCTATCTATCCATCAACACACTATGGTTAAATGCACACAGCCCAAATTTTAAAGTATGACATGATGACTTTTTCCCCCAGAACAAAAAATCATTACCCTTCTTCCTTTATGATGAATAGAATCCACCTGTGGTGAAAATAACATGACTCGCTGAGACGTGCTGGAGCTCTGCTGCCAATGAAAATACTTGTATTAGATTGACCGTTGACGACATTGTTGAAAACCAGGTTCGATTTATGAATCAATTTGTCATTATCAAAGACTGTCAAAGCAGAGGCGACAGTGCTCAGTGGATTTTCATTTGTCATCTCAGGATCGTCTCTGCTTTGATACGAGCCATTCTCTCTTTCTCACATTCACAAAATTGCCTTCCCTTTGTCAGACCTGATAATCACTTGTACACTGTCGTCGATTAATGATTGGGAAGGAAGTCTGACGCATGAATCATTCTGATGAGAAAAAATAAATAAATCCCCCTGCCTGGTCTTAAAGTGCCAACAGCTGAGAGACAAAGAATAATGACTGAATGTGTCAGGAGTAAATGTCAATACTGGATACATTATGTGGTTTTGGACAAGACAACAGTTTTATTGAATTCATGACAGTAAAAATGAAAAATGTTTTTTTTCCTCTTGTGTGTATTTGTCCTTAGACAAAGGCTCATAATTGTTTTTCTCCGAGAGATAAGCCTCTGCCATAGTTTGATGTCTGGCTTTTATCTTGGTGAAGACTGGCTCATTAATTGCCCGGAGAAGAATAACAAAAGCTGAATGGGAATGTGCTGAAATCAAACTCGAAATGATTGTTTGATGCATTCAATGATGGTCATGCGATAAAATCGACATTCAGCCAGAGAGTAGCTGCATTATGACTCACTCTCTGCTCGTCTCTGCTTCTCTCTGTTGCTTGTATTTGCCAAACTGTGGACTTTATGTGTTTCTAAGTAGTTAGGTGCGGCCTTATAATTTGGACTCTGCAGAAGACTTGGACCCAAAGGACCCGGTAATGAAATATTAAAACACAAGGGGATGTATTAATCATCCATTGAATGTCGGACCAATCAAAACATCCTCTTCACTTGAATAATATCTTTTAGTCTTGAGAGAATTACAGCATCAGAAAAAGTATCTGTTTACAGAGATTAAAAGAGGTCACATATTTATTCTTTAGTTTTCTGTGTACTGGCTGGGCCTAGTGTGAGGAAAATATTGGTCTCTGCTTGTAAAGCCAACATGGCGATCATGAAAAATAAATTGCTCATATTGTCCCACCCTGTCCCAGTCTGTAAGTGCTTCCAAATCTCTTGCTGGTTCTGACAACTGTATCTATCTGCAGATACTGATGTCCAAAGCAATGTACAATTGCAACTTACATTGCAGCTGGGAATGTACTTGGGTGTGAATGGAATTCAACAATTACCGCCTTGCGGTTGTATTCAGTAAAGTTGACCTTTGATCATCACTTCATCATTATATCTTATTAGACAACTGACCCTTCGCTAAGTCCTGGCCCTGGACGCAGACTGGCCAATCTTAGCGTAGCATCAGGTCGGCTCAGACCAGGGTCCGACAACAACACAGCTGTGCTCCATTGTTTCAGATTTCCTTCATTTTCAGGCTGGTTTTGTGGATTTGGAGCTAAATGTTGTGCCTGGGGCACATCGTGTATTAATGATACTCGTTACCTGGAGAGGTTGGAAAAAGATATATGTTTCTTCCCTGTTCCAAAACCAAAATCAGACCCTGAAAAGTGTAGGGTTAGCTAGCTAGCTACTGAAGATATAGCCTACTGAATGTATACACATGCTGCTTTTGCTTTTTAATGATTATAACAGTGAAACAAAGACCGACCCTGCTGTACAGGAACCAGTGAAGGGAAGCAGGGAAACTTTGCTGATATTGAATCAGCTATGTGTCATCACAGTGTGCGCAGATGAACGTTGTTTGACTTCCCCCAGAGATCCCTGCCCTTTCATCTGCGCACACTGTGATGACACACAGCTGGTTCAATATCAGCAAAGTTTCCCTTTATATTCATTGTCTTGTGTGGCGATCAGCAGTGATGTGGTGGTTCACTTTTACACTGTGATCTGTAGCCTATAGTTCGGCTTTAGCTTCTAACTGTCTTTGTCTTTTTAACCTGTTGTTGCTGCTGAGTCAGTTTGACATCCTGGATATATCCTTCAAACACAGACTGTAGACCCCTCTGTCTGCTTCTCTCTGCAATCACTCTTTCATTTCTCCAAAAATATGATAATATTCCTTCAGGGAGTGCTGTTAGTCACAGTGTGGGCTCCATGCTTACTGCGACAGCTTGTCGGACCATCACAATGGGGCGGGGCTTAGTGAAAGGTCAATTGTGTGAAATGTTTTAATTAGCATATCAATTATTGAACATGTTTTGTTACAGTGAGCTTAATCTTTGACTTTTGACAACCAAAATCTCATCGGTACATTGTTGAGCCCAAGTAAACGTTTGTGCCAAAGTTGAAATGGGAAAGATGCCAGAGGCAGAAGCAAATTTGATTTTTCAAATCTTATACTTGTTGGAGCTGTGCTGTTTCTGTGCTTTTGTTTCACTGGGCCTTGTCAGGCACTGTCTTGCATCTGGAGCCTATTATTATAAACAGCAGCAACAGCTGATCCGCGCCCATTCGACACAGTGCTGAAGGACCGCAGGGTGGCTCTCCTCCCGGCAAACGTTCACCTGGCTAACTCGAGCTAACACAGCAGCTGCAGCTGAAATCCAACGAGCCATTAAACAATCCCAACAAACTCCCACTGACAAAAAAGCGGCTCGTCTCTGTCATTAAAGCTTTGAACCCATTGATAACGTTGGGCAACGTTAGCCATGTGATGGTAACAGTTAGCTCTGTCACTGTGTGCGTGTGGGCGGACTCTTACCAACATCCCCAGCGTGGAGCTGAGCTCTCATGATAACCAGAGAGAGAGGAAGAGTGCGGAGAAGACTGAGTGAATCAAAACGTTGCATGCAGCTCTACAGTGAAATGTGATGGTATCCATTTTAAATGGTTAAAAAAAGGAAAGAAAAGTTCAGCCCCTCCAACCCCAATGTCAACATATGTTGCTAACAGCATAGGGCTAAAAGTTTCTGGGTGGAACTTGAACTTGTGAACTGTGGTTCCAGATTACGTGCATCAATATACATACGGTGTATTCTGCAGGTGGCTGCATGTCCTGCACCATGGCGGTTCAGCATGAATACACAAACTGTGGCAGCCATTTTGTTCTAAACTCCACTGCTTGTGTTTTGTGGAGAAGACGTGAGAGCAACGGGGTAAAACTAAAGGTGAAAGAGGAAAAGAGGAAAAGAGTGTGCACAGATATAAAAGAGGTAACAACGACAGAGGCAGAGGGAGAGGATGAAATAAAGGCAGATACAGCTGGAGAGTGAGATCACAGCTAACCTGGCCAGCAGAAGGAAGGCGGACTGATTGTGTCTTATCAGCAGCTACGCTCGACAGGTGACTGACAGCAAGATGGCAGCATGATGGTTTCAGCCCAGACCTACACACATGTTTACACGTTCTCACAGTCAGTCACACACCAAATGAAGCCGTCTCTGTCTTAATCAGTTTCTCTCGTTTGTATGCAACGATCCAGGCTCTTGATTCAAGGAGGAGGAGGAAAAGATGTGTGCATTTATGTGTGGTGGTGCGTGTGTATGTGTGTCATGTCTCACCTCCCAGAGACACCCCGGTACACTGCTGTAACCTTAATGCTGAGCTTCGAGGAAGGATTCCTGACTTTGAGAAACACCAAATGTCACCTCAACATGACGACATGTTCGAACCTCGCTGAAAACACAGCACACGTGAATCAGCTGGGACGTGTTCACTGTCTTTTACCAGCCTTTATTCATCAAGCAGGTGTCATGTTTTCAGCTTTCCCACAGCAGAGGATTGTCTGCTCCTAATGAAGTATTGATGTTGTATGAGAGCTTGTGCACGAGAATCAAAAAGCTTTTCTTCGTGAGAGGCTTCAGTCAGTAGGTACAAAGACTGACGGTGATCTCATCTACAGAGCTCTCCATAATGAGCACACACACATACACACACAGTAGCCTGCTACACACAGCTTTATGACTTTGAATGACATCACTGGATCTGCTGGACTCTGATGCTGCAGCTGCACACGCACACACACACACACACTCTGACACACATATACAAACAAACCTCACAGGCCCTTTGGCTGGCCTGGTTCAGACAGCAGCTTTGCTTTCCCACGCTTCCAAACTGGAGCAGACCGACCTGGAATAAGATACCGTGGAATATTCACTGGACACACTATCGGAATATTGTGTCTCATGTCCAGACAGTCATAATAGTCCACTGGGCCCTTTTGTTTTATTTTCATTTACCACACACATATACACACACACACACCTACACGCAGGCCTGTTTTGTTGGTTGTCTACATGGAGAGCTGAGGATCAAATTGACTGTACATGCGGGCGTTTTAATCCACCCAGCCTGATGGATTACATGTAGAACGTGGCAATCCATTCACGGCGCTGTGTACTGAAAGACCTGATCGATTTGCCATGCCTCCTGCCTTAATCCTGCGAAGAAGACTCAGTCCCGGCTCGAGCTCGCTGTCCTGTTGCAGTGTCTTTGAATTGAGTGGGACGGCTCAGCATCGCAGCATCACTCTCACGCCTTCAGGGAATGCAGGTGGTAAAGCTTACAATCCGCTACGTATTGTGTGGCTGCGGTAGCGTCGGGGTATCATTCCCACTGAGCTATCAGTGGTTGAGCAGCAGTGTGTGTACACTGATGTTACTTGATACATCCTCTGGGAATGAATTAATTTCCTTTCGAAAGCTTGCGTTGTTGGCATCTGGCCCCATCTGAGATTTCTCAGCTGTCTTTTTCTTCTCTTCTCCTTCCATCTTTTCCACTGTTGCCTCATGTGCCAGAGCTCCACACTACATTATGGACTGATTATAGCTCCACTGGCCTCATTACTGTCAATGACGGGCTCAAACAGGGTAATAGCTGCCTATTACTGGGCTATTAGAGAAGATGATTTGCCCCTTATTAGCCCTCTCTGCTTGGTAACTAGACAATCAATGAGCCCAACTACAGTGGGCTTTGTTTTTTTGGGTGGTGAGATATAAAATACACTAAAATCTATTCACCATGCCAACACATGGCGACGGACACGTTTTAAACTTGTACACATGTTCAGACAGTAATCACCTCAGCTGCCTCCGCAAACCAGTAAAAGCATTGGTGTTAGCTTCACCCCATTAGCCTGGTGTCAATCACAGACACCAGTTTCTGGGTCCCAGAGCATACATCACATTTAAGCCTTCAATTTGCAGCTGATTAATAAACAGCCCCGCTGCTACCCCACCATGCCGTCTCTGCTGGTGTCACGCAGAAACTGTGTGGATGTTTCAATCCAATTAAATGGGGAAAGTGAGTATTAGATGAGTAACTTTGAAGAGTGAGCACTTTGATGATGCAGGATGTAGCAGGGTTTCTTTAACAGTGATGAGTTCTTCCAACTCACTCACTCACAGGTCATTCCCTGTCGAATTTAATTTAAATACCACACAAAAAACATAAATTCTGTACAATTAATTCATTCATTTTCAGTCAGCACTTATCCTGTTAGGGGTCGCGGGTGTGCTGGAGCCTATCCCAGCTGACAGCTGACCCTATCACAGGGTTGACACATAGAGACAGACAACCATTCACACTCACATTCACACCTACGGGCAATTTAGAGTCACCAATTAACCTGCATGTCTTTGGACTGTTTTATGTTCTTATTTTGTTTAATTTTTTTTCTCTTAAAAAATCCCCAAAGGGTTAAAAGTGCCAGATCAATAAGCAGCATCACTAAGACTAGTAGTATCATTACAGTAACGCTACCAGCTGAGTTACAGGTCACACACACACACCATGGCTCCATGGCTCTATGAGTTATAAGTTTGAGAACACTGAACCTTAAAAATGGCTCCCAGCCTAGGGAGGCAAAAAACACAATATTGCCAGGGGCTTAAAACGATCCAATTCTCAAAATTCTGCCAAAATATTTGAAAGATCGTGTTTTCTGTGTCTCAAGCATAAAGTATAACATCTAGGCTACAGGACACTAAATGACCCTCATTTCTTTTATCTCCTCCAAAAGAAGATACACAGAAAAAGACCTGATTTTTTTTCTGTAAATCCAGAACAACCCAGTCTCACTCTGAAGTCGCTGAAATTCGGCACTTGGGCAGTGACTTGCAGCGTCAGACATTGACGGAAATAGCTGTCTTTTAATGTCGACATGATACGCAACCAGTCACCGTTATAGTTTAATAACGCTCAGCGGCGGGACGAGAACAAAAACTAAGGTGGTGAAAGTCAGAGTAGGGCGGATAGGAAGGGTGGCGGATGGGTCCAACAAATACCAACTTGACCCCAGGTGTCCACATCCTGTAAGATTAAAAAGCCAAACCCTGTTCTTTTTTCCTAAACCCAACCACGTGCTTTTGTTGTTGAAGGAAAAAAGGCACCAATTCGCAGAGTTGTCCCGAAATAGTGTATGTACATGGTAAATTTCCTGTGAAAACAGAAGTGTATTTTGAAAGAAGACAATATATCTAACAGGCAGAACTTGACCCGGCGTCCCAGAACATCAACAACCAACACACCCAGGGTACCTTGCACATCGTATGTGGACGTGGAAAGTCCAAGACCAAACGTCATGATGTGACAAGGTCAGAGTGAGAATGTGTTATCCAGAGTGTGTTGAAATTTGGGTTTGTTGAAGGTGGCGGTGCTGTTTGGGCTGAGAAAGCCATGTGTAAGTAGGGTAAAGGAGGTTATTGGGTTGGTGTGGGAAGCACACGAAACAGTGAAAGGAGGTTCCCACCCGATGACCCCAAAGACATGTTAGTTATCACTGCTCACTGGTCTGTATAGTTAAGTCTTGTCACATTAGCTTATCATAGGGCTTAGGAGGTGATTCACTGAGTGCTTATCGTTTTCTAGAGCACAAATTTCTTGTGTTTATTTGAATTCAATAACACTCATTTAGATTTGTTTCATCGTGTTGCTTGTAGAATTATGCAGAAATGTACCAATCTGTTGGATCGGTATTGCCACCATCGCTGACCTTATCAAGTTGAAGATGTGACGATTAACATTAAACACAAAAACATGTTCGGCACAACACAAATCCCCCGGCTTCATGTCACCTCAAATAAACATGAACAAACGGGCTTAATGATGTGAGGTGTACAGATTTTACATTTGTAGAATTACAACTAAACAAACAGAACAGTCAAGAGGGAAATAAAAGCTCTAAAAATCTATATAAAGGTTTGTGAAAGGCAGGTACATTAGAGCCACGCTCTCGCATATGGATTCAAATCGGCAGGCACTTATGCTTTTAAGCCTGAAGCTTACAGGTGTGTTTAGTGTTGAGCATGTAATTTAAACACTCGGCTCCGAGTTAGCCGTTATTTTCTCCACAATAACTGGCACACAACAAAGTACTTCACTTCCTGAGTGTTGTTTTTCTATGTGTCTTTTTTCTTAGTCCTAGTAGCCTGTTGAAATTGTATCAGAGCGAACTAGACATGACAATCAGCTTTTAGATGGAACTAATAATAGCCAGGACTGTGCTACTGTGGAGGACAAACACTTTGTTCCCTCTTTTATTCCAAATGAGCCGTGATGCACTTGGATATATCGGAAGAAAAATAAAAGAAAGAAAGGACAAAGTTGGGTGTCTCCTTGCTCTAAAGACCTCTAGAAGCCATCATTCTCTTCGTTCCTTATCATCTCTGAGACACAGTTAAGAGAGTGGAACGTCCTCAACGATGGAGGACCTCACTCAATTTTCCGGTCATAAGATGAAGGACGAATGAATGACGAAAGGAGGAAGGGTAATTTCAGAAAGATCCACTTGGCTCTTTTTTTGTAGTGCCTAGAGCAAGTAAATAAAAATGACTGGAGGACGAGTACGATATTCTCATGCAAATATTTCAGTAGTCTGTAAGGGAGACCTGCCACTGTCACACTGAGGGGACACAGGATCACTGGGCTTATTTAGCCCTGTAAGGACACACACACACACACACACACACAAACACAGGTGTTGGGTGGGATGAGGCGTCATCTGAATCTGCTGGGTCTCTGCCTTCGCTGTGAAGGTTGCCTCAGTTTATCACAAGGCACTTTCCAGCTTGCCGACACACTCTACACACAGACGACCATTAAGCCTGCAAGTCAGACAGGGTTGGGCCAGTGTACCTATTTTCAAACCAGTCTGATATACCAAATTTTACCACTAGGCGTCGCACTTGACTGAGCACACGCACCTGAGGGTAACATGAATTCATAAATTTCTGCTTCAAATCAAACATTTTGGTATTTTGGTGCAGTTTTAGTTTTCTTTGAGACTTAAGGCCTTTGCACACCAAGTCAGTTTTTTTTTGGATGCATTTTTTTAAAATCCGTCGTGAAAAAAAAAATATGCACAGTAACCTTGCACACTCAGTCTGATGTGTTTTACTGGTTTTTGTTCTATTTATTGCAAAACTTCGTGATACAGACAAAACAAAAGGACATTCCCTCCCTTGCTATGACCCCTTCCTCTCTTGCTGCACGTCTACGGGTCCCACCGCCACATTTTCTTCACTGATTCTTGGTCAATCAGCTCTCTAAAGGCTTATGACGGTTGCAAAAAAAAAAAAAAAAAAAATCGAACCTAAATTCATATGGGAATATCCGTGATATCCGATGTATATCCGAAATTTGCCTTGAGAACCTTAAAAAAATTGAACTTTTGTGGTGGATTTCAGAGAGACCATATAACAGTATGCTAGGTTAGCTAAAAGGCTGCTAACTGGCTAACAGGCTTTTTTCTTCAAATAACTTGCCCATGTTGATCGTCAAGTGAGTTTGTTTGATTAAAAAGAATATGTTCATCTAGTTTTAACACACTGTGAATCTGAGTAATGTTATTCTGTTAAAATATGGTTATACAGTCAGATTGTTATTATGACTCATTCAGCCATTCATATGTCTTCTTACTTTAATATTTCACAAACATGCCACATACCTGGCAGGTCCTGTTTTTGTCCCGTAATGTTCCAAGTGCATATTCCAAACTACTGGTTGGCAAAAACCGGACAACATTAGCCTCTACCCCACGGCTACAGATAATTTCTATCAGGTTTCTACTGATCCGTGAAGAAATGCACTTCCTTGCGTTGGACACTAGGGGTATCATCCATATATTTACGGATCTACAGACACCAGTCACATACATGTATGTAAGTGGAAAGGAGGTGTAAGGTGTGCAAATGCAATTATGCAACGTGAGGTTGTATTTATTTTTAGACATGCAACAATGTCAGACAAAAGAAACAGACTCAGTGTGCAAAGGCCTGAACTCCGCCATGTCTCATCTCGTCAACTTTTCAAGTGCGAAACTTTTTACTGAAATTTGATCTTCTTCATGTTCCATCCTCGGCTTGGCAGTAAATTGCACATGACCTGTCAGACACCAGCGGCTCTGTTAGTCCATGGAAACATTGCTTATTACTAAGACAACACAAGTTGGATTTAGCTCCGTGATGCTACTTTTTAACTCGTCAGAATGTGTCATAATGTCAAATGCTGGTTCAGCTGATTTGCATAAAATCGAACCAGTTTAACCCCGTACACCGGACCAGATGGCAAAACTGAAAATCAACCAAACTCTACAGGCTGATACTTTTTGTGACACCCCGGGCCACATAGAGGTGAAGTC
The DNA here is from genome assembly GCF_011397635.1 of Epinephelus fuscoguttatus. Classification (NCBI taxonomy): domain Eukaryota; kingdom Metazoa; phylum Chordata; class Actinopteri; order Perciformes; family Serranidae; genus Epinephelus; species Epinephelus fuscoguttatus. The sequence goes on along the minus strand of NC_064772.1, from coordinate 28,561,252 downwards.
TGATGCACTGTCTCGTCACACTAGCTGCAGCTTCACTGTAAATCAATGCAACTCTGAACCACCACAACAGTGCTGAGAAATAATCTCTCTTTCTTGACCTTCTCTCTCCTCTCTTTTCTTTCCCTTCTGCTTTTATGTTGTTATCAGCGTGGAGCCATTTGTCTGTATTTGCACTGAGATGCTTTTTTGTGCTGGGATTTAGAGGGAGTGTATTGATAGTACTCTGTGGTCAACAGAAACAGATGTATCAACTGATCTAAACTCCCAGCCACTCTTTTGTTAAGTTACTATCTACAGACAGCACACTCTCTGAGTTAGCAAAGACACACCAGTGCAGAAACTATTTGGGTTCAATTTCAGTTTTGTTTGGTGAAAAAGTACTTTTGCTCTTTTCATCTGTCACTGACCATATATCTGGAAGTTCAGGAGTGATGCATTACACCACTGCACAACAGTATTCTCAGATATAAGCTGACAGATCAGCTTTGTCACAAACACCAAAGAGAGGTCTGTCCCTACCAAATATCCTCCCTCTGATCCACAACACACTCGAAACTTTGTTATTTGCCACATCATTCCAGGAAGCTGTGCTGTTCCTCGTGGGCCTACAGTGGCATAGATTAATTTTTTTCTTCTAGCGCACAGCTGAAGCAGATTGGAACAGATGATGAAGTCTGGCTCATTAGCTTGTACAGGATGTGGACTGGAAACACAGAACCAGGACAGAGCAGATGGGTGGCAGCAATGGAAAAAGGCTTCAACTGAGGAGACACCAGTTCCAAACTCCATTACAGAGACAGGTGCAAAAATGTGTGTGAGGTCATGCAAACCCTTAAAAAGAGTTGTGGCAATGTTAAAACTGTGGTTAGCGGCATTGTAATGTAGAAACATGCTTGTGTGAGCTTGAATCACAAGTTAAAGCTGCGTGAGCGCGATGGGTCCCATCCCAAATTACTGTCACATCACAGATTCACGCTGCTGGCCTTTGAAGTTGGATATGAGCACTGGTGAGAAGCACTTCTCAGAGGACAGGAAGCCGTAAATCTAAAATTAAGCATGAAATACGACCTGTTAACAGCAGCGAGCATCCTTTGGCTATACAGCACCGTTCTCCATATAGCTTCATCTGTAACCACTTAACGTTTGCATGTTTTACACACATGCTAATAAATGTAGGTCATGGGAATTGCATTACACAAAGTGGTGCCTTTAAATGCATCAATAAACCACCTGTAACTAAATCACGCAGTTGCCTCAGAAGACTGTCACACAGCTCTAACAGCTTCCTCCATTTCTTACCGAGGTGTTGAGGCATGTCACGGGAAATAAAAGTCTGAGTGATTCAAATGGATGCAAATGTGAAAAGAAGAGAACAAACAGAGGATTAGGATGAGCAGCCAACGCTAAACAAGTGACTGTTTAGCCTGGATTGAAATGTTGAGACTGCGTCTGTGTCAGTGATGCTCTGTATAATTGAGCCTCGCTGCCTGTCGACTTCTCCTTTACATTTACATTTTTGGGGGTGTTTAGCTGATGTGTCTGTGCAGACTGGTTAATGTAATGTAACACTGCGAGGAGCAAATGTACTGATGACATAAGAGGGTGGTTTATAAAGTTTATATTTTTACTTCAGTACCTCAGAGCCTGAAATCAGAGAAGGGATATTTGACGGACAGTAAACAGCTCGCTCCAACAACAACATGGCTGTGCTCAATAGACTCTCCTGCAACTGTTTCAGATTTGCCTCATTTTCAGGCTGGTTTTGTGGAGTTCCAGCAAAGCTATTGTTCCTGGGGCACGTGTATTAATGACACAAATTACCTGGAGATATTGGAAGGAGATATACGGCTTCCCCGGAGGTCCTCACCTGTCCGACTGCCTAGGTCTGGTGGCTGACGCTACGGGGATGACGAAAGAAAAGAAAAGACTATGGTTAGCAGTTGGACCAAATAAGGCAGCTATAGGGTGAAAATGTCATGGTCCAACAAATGCCAGACATAGACGAGGAGATGCACTTTCTGTATTTTCGTATGTCTGCCAACATTTCTGAAGATCTGGTTGATTGGATCTGGCCCAGTGTTGCTCATGCTGGGACCAATGAGAGAGGCTTGCCGTGACTAATTAAAAAGGACATGAGAAGTTATCTAAAGTTAACGTTACAGACCAAACCCTTCAGTTAAACATCTTACTTGACACCTTATATTAGTGTGATGCAATGGAGTACCCAATCACATTGTGCCACAAAATATGTTGTGTCCTCAATATATCAAAAATGTCTAGGCATGCAACATGAAAGGAAAGAGCAGGGCTACACTTTTTTCTTTCGAAAATACATGTTGAGTGACACTCATCAAAAGTGTCAAGCACCTTACCATAAAGTAGGCTTATAACAAAAGCAGTGTGGGTAGGATTGTCATGACAGCCGATACTTTGGTATCAAGTCGATGCCAACACGCAAAAAATACGTCGGTACCTGTTTTTTTGTTTTCAGTACCGTAAGTACCAGATGCAACTGTGCCCGCAGCAGGCCGTGTCGATTCCTGTTGGATCTCACGGGGGCAGTATACGCACGTCAGTCAGTGCAGAGGAAGAGCGCCGAAGAAGAACGCCTGTTCTCCATTGTCTTTGCTGGAAACAATCGCTTCTACAAGTGCTGCTGGAGCCGCAACACATCACCTTGTCGAAAAGTCAGGTAGTAGGAGTCATGTGTGGAGAGGGTCTCTTTTACGTCACAAGCGATGCGGTCGCGAACGGTCGCTGTTTAATCGCATTTTCATTTCAGCGAGCATGTTAACAGGTTAGAGCATTCACACCGCATCCGTTCTACACGCTGCTCAAGTCACACTGCTTTCGTGAGCAAGCTTGAAAATAGAAGATGCTGATTTTTTGCGCAAGTCGTGAGCGAATGGTCACGATATTCAACAAAAAACACGAGTTTGCATGTGTTGTGACCTCTCTCGGCCACCGTAGACATCTCCTCGTTAACCAAGAGAGACCTGACAGGCACATGTTTCATGTACAGTACTTAACCCTTTGTAGTGCTAAATAGTAATTCTCCAAGCATTGGAATAATCACTGGCGTGCAAACTTGTCCACCCTGGGCTTTGGGTCCAAACTCACTTCTTCTTCTTTGGGGTTTATTGGAGATTTGCAAACACGGTGCACTACCGCCACCAACTGTTCGGGTGTGGTTTGTATTTTGATGGGACAGTAGCAGCTGCTGGGCAACGCATCTGTTTGGTTTTGGTGTGAATACACATGTGCTGCCGCATCGCTTGTGGATCGCTTGTGGTGTAAATGAGGCCTTAGAGTTAAAGTTAAAGTTTAAAACAGTTTTAATAAAGTAGTGAATTTAGAAATACATGAGTTCTGTTTTTTGATTTTTATCGTGGCATCGAATGAGATTCGAGAATCGTGGAAATTCACTGGTATTGGTATCGACTACTGAAATTCTGGTATCGTGACAAGCCTGAGTGTGGGTCCAGTGTGTGTGTGTATGTGTGTGTAGTCCCCATGTGCTGGCTGTACCCTTAATACAAATGCCCCAAAAGCAATGGACAACTCTCAATCGCTTCGGGGCAGCAATGCAAAAATGGGGTCTCATGGACAGTGCCCACTGCGAATGTAGGGATCCACTTCAAACTGTGGAACATATAATAACCAGCTGCCCAAAACACAGGCAATCAAATGGCAATCATGGTCCAATTGACCTGGACGATGAAACACTGGACTGGCTTGCCTCAAAGGAGCTGAAGGTCTAAGGACATACGCCAGAAGAAGATGGGGAATCGGCAAGCTTCATGACAGCGATTCTTTCCCTCCATTCCATGTTCTTACCTTTTATATACAGAATATTGGCACAACATCCCACCTTGAAACAGCTATAAGAAAGGGGCTTAAATTGCCAAGACAACACTGAGGGTGCAGCATTTTTTTGTGTATTTCAGGTGACCATTTTTTTTATTGCCCACTCTATCCTGTTATCTCCGTCATCATCATCATTTGAGTTCAACTTGTTTTCGGTTTTCATGTCGGCTCCTGCTGCAGATTACAGGGGTCTGCTGATTTGCTCAGATCTGAGTCATGAAAACCACGCTGGCCCAGCTGCACTTGACAAATCATGATTACATTGGATAAAAGCCTTGAAGGATTTTCCCCAAACAGGATAAACGATGTACAGCTCCTACAGTTTCCTGTGTTCTACAAAGTCTGCAAATGTTTTTTTCTGACTGTTGACAGTTGCGGATCCTGAGTGACATGCAGGTGTTTAGCAACATCATAAAGGACAACACTGCTGACTGGATTAAATGAGATGTCATAGGAGACATGTTTGTACGTTTAGGGCTCAGTGGGAGCAGGATGTCTGCCTTGACACACTTCGGTTGGCCCATAGGGGAGTTACAGGCATTGTGTGCCTCGCTGGGATTTGTCATCATCAACATGAGAACCAGTGCTACAGCTGCAAAACAGCACATATAAAAGTTACTAGCAGCAAAGCTGAATACTGGTGAATGTCATGTTTGATTGTTCAGTGTACCAAGTGGTTTTACAGCTGAACACACACAGTAACTTAAATAATAAAACACTCTAAATGTTAAACATGTAACGAGTCATTTATTCCTAATTATCTACTATAATGCAGTGATGACAAAGAGCAATAGCAGCATGTGATCTGTCGCCTGCACAGATTTTTGTAGGAGTTTTATTTTCCTTTTAACAAAGAAAGAAAAGCTACAATTCGCCGTATATCACATTGGCTTCTCTCGGGTCACAGAGGATGAATGCACCTCTGGCAACAAATTACTTGTGTTGTGAACTAGAATTTCTGCAATGTATTTGTTGGCCGGATTAATTAAAGCTGAATATGCCTCTCGTGAACAATTGGTAATCAGTGGATGTCAGTGCCAATTGTGCTGATTCCTGCTGAAAATAAATAGTGGTGCTCGCTGAAACCGTTGGTGGGAGCTGTGTCAGGCATTGTTTCTGCAGAACCATGGCAGCGTTGATTAGGGAAGGGTAATGTCGATGCCAACTGAATTCCCTATTGAGCAGGTATGTATCTGCCATCTGTTTACAAGAGGAACGGAAAAGATGAGGAACATTTAGAACATTTAGAGCATTGTTATCAACAGATCCCATGCACAGACCAACACCAACAGTGGACTGATTGTCAATAGGGGCGTAGCGGTACACAGAGATTTAGGGCTGCCCTCGACTAAGAATTTTCCTAGTCGACCAATAGTCATCATTTAGGGCCATTAGTCAACTAGTCGCCTGCATGTTTATGATATTAATCTAAGTATTAAACAATATATTTTGGGCGGGGCAACACAATGGTTTGAGTTGAAGGTGTGACAAAGAATAGTATCAGTAACATTGTTAACACTGTGCTACATTACAGAGAAATACAAACCGTACTAATGAACCTTCATTAATATAGGCCTATATTTTATCTACAAGTGCACGTCACACACTGAGCGAGCCACCTGTTAATGATGCTGTGGGCTAATGGGCATGTAGCTACTTCCATGTTTCAGATGATACGTCATGTTTGTAGTCGACCAATGAAGATGAGTTTACATATCACCTTGGGTTCGTCCTTCACCTTCTCAAAATGATCCCACACTTTGGATTTCCTGCCCGACATGTTATTAACTAGCCTGTGGAATAACCGCAGGTACCAGCCCTGGAAATTAGGGGCTGTACACATGCTGCGTCTTCAAGCGGCTGGAAAATGCAAGATCGGGCACTGGGTGTTACTCTTGGTCGACTATTAGGGGGCAGACTGACTGAAGTCACAATTTGGTTCTTACAGCATTGGATTAATTTGTATTAATCGATGGCTGAAATTAGTCTCCAACAAATACACCACTTCCTATTGTCTCAGTATAAATATTTACTATAATGCTGCTAACAAAAATTATCTGACCCCTATGTGTCAGTGACAGACTTTGGATGATTCTTGTTTTTAGCATCAAATATTTGCCAATTCATTACTAGACTAAGAGTCTACAGCCATGCTAACAGCTCTTTAAAGTCGTACTTAGACACAGTGAAGGTTTCAGCTAACATTAGTGTGCAAACATGCTTAAAATGGCTATGCTAACATAGAGACAGAGCGCAACGCGTCATAATCTGAAAGCCACGCCCCCAAAGGGGAAACGAGGCCCGCTTTCCCCTCCGCTTCTTCGCTCGTTTGCTGTCATTCTGCGTCCACAGCCGCGCCTTCAAGTCTCCACGACTGAATTACTGGCTTGCTAGCTAAAATTATTAGCTATAGCTAGCTAATAATTAGCTAATAATAAAATGGCAAAGGATTATTTTAGCACGCTGTGCCTACCAGAGAGGCAATGGTATATTGATAAGCTTAATATTGCCAGTGACCGGTCTACCTCAGTGTCCCTTCTCCTTACCTTGCTCGTCTTGGAAAAAAACATGATGGGGAGATTCTTTTTTAAGAAGATGAGCATTTCGGCATGCTCAGCCGTCAGCCTGCTCCTACTACCGGCACACATTGTTGTTTTGAAACATGCCTCTACATGCTGGTAGATTGATAGAAGTGCTAGAGCGGACCACTGGAATGGACTGGTTGAATTGCGGAGCGCTGGGCACAATTATAACAGAAGTTGCATTCATACTGTCAATGCTTTAGCTTAACATACATAAATACAGTTAACTGTTACTCTAAAAAATACATTTGGAGGGTTTGACAAAGTGTTTGCATATGGGCATACCGAATGTCAGGATCCCACAATTTCTTCCCTGTTGAAACCTCACGTTTTATTGCCTGTATCCACTTTTGTCTTCTACAAGGTTACGTTTTTCTGCTCGGCAGCTGATAAAAGCTAAGCTCTGGGTTTTTATTGGCCGTGCAGCCCACCACACAGCAACTTTTCAGCATTTGGACTTAGGGAAAACTCAACAGGCTGGAAACGGAGGGGAAAGTGTGAGGGGAAAGCGGGCTTAGTGTCCCTTTGGGGGCGTTGCCTTCAGATTATGACGCGTTGCGCTCTGTCTCTATTGCCTATGTTTGGAATATTATCATCTTAGATTAGTGTGTTAGCATGCTAACATTTGGTTTTATTAGCACTGTGTTTCAACTGTGTTTCCTTGACTTGATTTTCTCTAAAGACATGGAAGGACTGATTGTCTCTGTAAGTAGATATGATTTCAGTAAGTCCACAGTTCAACATCTGTGGAAAATCACAGTAACTGATAAATTTGAGATGTTTGTTTCAGGTTAGCTGGCTGTACAAGGACAGAAGAGCCCAGTTTGTGATGGTTGGGAAGAGCAGAGCGTTTAACTTCCTCGCACAGGTCAGTGTCCTTCGACACCAGCCCTCCGTCACTGTTGGAAAGGTGTAGGAAGAACTGATTCAGTTTAAACAATAGAGCTTCCCTCTTTCAAATTCATGGCTGTTTACATATTTCCAGTGCTGCAGGTTATTTTGCTTTATCTCTTGATCAGTATGAGTCACAGTAAGAATCTGGGACAAAGTGTTTTACTCGGAGTGAGACAGAAAAGAGAAAAAGTAAATGACTGGAGAGTTACACCCAACACAGCCTTTATCATTTCTGACTGATCATTAGCAAGATGGTGCTCAAGTGCTCAAGTTCAAGCAGGGTCGACAGGAAAGGTCCACTTGGATTGACTTCCTTACAAATTTGAATGGCCATTATAAAAAATGAGCTAAAGTCTTTGAAGAGGGATTTCAACTGATAGGTTTAGTGTGGGCTGTTCAGGGTCAGTAATGAAGGTAGAGAAAGAGTGAAAATATATTTAACAATATGATCATTCAGTCGTTAAATTCAGAAACAAATGTCAATCACTACTGATTTCTTCTCCTCTACCTTTTGCTTCATCTTGTGATAATCTTTCATTTTAAAGTTTGTAATAATGTAATTTATTGGAAAGCAAGACAAAGAGTCAACAGCCACACTAGCAGCTCTGTAAATGCTAAGCATCACCATGCTAACATATCAATGTTTAACAGGTCTAATGTTTACTATAGCCTCGTTTCCACCAAACACTCTCGGTATGGTACCTTTGGAACCAAAAGTAACCGTAGGAAGTCAGACATCTCTACAGTACAGTATCAGTACTGGTTGGTGGAAACAGGGCTTATGTTTACCATATTAGTTTTGCCTGTTAGCATGCTAACATTTGCTAATTAGCACTACACACAAAGTACAGCTGAGGCTGATGGGAAAATCAATAGTTTTACAAGTATTTGGTCATAAACCAAACTGTTGGACGAAATCAAATTTGGACCTGATGATTGTGATCAATGAATTTCAGAGCAACACCAAATGTACTACAGTTCATCCTGAGGGGGGGCATGAATTCCTGTACCAAATTTCTTAACAATCCATCCAATAGATCCAAGGACATGTCACTTCAAATGAGAGATGTCATCCTCGCTGTCAGAAGGATTAATCCTCGCTTGCAACCATAAATGTCTGTACGAAATTCTATGGCTATTTATCCAGTAGTTTTTGGGATGTTTCAGTCTGGACCAAACTGGTGGACTGACAACCAACAGTAGAGCCACTGTGCTAGCATTTCTACTGAAAACATGAAAGTTAATATTTTCAGCTTTACACTGGCAGACAAAGCAACTATTCTGCTGTAAATCACTTTACGATTTACCAAAACTACCCAACGACCTCAATTCGTAACGAGCCCACTGGGCCTCTATGGGAAGTGTGTGCAAGGACAGACTGGTGCTCCCTCTACAGTTTCATACTGCAGAACTATTTGATGTGTTTCATGTATTTCGGTGCCTTATATCAGAGGAAGATAAAATGGGAGTGTTTGAGTCAAGAACTCAGTCAAAAAGTCAAGAAAGTATTGGGAGTGTGCCAACGTACCAAACAACCTCCAGCTGTCAGAAATGACAGAAATAAGCATGATATTATTAGCATCAACTGTCAGAGACTCATTTAAATACACTTTGTCTGACATTATATTTGATGTGACAGGGAAAATCCCAAAGGATTTTAGTGTGTTTGAGTGATTTTGCCTTTGTAGTGCAACTACCTGCTTTGTGAATGTGTGTGTGTGAGTGTGTGGATCAGGATGCAGACTAAATAGCTGACTCGCTTTGATACTCAGCAGAGCTTACTAATTCCCCTGCCAGCAGCTCCAGCGGTTTCTCTTTGTTTTCCACCAAACCACTCTCCCTCTCCCACTTCATGAGTCTCGCCTTCTCACTTTCCGCTCTCCCCCTCTCTCTGTTTGTGGTTGTCATGTTAGACGTGTGTTGGGATTGTGCCAGTTTCCCAAGACGATTACACCAGCGTGCGCTGTGCTCCATCATTGCCATGTCTCAAATCCTGACTTAGAGGAGAAAATTCATTATGGATGCTAACCAGTCCGGTGCAATCCCTCTGGAGTCCAACAATCGCACGCCGTCATGCTTGCACAGCTTGTGTGTAATCATGTCAGACTAACAGACAGACGGACAGATAGACAAACAGGTAGGACAGGATGATAGACGTGAAGCCAAGACAGACAATGGGCAGGCGAGCAGATGTACGCAGTTGCACTACAGAAACAAAGTTTGAATGCTGGGCAAGGACTCTGCCCAGCAGTCTGTAAAACTGAGTTTCTAATAACTTTGTTTTCAGGACCCAAAATGTAATCAAACAGTGCAATAAAGCATCTGTTCCTCTTTCAGGTCAGGAACTCAGTCGCTGTTCCTGCTGATCCACATCTCTATATGCTGAATTACTCTTGGCGAGTACAGATGGGTTAATTTTCTCTTTTGGCCATCAGAAACTTTGGCCAGTGGGCCTGCCAAAGGAGGCTGAGCCCAGCTGTTGGACTTCATCGCTGCCTGGTGTCTGTGGCCCTCCTGTCAGGGTTCACTGGAAATTGGCTAAATTAACCTGTAGTGTTTACTGTCGTCAAAATTCCACAGTGATCGTTGGATACAAAAACAATGATCCTCTGAGGGGTGAAGGAGTGCTAAGTGTCTGGACTGCAGCTGCTACAGGCGGAATGACAGACAAAGAGCAGGGTGGTTAGCACCAGCTTGAATGGGCTGATCCATGCATTGACTAATTTGGCTTGTAGCATCAACTGTAGCACTTAGTTTGATGCTCAAAGCCAGAAAGATTTATAGAGCAGAGTAAAATGGATATGGCATTAATGTAAATGGACAGCGCTTTACAACACAAGCTTCATTCACACGCACATTCACTGATGACTAAGGCTACCATACAAGGGGCCAACTGCTACCGCTGAGCAATCTGGGGTCGAGTCCAAGAACAGTTCGACATGTAGACGACAGGGGCCAGGGATCGAACCACCAACCTCCCGATGACCAGATGACCTGAGCCAAATACGCCCTAAAGGGGTGGCTGTTGTTTACCATTTGAAGAATACATTAAAGGCACAGCTCATCCCAAAAGCAAAAACTGAGCATAGCGTTAGTTCAGGCAGGATACAGTGCCAAGCTCAGCTCACATCCCAGCTACATCAGCTGAACTCAAACAGCCCAATCAACTGATGGAGCAACTGGTGATAGATCACATGATTCCTTTCTATGCAACCAACTGGCAAATCTCATTCAGGGTGCCCTATTTAAACTGCTCTGGCCTGCCTACTGTTGCTGCTTCCTCTGCAAGCTGCTATGCAACCTGCCTCCACCCCAGCTCCTCCTTTTCATGTTGAGAGGTGTGTTGTCTCTGCCTCAGGCTTTCCTCGTTTGTGCATGGAAGGGCAGAGAGTTGTGCTCTCTCTGCTTTAATGTAAGGTAAACCTGTTTGTTTGTTTGTAATAAACGAAAAGATATACAGTTTGGGACTCGTGCTCTTTGTTGAGACATAGCGTGTTGGACAGATCTCCATGTATTAGCCCTGTCCATGGCTAATTGTTGCTTATAGATAGAGACATCGACCATAGAGATGTCTGCCTTCTCTTGGATATAACGGAATTAGATGGTACTTGGCTTGGAGGAAATCTGAACAGTTGTGTCTCAAGATAATCCACAGACCTTGCTGTGAGTAGTTTCATGTATCATCTTTGTACCAAACCACACCCGTCAACCATATCAGTACGCAGAAGGAAGTGTGCATCTACTCACGGATGAGAGGCTCATGCTCATGATAGCATGAGATGTAAACATTAATGGCAGCCTCCTCTTTAATGTTAGCTAGCTCATTGGTGCTAAGAGAGTGAGCAGTAGAAGTAGCACTACAGCTGAAAGTACAAGTGTCTTAACAAGTGGTTCCCAACTGGTCCAGCCTCAGGGTCCAGATTTCTGCTTAGTCATTAGTTCAGGGTCCACACAGTTTAACATATTCAGTGTCATACTTGCATTTGGCCATGTCATCAAGCTAGTTTGCTCACTCACTCTACTCACTGTACTTCAACATTAAAGGGAAATTTCGGTTTATTTCAACCTGTCTCCTATCGTTCTAAATTTGTTTCAAGTGACTAGTGACATAAAAATAATAGTTAGCATGTTAGCCGTTAGCCTAGATACAGCCATAGCGCCAGACCTGTTAAAACGTAAGTGAACGGGCAAACTTCAAGTGCAAAGTTAGTCCACTAAACAAGCTTTTTTTCCACAAAGACCGCCTCATATCGTTAGGATAAATGTCAGAGAACATATAGAAAACGACATGTGAACATGTTGTCTTACCTTACCGGTGTGCTGCCATGTTTGTTTACCATTTAGCTCTGCTTTCCAAAGCGCAGCCAAAATATCACAAGAACAAGCAGCGATCTCATACCGTGCCTGAAATCTCGCGAGAACAAGCAGCAACAGCTGGAAGGCAGAACCGGACAGTAGCCTGAAAAGTTCATTCATTTATTTTATGAAAGATTTATAAAATAATAGCTGACTTTTTGCCAGACTTTGACTTTGTGGAGGAGGAATTTGATTTTGCAGAGTTTGATGGCCGACCTTATTTATTTGAGCCAGAATACACTGATGAAGAGCTTCGTGAAATTGAAGAACTGAGGAGGAGAGAGAGAGAGGCGCAACAGGTAGAGGACGAGAGAGGAGGAATGGCTGCTGCAAGGCTGCGTAGCTCTAGAGATTGGTGGTGTACCTGTGAATGCTGTGCCCCAGTGCCCACAGAAGAGGAATGCCTCTGTTGCAAGGAATGGGACCGGTTGCAGCCTTATTTTCAAGGTCTGGATGTGACCGAGGACGAGACACCTCCACCTGGAGTAGTATCCAGCTGGGCTTTATCTAGAGCTTGCAAGATATATTTTGTCCGCACTTTGGAAAGCAGAGCTAAATGGTAAACAAACATGGCAGCACACCGGTAAGGTAAGACAACACGTTTACATGTCGTTTTCTATATGTTCTCTGACATTTATCCTAATGATATGAGGCGGTCTTTGTGGAAAAAAGTTTGTTTAGTGGACTAACTTTGCACTTGAAGTATGCCCGTTCACTTATGTTTTAACAGGTCTGACGCAACTATGCGCCCCGGCTGTATCTTGGCTAACAGCTAACATGCTAACTATTATTTTTATGTCACTAGTCACTTGAAACAAATTTAGGACGATAGGAGACAGGTTGAAATAAACCGAAATTTCCCTTTAAGTGTGTTTGTTACTAACTTGACATGTTTGTGAGTCGCTTGTGGTCCATTCAGAATGAGCCCAAGACCCACTTTTAGACCACGTTCCACCAGTTGGGATCCACTGGTCAAAGATCTTAATGGGTGTAAATTCAAAAGACACTAGAAAAACTCCAACACTGGGCCTGTTTGCGTTTGAAACCTTTAACCAAAAGGTTTTTATCACTGTGCAGGTGGCATTACTCCTCAGCATCCTTCATCAGTTTGCCCTGACATCCTACCTGCTCCTTTGACCATTCACTGTCTTTTAGTCAGAAATCTGTATTGTCCACTCAACTGTCACTCAATCAATTTATTTGTCACGTGTAATCATAAATATAAACACTTCCTCCCATAGAGAATTACCTCTGTAAACACCCAAAAAGCTGCCTGGAGTGACGTCTATTGGGTCAGAAAATCTGGGAAATCTTACTTGATGACAGTTATATTTGATCAACTTTACGATTATCTAGTGGCTACTTCTAACATACTTTAATAATGTGTCTGCACATGCTCTTTAACAAGAACCAGTTGCATGTTGAGTGGCTTCATGCTTCATATCCAGAGCAAGAGCTGAACTAATGTGGCTCTACCTAACGTGACCCAAACACTGGGAATGTATCTATTTTTGGTAAATCCCAGAACAGTTGTCTGGAAACTCTAATAAAAGAGACCTAATATAGGATTTTGGGCGAATCTCCCCTATAAATTACAGCTAGTCTCTGCTGCTCAGTAATCTGGGCTGTAATTTTGGGATATCAGCACTTGCGTCATCCACAACCTAAACTTAGGTTGCTTGGGGTTTTTTTCTGTGTGTGTGTGTGTGTGTGTGTGTGTGTGTGTGTGTGTGTGTTCCCTGTCAATAGAATAAGTTACATGCAGGGATGTGGAAAAGGGTGTGGACAAATTGGAAGGGAGCAGATAAAGGCAAAAGCAGAGTGAAGTGATTATCAGCTTCCTTCCAATAGTGCCATTTTTCACCAGACTCGCAAAAAATGAAGTCCACCCCCAAAATACTCCTTATCATGTGACATGGCTTAAATTTCTAACATATGCTGTGCTCATTTCCTCTCTGTTTGCTTCTCAGTTGATGCTGCACCACAGTATCATGCTTCAGTACCTTATTACAACTGTAAAATATGAAATATGTTGTGCTTTTTATAGATAACATTTGTTTATTTATCATAGGCTCTAATAAACCGAAGTGTGGCTCTTCTCCCAAAAAAAAAAACAAAAAACCAGTCATTAGCAACCATAAAGGTAGAACATTCATTTAAAAACAAACCCTAATGACTCACTGAATTTGATTATTTATTGACTATTTATTTTTAGAAACTCGTGCCTGAGGAAGAATCCAATGAACCCAATAAAAAGGCTCCTGCTCCAATTCTGTCTTTATTGAATTGTGTGTTTGAGTGCACCCACACTGGCTATGTATCAGTCAGTCTACTGATTTGTGTGTGTATGTGTGTGCAGGTGCCTCTTTATTTGTGCGTGAGCATGCGTTTCATAAGGCGGATAATGAGCGCGCAGCATGCATTCTTTGATTTCAATCCAAAGCCTCCTGACTGGCCCACCAGAGTGCAGCGGTTTGTGTTCATAAACATAATGCACATCGATCCCTTGATTTGTTTCCACAGCCAAATCAGGCTGGGTGTCTGCCTGTCTCTAATTCACTCTATGATTGGTTATCTGTTTCCTATAATTTTGATCCAAACTACATGCCCATGAGATAGATGAAGTAAAAGCACTGCATTGATTTATATCCATTCTCCCGTTGTGGATAATGAGTCGTCGTCTTGTGACATATTCTTTCTTATTATTTTCTTTTCGCAAACTCTGTGTTGGGTAAACTCATGGGAAGATATTATTAAAGATGTTAATTTGTCTCATCTTAACATCTCATATATTCACTTCCCCGTCTCTTTAAATGTTAAAGCAGAAAACTGTCTCTCAGTGTGAATACATTTCAATAGAATACTTAGTATTGCAACATGACATAACATCTGAACTCTCTTCTTGTCAACGCCCGATCTAGTAAGCTGGTCAGATCTTTTGCAATTTCTCAATCTTCTATGTTGTGTTAACTCACACCACACACTTTATTGAACTTCTTCCCTGCTTCACCCTTTCTAAGCAGTAAAAATGTACACGTCCATGTTAACACTGAATACCAATGAAGAACCCCCGATCAACTTTAAAGTCCTGTAAGGTTTTGTTCAACTCTTTCCTCCCCATTGACGAGATATTCAGAGAGCCCGTGTTTTCACTGTTATAAGATAGGAGGCACTGTTACACATCTTGTTAATTGGACAGCACTGCCATGGCCAAAAACAAACGCAGAAAAAGATCCGCTGGAAACTAGAAGAAGATGTTCATGGAAATGTAGCAGCTTGTAAACTGCACGAAAATATTGGCACTTACAGAATAGTTTACGGTTGCACAAAAGCTGTGGAGATGTTGATGGTCTCAGACTCTGATAATTCCTGTTTTGATCTACATTCTGAATCTGATTTGGACGAAGAAGCAAACGAATTTGATGGTGATCACCTAATAGTGTTGGGTCGGTTCTCGGTAACACCAATTCGGTCCGGTACTCCATCTTGGACCGGGTTTTTTTTTTGAGACCGACTGGACTGACTCCGCGGAGGTCCGCCCGGACTAAAAGCGGACATCTGCAAGCCCTGTGCGTGCAAAGCTCAGATTTTACGACCGCACGGACTCCGCTCCGTGAACTGCTCGGCATGTATTTTTCACATCGCTGGGATTTTTCACGGACATTTTTAAAGGAAACTACAACATGGAAGTGCACTCGACTATGGAAGCCCCAATGACTGTGGACATTCCTCGCAGAGTCCGCTCCACTTACAGTACATCCGTGTCTGTGAGCACCTTGTGTTTGCCTCTTCGCCAAGCGCACAGCGAGCAGGAGAGAGAGGGGGGTGGGGCGGGGACTGAGCTAGGGGGTGCAAGTGTGCCGAGGCCTCTCCTGTAGCCTGGAGTTTGTTTAACAGTGACGGGGAGTCGATAATGGCGGACAATTTAGTCTCAAAGAAATCAAAGAATGCGCCAATATGGCAACACTTCGGCTTTGAGCCAGACGAAGGAGGCAACCCTTGTTTGCACTGATGAGTAAGCTAAACCTGCAAATTTATTTGTAAGGAATAAAAGAAACAAATGTGTAAATGTGAAATTGTTTTTAATCTTGAAAATGGTCTTGAAGGATTAGTGAACATGATCAACAATGCTGGCAGTGGCTGGCAACATAAAAATAATACTCTGGTGGGTAAAGTGTTAAACAAGATTGCTGCCCTCACAAATGTTGACAAAAACAGAGAGCCAGCATTCATTTGTGCGGTTATACTCTGAATGCAAAGCAGGAATAAGAAAAGAATATGAATCTGCTGATGGAGGGATGTGGACAATATGTTCAAACCAGTAAGGTTCAGTTTCATCTATATCACAATGCAGCGCAGTGAGCACTTCAGTGAGATACAAAATGTAAAATACTACATTAACATTCGTGCATCTTAATGACAGTCATGGAAAAAATTGTGTCAAAAAAAGGCTCAAACTGTGAGTCAGCCTCAGTTTTCACTCATGCCAAACCAACTCTTTTGCCAGACAAGATCATGAATGCTAAATGATCCTGCCAAATCCCAGACTTTTCTCAAAAAATCTTCGTTTCCACAAATACGGACATTACTCTTTTTATTAAACTGATACAGAGATGCTGTATCGAGGTGATGTAGTGCACAGCATTTGCCACCAGAGGTCAGTCTAAAGAAAGACAGCAGGGGGATAATGTTAAAGAAGCCAGCCAGCAGCAGAGAGAGACAGCAGGAAAACAGCAGCAGAGCCAGGTAGAGAGTTTTGTGATTGCAGTGTAAAGACTAACCAAGAAGGTTTTGGTGAGTGTGAATGAGGCGTATTCCTATGAGATAACAAAGCAATTAAGCTAGTCTTAGTTTGGTTAAAGAGAGAAACTTAAATTCAGACGGTGCATGGTTGAAATTTTTGGTTTAATAAGGAAAACAGGTGTAAGAATATTTCTTTTCTTGGCATGTCAGCTTGTGAAAGTGACCTCTCACTGTCACTCAAACAAATCTCCAAGCTAAGAGCAGACACCTCACCAGCTTATATACCACATAACCTGGTGAGATGTCAGGAAAGTATGAAGGTATGCCCCAGGCTAGTGGGTACAGCTACTAAGGTAAAGTTAAGATGAGAGAATATTTGTGGTTTTAGCAAATTATGGTGAAGATTAAGGAACTAAAACACTTGATTACTGTCAGAGGAATATCGTTGTTACCACGGATAAATAACTTGCGTAACTTTAATTGCACCAAAATTGATAACCAACGTTTGGAGATGCTGGATACAGTCACACATGGATATTTAGAGTTACATAAACTGTGTCTGAATATATCTTTTGCTGTATTAAAACTTTCTGAGTGAAGAGCTTCATATGAATATTATCATAGGAAAAGTGAAATCTGGTATTGAAGCCATGGACCGAAGCTTCACCCCTCTTTTGTAGGACGCACACGTGCTGCCTTTGACTCGGGAGGAAGCCAGATGTTGCAATATTCAAATGAACACTGGAACTTTCCCTGCCAAACCCTAATATGCTGTTTACAGGATGACTTCATTCTCACAGATCCCACTTCTGACAACAACACTCACCCTACATTATCCAGACTGAAACCATCCATCACTGCTCTGAACTGCCGCAGCATCAGAGAAACTGATTCCTGCACTCAGCTTTTTGTACATGTTTTAAAACTGGATGCATCACCGGGGTGAAGTTAGAGCGATCTCAGGTTGTTTTGTTGTCCTGATACCAGCTCGTCCCAACAAATATTGACTGAAATGTGTCCTGCCTTTTGCTGCTGTGGTTTTCTTTGGTTTGACGGGTTAATCATTAATGTCACTCTCTCTGCAGACGCCAATTTTTCAATGTGACAGACAACACAAAGGAGAAAATGAAATGACATTTGGTATTATTTGCTTTCCTTTTCAAACAGTCAGATCAGAATGTCACAAAAGGACATCTCTATATTTCAAGCGCTAGCGCAGAATAACAGAGACCTTGAATAACACTGACTCTGTTTAGAGACCTTGACTGACCCTCTTCAAGAATCTGGTCCTTCTCATATTTCCAGTAAAAAAAAAAAAAAAAACAACAGTTCTGGTCATCCTGAACTGAAACGACCCCTCGGTCTGGGTGAATTGATTCTAAAAACTGAGACCATAGCCCCAAATGACCTGTGTTGTTTTCCATTTGATCCTATCTGAGCCTCCACCTCTATACGCCATACAGCCTTGGTCTGTATTCACCATATGGAATGCCATGAAAATAGCCCCAGATTCAGATTGCATCAGGTAATTACTGCTCCAGTCATTAGTTTTATGTTTAAGTTTATCTTCTGAGGTGGGAAAATATTCCATATCAGCAAAGATGGTAGATGAAAGGCAGACACTAGCAGCAAGCTGCAAAATGCATTTGGAGATAGACGTCTCTGCTGTCGCTGCTGTTTCAGTGACTTGTCAAATAAAAGCAATTAATCTCAATAAGAATCTCTTTATTTCCCTCATAATTGTGAAAGAATGTGTTCTGATGAAACTGCTGCAAAAAAAACATCAGTACAACAGCTCAAAGAGTCAGACTCTGTTGCGAAAACAGCTTCTTTCCACGTCTGTTTGTGTTTCATAACCAGTGTAACCAACCAATGTAACCATCAATCAAAGTATATTTCATGAGGTACACTTCCTCCTTTATGTTTGTAAATGACTTACTCATCCAGACAGTGACTCATGTTTGAATACAGCACAATTATAGAGCGTTCAGTCAACACTGCGAGTCTTTGTTATTGTTCAACTAAACAGTAGGAAGGGTAGGACATGTCATTTAGGAGACATTGTACAGAAAATTATTGCTGTGCCAGACTTGCTGGATCCAGCATCGACCATCTTGACACTACAGTGTGTACAGTTTATGGAAAAACTGCAGAGGAAAAAAACATCAAGCCAGAGAAAACAGCATGCTGCTGAAAGAGGTCAGAGAAAAGACAAGACTCAGAAAAAAGAAACAGGTGAACCACAAGTATGCAAATGCATCACTATGTCGCAACATCCCAGTGGCTGTTGCAACAAACTGATTGCAAGGTGAAAATTCAGTGTTACATGGATCGTTGAATTCACCCTGCTCACTGTTAGCACCACAAAATAATGTTTGAACATTTTCCTGCTCCACACTGACCTTTAGGAACCAGTTCAGCTTTATGTGACAGCAGCAAAGAAAAGCTACGCTGGTGGTGTAGTGTGAGCAGCGCGTTAGCAGAGCAGCAGCTTCAGTGCTCAGGCTAAAAATGATGCGTTCAGGCACAGTATTGAGTGTGGGACAGCGACATCTTGGCCGCACTCAGAGCCTTAATATACACTCTCTGTATCACACACATACAACAGAAGAAAAATGTGCTTCAAGATGTGATTACATAAAACGTAAAATGTGAGCCATTATGCAGCCTGAGTAGACAACTGAAAACACTGTAAGAGTTGCAGCTACGCTTTAGCAGCTTTGTAAGGTTGTAGTTACCCAAAGCAGTAGGTAAAACTAAATGTTAAGGTCACCATGCTAACATACTGATGTCTAGCAGTTCATAGTTACCAAGTTTGCCATCTTAATTAAGCCAGTTAAGGCTGATTTATAGTCAGGTGCACCGTAGCCTACACATGTGGCTTAAGCTATTGTGAGCATTTATACCTGTGCGGTGGTGTGTCTGTGTCACTCCGCAATTACACCTCCAAAATGCTAGTTGGCGGTGAGGTTTCTGTGCCAGTGTGTGGAGTTTCTGTAAAAGGCTGTAAAGTTAGATTGATTCAAAACAAACCTAACACACATTAAACATGGCTTATAAGGGACAACATTAAACACAAGTATAAAATCTGGCTCCATTATAACTGGCATGGTTCACAGACAAAAGACATGCCTTTTACTTGACACATTTTCCCCACTAATACAACATGCTAATGTTACAAGCATGAGCCTATGACATTTTACACTGCATAAATTAGCCTCAGCTAGCTGAGTTTTCCTCTACGTATATGAAGCCAGGAACAACGGAAACATTTGAAAATTCAAAGTTAACGCTACAAATTCGGCTCCATAATAACTCAGAAGGTTCAACAACAAAACAAATACAGCTGCCTCCTGAAAGTCAGAGATTCGAATCATCTGTCAGGAGGGGTCGCTATCATGCTGATCGTCCCGCTGAAAGGGGAAGGAAGAAATAGTCAAATATTCCTATTGAACAGTCAAATGTGATTCAACTAGCACAATTCTGAGTTGGGTACAGCCCTGAAACCAACTGTCTTATACTAAACTTGTTTTCCCGGTATACAAAATGCTAACAATATTAGCATAGGCCTATGACATTTTACATTGCAAAAATTAGCCTAGTGGCTAGCAAACTTTCTTCTCCTCATGTGATGCCGGATAAAATCACACACAAAATTTCAAATGCTATTTTGTCAGGCTACAGCATAGGTGTTGATTCCACGCAGAGGAATAAGTCCCACTCAAGCATGTTAACATTTGCTAAATTAGCACTGTAGACATATTACAGCTGCGGCTGATAGGAATATAATTTGTTTGGCAGATATATGGTCAAAATCTGGGCAAACTAGACTTTTGATCTGATGAATGCCAGAAAAAAAAGTCAGGGAATAGATTAGA
Source organism: Epinephelus fuscoguttatus (assembly GCF_011397635.1). Lineage (NCBI taxonomy): Eukaryota > Metazoa > Chordata > Actinopteri > Perciformes > Serranidae > Epinephelus > Epinephelus fuscoguttatus. The sequence goes on along the minus strand of NC_064772.1, from coordinate 28,540,932 downwards.
TTTAGATTTATATTAGATACCATCCCTTAGGGACCATGACTGTCTGTACAAAATTTCATGGTAATAACATAATTGTTAAGATATATCTGCCTGGACATAAGTGGTGAATTGTCTCACCAAATGACCAAAACTCAGCACAAACTAAGCCTTAATATGGAGTCTCAGAGAATTCAAGCCTTTCCTTAATAAAAGGAGGTGCTGTCTGGAAGGACAGTTTCTAGGGCGCTGTCCAAAAACTGGTACATTGCAGGGAACCAGTTCAAGAAGGCTTGTTAAATCAGCTGACAGGTGTTGGCGAGAAACTGCTAGACTGTTTCATGACATTCACAAAGTCACAAAACTGTTTCAGAAACCATTATTCCAACACGAGAGAACTCACATTTTCTCTCCTGAGCTTTTGAAAGGTTTGCTGAGTCTGTGCAGCCTCCTGTTTGCCCTGGCGAGGTACAGGGGAGGAGGGTCAGAGCCAAGTCATTTCCGCTATTTGGACTAAACCCTGTGAAAGCGTCCCAGGAGGCCAGAGGACTCATTAGGTGCGGTGACACTATTGCCGCAGGAGGTGTCACCAGGAAACCAGCTGACAGGTCCTTAAATATAACACACATTTCCTATGACCTCACATCCGCACAAGCTGCTGGAGCATGATTGCTGCTCGGCCTTCAAGGCCAGTATGTCTTCAGTCATCATTAAAAATGAAAAGTACACAAAACAGAGCACACACACTGTAGGTATGAGCACCTACAGCACAAACAGACATCCATATTAACATACGCAACATCTGGCAACTCCAAACGTCAGTGAGAGGATACCAAAAACGCCCGTGTTCCTGTGATATGATGTGTTCACTGACATTCACGTGTTGCTTTTTACACAGTCTCTCATGTGATGACCTGACAAACAACACAGGTCAGCGATGCTTTACACCAGCTGACAACAAAGGAACAAGAGGGACTATGTTGGCTATATTTTCCTGTTAAATTTTATTCCACCGTGTGAAGAAAACCAAACAACAGGCCAAATGTTTCACTTTCAAAATCACAATTCACAACAATTCACTGTCAGGGGAACAAGCTGCTCCACTTTGCATGCCATTGTTGTTCTCTGAATGATACTGTGCTCCACGGCAACATTGCCTCAGAAAATCAGTTTCACTCAACACCTGATTTGTGTTTGTGGCTGCTACAGGGGGAGCAGAGGTATAATGTGCTGCCAAAGTACCTTGTTGGTAACCAAGCAGAGACCAGGGAAACAAAGGTCTGTTACAGTTCTTGAAAAGACGGATCTTTTGTCTTCTGCTAATATATGTGTCCATCCAAAATCAATCCACAAATGTAAAATAATGCTTTCATATCCCCTCATACTGCTTCTGCTGATTTGGCACACAAATTTGTTTATTCTGAAGTCACCAAGTTCTGCTTCATGTAAGGTTATAACTGTCTGATAAAAATATGTTCATCTTAGAAGTGGAACTTTATCTTCTGTTGTTATACTTTGTGTTATAGAGGCATCAGTGCAACTAGTAAATAACTAAAGGATGGGTCCAACCAACACTGACTTTTACCCATAAGAGCGGTGATCACCTCCCGTGACATTACAAAGCTAAACCCTGTTCTTTTTTCCGAAATCTAACCACGTGTTTTTGTTGCTTAAACTCAACTAAGTGTTTTTGTTGCCTAAACCCAACCACATGTCTTTGTTTCTTAAACCCAACCATGTCTCTTTGTTGCCTAAACCCAACCAAGTGTTTTTGTTGCCTAAACCTAACCATGTGATTTTGTTGCTTAAACCTAACAACGTTTTTGTTGCCTAAACCTAACCATGTGATTTTGTTGCTTAAACCTAACAACGTTTTTGTTGCCTAAACCCAACCAAGTGTTTCTGTGTTGCCTAACCTAACCTAACCATGTGTCTTTGTTGCATAAACCCAATCATGTTTCTTTGTTGCCTAAACCCACCTAAGTGTCTTTGTTGCATAAACCCAATCATGTTTCTTTGTTGCCTAAACCTAATGTGTTTTTGTTGCCTTAACCTAACCATGAGTCTTTGTTGCCTAAACCTAACTACGTGTCTTTGTTGCCTAAACCTAACCATGAGTCTTTGTTGCCTAAATCTAACTACGTGTCTTTGTTGCCTAAATCTAACTACGTGTCTTTGTTGCCTAAACCTAACCATGTGTCTTTTTTGCCTAAATCTACCCACGTGTCTTTGTTGCCTAAACCTAACCATGAGTCTTTGTTGCCTAAATCTAACTACGTGTCTTTGTTGCCTAAATCTAACTACGTGTCTTTGTTGCCTAAACCTAACCACGTGTCTTTGTTGCCTAAACCTAACCATGAGTCTTTGTTGCCTAAACCTAACCACGTGTCTTTGTTGCCTAAACCTAACCATGAGTCTTTGTTGCCTAAACCTAACCACGAGTCTTTGTTGCCTAAACCTAACCATGAGTCTTTGTTGCCTAAATCTAACTACGTGTCTTTGTTTCCTAAACCTAACCACGTGTCTTTGTTGCCTAAACCTAACCACGTGTCTTTGTTGCCTAAACCTAACCATGAGTCTTTGTTGCCTAAACCTAACCACGTGTCTTTGTTGCCTAAACCTAACCATGAGTCTTTGTTGCCTAAACCTAACCACGAGTCTTTGTTGCCTAAACCTAACCATGAGTCTTTGTTGCCTAAATCTAACTACGTGTCTTTGTTGCCTAAACCTAACCATGAGTCTTTGTTGCCTAAACCTAACCACGTGTCTTTGTTGCCTAAACCTAACCATGAGTCTTTGTTGCCTAAACCTAACCACGTGTCTTTGTTGCCTAAACCTAACCATGAGTCTTTGTTGCCTAAATCTAAACACGTGTCTTTGTTGTACTGACGTGGTGCATTTATTTTGAAAGAGACTGTATGTAAACAGTAAACTTCCTGTGACAACAGAAGTGTATTTTGAAAGAAGACAATGCATGTAACAGGCAGAACTTGACATGGTGTCTCAAAACGTCAACGACCAACACACCCAGGGTACCTTGCACGTTGTATCTGGACGTGGAAGGTCCATGACCAAACGTCGATATGTGACGAGGTCGGAGTGAGAATGTGTTGGTAAGGTATGCTGAAAAACTTTTCTACCCCAAGTTTACAAAAGTCAGCTCCAAAAGCTTCCTCCATAAAATGAGAGGAGCAGCAACACTCTTTGGGAGCATTTGCAGCGTACTTGGTTGAATGCGGACTCCGACAGTACTCAGTAACTGATGACACGTCCACAAAAGCTTCCACAGCTTGAGAAAGGCCAAATGTGCTACCAACAATCGGAGACCTCTGCTGCAACAATGATGACGTGAGCTAGTTCTTATAATGATGTTGGTCACACGCCAACTTTGTGCCACAGAGCTGTGTGAGCAGCAGCGATATTAGCTCCACACACAGTCCACTAGATATACATTATGCGTTAATAATCAACATAAGCCCCGTTGTGGCTGATTAGTCAAACACTGCCGGTGCAGGCTCACTGTATCTGTAACACGGCCTGAGGCAGGTCTGCTGACAGATGACTCCACACGGTGTCCAATAATAAACATAGGACATAGGAGGAAACATGAGACCCAGCTTGACTTCTACTCCTTATAGGTAATCCATCATCACAGTGCTGACCGGCTAACTTTCAGGGACCCATGTGGACGACATACAATACAGTAGAGCGAGAGTAAAGAGAGCGTCTGGCATGGTCACGGGTGTGTTTGCCCCCCTCTATTGACACTGAGCATTGTTTCCCACTGTCTCCGCTGGCTCGTCGGAGACCAGAAAGGATAAACAGAGCACTGAGCTTGGCACAAAGTTTGTCCTCCTCCCTAATGAAGTGCAACCTCCCAAGCCCAAACATCATTCATCATACTCCAGCGTCTGTGTTGGTGTGTGAGCGTCTATAGCGAATGTCTGTCCATATCTGCATCTCTGCGCTTGTGTTTTCATTTTCTGTCCTACAGACTGCGGGCACCCAAACAGAGCTTGAATGACTGTAACAGAGAGGACAAAACAAATAGGCCACTTTGACCCATTTGTTTTTTGGCTTTTGCTTTGTTTGGCACAAAAAGCATACATCCAATTTCCTGCCTATTAGATGACTATCAGAAGCCTTAGTTATATCTGATTTTCATGTGGAGTTCCGCTAAGCAGAGTAAGTTTCCACTGTTGATTTTTGTACCCATATGACACAACTTCCCAGTTATTCATATAGGAATTAGCTTTTTTTCCAGAGCTTGCAGCCGGGTCATAATATTAACAAGATAAATCGTTAGCTTGTGTTTAGTCTGTGCTCAGATTTATATCTTAATGTAATGTTTTTCCCCATCACTGTTTGACAAGCATGAGTTATGAATGTCTCAAGTAAAAGTCATATATGGACATGCGTGTCCTTGAGATCGGGGTCAAAGCTGAACTTTGTTTCATGCTTTAAAACTGTACAATGATCCAGAAAATTTAAATAAATCAGAGTGAAATAATTTGTAGAAGACCGTTTGATCAAAGACAGCGCTGGATGTAATACGTCTTGCATGACGGTAAAGAGCAAGAGCAAATTATGCTTGGAGATAATTCTGAGAAACTCAAATCTGGCTTTGGATGTGTGATATCTTCCACATGGTGCTGCGCTGTTTTACAGCTGTAGCATAACAAAAGAAGCTGAGCATATCCAGACATGGCGAGGTTGAGTATAATATATGAGTGTGGCTGCTCTGTTTCTTATGTGTGTAGGGGCTATATGTTGCGATGGCTAAAACTCAATACGTCTGTTTCATTATCGTGACGAATCCATTCATAATGTTCCTCGGATTCTTAACATAACAAATTACATCAGTGGTCAGGTCGCAAAAAGATTTAATGCAATAGATTTAAACATTTGAGTCAAATTGTTTTGAAAGTTCATGAAATGAACACTGTGTTTTGAGATACATGTTTTATGTTTGAAAAGTTTAAGTTGCCAAACACAAAGTACGTAAGTAGCTGAGGCAGTAGATGACAAATGCATTTCCCTTCAATTTTGACAACTCAGGTTTTCACTTATGTCTACAACTCACACTATAATCAACATTTTCATATTTGGGGACCAGCCTCATTTGACTCTCAATTAACCCTTTGAATCCTGGAGCGATGTCACTTTTCTTGTGCTGCTTTCAGACGTCTTTTGCAAGTAGTCAAACCTTTGAACCCTAAACAAAGTGGTGCAATTTCCTTCAGAAACATGGGGGTAAAGGCAATGAACTTGGTAAGAAATGTTTCACACATTGCGAAAAATTAATAGATTTAAAACATTATTTTAAAAAAGCTAAGGAAAAACTGCACGGTCAGCCAAAACATTAAAACCAGGTGAGGTGAATAACGTTGAGCATTTTGTCACATAGCAATGTTTTGCTGAGAATTCCTTGGTCCTGGCATTCACGTGGATACCACTTGACACACTCCACCCACCCAAACACCGCTGCAGACCAAGTACCCCCCCCCCCCCCGCAACAGTACTCCACAATAGCAGTGGCCTCCTTCACAGCAGGACAATGCCTCATGCCACACCGCACAAGCTGTTCAGGAATGACCTGGGGAATGTGACAAAGAGCTCAAGATGTCATCCTGACCTCCAAATGCTGGTACAGCAGAGACACCCGCAAACCACGGTGGGGCCTTCTTGGTTCAGACTTGTCTCTGACTTGTCCAGACATGGACTCAGGACTTCTGAGGGTGTCCCTGTGGAGTCTAGCACCAGGGCGTTGGCAGAGGATCCTTGAGTCCTGTGGGTTACGAGGTGGGGTAACAGCATGTCCCACAGATGCTCGATCAGATTGGGATCTGGGGAATTTGGAGGCCAGGTCAACACCTTGAGCTTTTTGTCATGTTCCTTGGGTCATTCCTGGACAGTTATTGGGGTGTGGCACGGGGCATTGTCCGGTTGAGGGGCCATCACTATCGGAGAGTGTCACTGGCGAATTGGTCTGCAACAGTGTTTGGGTGGGTGGAGCGCATCAAGTGGCATCTCAGCGATCGACAGTGCGAGCGTTTCATTCGCATTTGTGACTAAAAATAGGTGTGTGTGAACTGTAAAAAATATTTAGGGGCACATGTGCGCATAAAAAAAAATCAGCCAAAGCAGCCTATATTTTTGTCAATAAAAAAATATGATTATCTAACCGCAAATGTTGGAGGGACTCCAGCCGCCTTCCCTCTTCCCTCTTCCCTGTGTGACACAGTTATGGGCGGTTTTCCAAGCCACTGTCGGCACAATGAATATAAGTCCCACTGTTGGCTGGGTGGAAATAAGTCAAAGTGTGGAGGAAACGGACCGGGTTAAGCGACAGACCTCCGGGGAAGCCTGCTCTGTTCTCTCCGCAGTTAGGGACCGTTCTCCACAGCCAGGCTGTCGGCCGGGTGGGAATAAGTCAAAGTGTGGCAGAGACGAGGGACCGGGAAAAGCGGCGGACCTCCGGGGGAAGCCTGCTCCGTTCTCCCCACAGTTAGGAACTATTCGCCACGGTACCGCTGCTGGGCAGGGTGGAAATAAGTCCTGCAGAGTTTCAGAGGACCTGGAGAATGTTTTAGGATAATAATAACATTATATAAGATAATCTTATTGCAAATAATATATATAAATAATAATAATAATATATATAAGATAATAACATTAAAGACAAAATTAAATTGCAATACTTTTTTAATACTTTTTTCAAAGTTCTTTGTGCGCTCCTTACTTTTTCAACTTAGGAGCACATGTACTCCTTGGGAAAAAAGTTAGCATCAAGCCCTGCATCTACATGAATGCCAGGGCCAAAGGTTTCCCAGCAGAACATTACATTGTAACAAAAACCTTGCTTGCTAATTTTTAGGTCATTTCTTCTTTGGTTGCTCATTGACCTTCTTCCCATGTTTTTTAAAGAAACCAGGCTGATTTGCTCAGGTTTCAAAGGGTTGTTAAAACATACAACATCATGTGGTGTTCAGTTACAGACAACGCTGAATGGTTGCTGTTAGCGATGAGTTAAATCCTTAACACTGTGGTCAATATTTTGCCTCTGATTGTCACTGTTGCTCATTTCACTGCTGCCTATCCTCTAGAAACAAAACCCATGCACTGTGCGTCATTTAGAATAAAAAAAGCTAGGATGAAGCAATCCCTAGCGTCCTGCCAACAATTCTCTGGCAAAAAACAGCCATAATCATAATCAAACTCAAAGTTCTTTTCATGGGATTAACCATTTACACTGCTGTGGATACAATGCATGACTGCCTGCACCAAATAGAGCAATACAGTGAAACATCTTTGTGAAGCTTGTGATGTTGAAATGTGCTTGAGGTTGTTGTTGTTGTTGCTCAGTTGGGTTATTCCTGTTATTTTCTTCCCGTCCTCTGCTTCACTTCATGATAGAAAATCATGAACGTTATATTTTTGTTGACAAGATGTAATCCACTTTCACATTTCTATAGGACTGCTTGTCTGAAACACTGTGTGCCGCTTTGTTGTGCTTCTTTGTTGATTAAAATTCAAGGCCACATCCTCAACAAGTGAAGTTCACCTCAGATGCTCCAACATCTCACAGACAGAAGATAAGGAGCTATCATAACACCAGGTAACATAAGGAGAAATAGGTCACATTAAGGATATGAACCTCCGCACGGCTATGTGTGTGTGTGTGCGTGTGCTCTCAGCAGTCTCCACAGATAACGCTCCCCTATCTCTACTCCACTTAGTGCCGCCATGCCTCTGTCTGGGTTACACCGACTGCCGCCTCAGGGGAAATAAGGATACGGCTCTCAGGTTCCCAGCAGGCCCAACATATGGGATCTGCTCTCTCATCCAGTAGAGATGAATTCATCCCAAACTCATCTCCTCACACAGATTAATTTGGCAGACATGGTGAGGCAGGTGGAGAGTGTTGAGCAGCATCTGCGTGCGTGTATGAGATTGATGTGGATATTTTGCCTTTGTGTATCTCACTTCTGTACCACTGAAGGGCCGGGTGATGGAAAACGGAATGAGATGTCAGCCTATTGTTATTTATTGTCATCCCCGTGTTATTATTAGTCTCAGAAGTGAAGGAAAGGAGATTCATAATTTACTGCGACAGGACAGACCTGTGAATCAAAGCTGAGCATGTCATTATAGCAATTTCAACTAAGGCAAAACACAACAGGATGAATACTGATCTAGACTTAACATGAGGTCGTGTTTAATTGAAGGCAAGTGTAGATTAGTACAGCAAATTTAAATGTAAAACAAACAACATACAGCAATTTAGTGGAATTAATTTTTCATTCATCATCAACTTCAATTTGGAATAGCCAGAAATCTGAAAAAAAAAAAAAAAAAAAAAGACGGGAAAAAAACCCCAAAACAGATCTTAAATGAGACAAGAATTAGCTGCTTGCTACCCCACAGTCCCTCTGACTCGCGTCCTGCCACTGAGGACTGCTTACTCCAGAAGAGATAGCAGCTTAGATATGGCCAGCACCAAATGTCACAGTGGGCGAGTGGCTAGCAGCAGCACCAGGTCTAACCTTTGTAAAGGCAGCAACAGAAAGTTTGCTGATCCAGCAGAGAGTTGAGGCTGTCCAGTCACTTGGCATTAGGGTTTACAATGGCTGGATTCCAGTTGGTGCGGCCGCTGACTGGTGGTCTGTCTCTGGAACTGCTGCCCGCTATCCTCCCAAGGAGGTGGGGAGTGAGGTGGAGGACACACCATGATTTGAGATTCTCGCTAATACTAGCAACATAAACAGGAACTTGAAGCCGCAGCAGTGAGTCTTTAGCTACTTAACTTTAGAAGGCTAAACTATTAGCTCTGAAAACACCCCAGCAATATTAACATTTGTTTTTGCGCGTTTATTGTCAGTCCATCTTCCTGTTTTTGGGTTGCTCTGCAGTGTAGGCAGTTGTTGTCAATGTTGGAATAGCAACTTTCTTTGCAGTCTTTCTCTGCAGTCATTCTCTAACACTGAGTCAGGCTTTCACCGAAGGGATGTGCATGTGCATCTCAGGGCTCCAGACTGTGACCAAATGGTAGCATTTTGCAACCATTTTGGGAGTCAGTGCGGCTCACAAATTTGTGGGAGTTGTTTTTTTCCATGTTGTAAAACGAGGGAGCGAGCCCGCCAGTGTAGGCCAATGTGTGTGAGAGGAGGAAAGTCCAGGAGTGAGAGATTAGTTAACCGCAAGGATCATGTCATGTACACTCATCACTAGGTGAACGTTGCCTCGCCTGGAAAGCAGCAGAACGGCTGCTGCAGAGGGGGGCGGTGACAACAAGCTGCAGTCAGGTCGGAGGCTGAATTCAAATGTCCACCCTCTGAACTTACGGACCGAGCCCTAGAGGACTTCAGTTGTACGTATTGTGATATATTTACCATCATCATGTGGAAACATTCAACTATTGCTGCTGTCATATTAATATATGTCATATAAGTTGATGAGTAGTGCCTAATTATTCTATGGGCCATAAGTATTTAAATACTTTTGATATGAAAGATAATAACTTGAAATTAGGATTTCAGGGGAAGGTTTTTAAGTTGAATCTGCTTACAGTGTTTTGCAGCGTGCAGTTGTTTTGGGTTCAGCATTAGCTCGTAGCTGGCTTCGACACTTTTATCAGTGGACTACAACCCAAGAGCATTTAATGTTGAGTCTTAGCTTTTCTGGAGATTCTCAAGCTGCATAAATCTAATGCAGATGTTACAGACTCTAAACCCTTAAATCTGCCTAAACACTTGACTGATTTACACCTCTGAATATAAAACTAACTTGGACACAAACAGATGGCGACAGGGTCAAGTGTACCTTCTGGGCTGTGTTAGGGCCTTCTTCTAAATTCAGAACTAAGGGCAGACTTAGTGTTGAAAATAACAATGATAATAACAACAGAGAAACTAGTTCAGCCTTCAGGCCCTCTGGCTCAGCTGAAAAATAAAACCATATGGTTGCAAACACAATCCGCCTTGATTATTCAAACCAACAAATACAGCCATTTGGTGCAGTGGCTTCCTCCAGACAGAAGTCAAATGCTTCACTGCCTTCGTGGTTCTGGGTAGAATGGAGGCAAAAGTTAATGGATTTAGGGTTTGAGGGCTGGCTCAAGGTTGTGGGACGTTAATAATTTGCTGTCGATTTAATTACAAGAGTGTGGTGAAGAAAAGGCATTTAAACGGCAATCAAGACTGTGAAAAAGAACACCGTAAAACTTCACAGTGGAAGTAAAAGTATAAGGAAAATAAGGCCTTATTTTGAACTTTGAATGTAATCCATAGTGATTCAAAATAAAGTCAACAGTTCACCCCGAAACACTGTTACTACATAGCCATTTGACATGTTTTTTTGACATTATCAAACTGAAACAGGAGAGTCAGAGCAGCTTATTTACTGTCAGACCCATGAAATGTAACAAAAGAAGCCCATGAATAATGCAAGACGCTCACAGAACTTATTTTGAATATGACTCTCAACCCCTAAAATACAATAGAAATCCTTATATTATCAAGTGCCACATGCTACAGAAAGCAACGTCTCCAGTGGCTACTTGGTAAACAATTAAAAATGAGAAAATAGCAATAACATTAATAAATTGTTTTTCAGATTAATTCCCTTTGTCTGCAGTGTTTGTTTTAGCCCTGACTAATGACTGCTCATGGAAGGAGTATAGTACATAAAATGCAATATTCACAGGATAATTGGAGATGCAAATGGGAAAACAAACACTCTGAAAGACGATTAACTGCAGACTGCTACACCATGATGTAGCTGTCCTAAGACACAGTGTTTTCCTCTGTGCGGAAAACCAGGGACCTTAAAACCTCATCAAAGACACAGCGACTCTTTAGACCGCCTGCCAACTCGCTGGTCTTCGGTTTGTGGCAGAGGTTAATAACCACTGTGGCTGCTATCTGATGGTTTTCCAAGGGTGATGGGAATCTGTGTTTGCGAGAAGAGGACAGAGGAAGAACATGTCGCTGGCCCCGGTTCACTGTCTGAGTGCTGGTTTTTCCCTTCCACACTGTTGGTTTTGGGACCGTGAAGTAAAACAGCAAACTGGCAACGCTTTGTCGACGGGATATTACATTATTGTTCTGTCGGGATTAAATGGAGCAATTGAGCACCACTGTGCCACCCATGTTTACTTTTCCAACTGAGACTGAAGCTGCAAACTCCTGTTTGATTATCTGCAGTAAAGGTACAGTTCACCCACAAATCTAAGATAATTACTTTTCCTCTTACCCATGCTTTTTATTTATATAGACCAGTGGTTCCCAGCTGGTCCAGCCATGAGGTCCAGAAGGTCCACACAATTTCCTACATTCGGCATCATTCTTGCGTTTGGCCATGTCGTCAAACTAGTGTGCTGTCTCTGTTAAGTAACTATCTATTAGTCACTCACTCTACAGCAGGAAACAGCTCTTCAAAATAAAAGCTCCAAGCCAAAAATTCACTGTACTTAAAAATAAAACATGATTTTTACAAACTTGACACATTTGCAAGTCACTTGTGGTCAATCCACTTTTGGACCACAACCCACCAGTTGGGAACCACTGATACAGACTGTTTTAGTGTAAGCATAGACTGTAAAAATGATGGACGTGGCGTGCATACACCATTGGGCTTTTAAAAGAGAAATAAAACACATTTAGTTCTTTTTCGCATATTACAACCATACACCATATAAATAACACACGTAGCTGCCATGACGTCATCCAGTGGTTTGTGGACTCGTGTTTGAAGCCTCAAGTTTGGCATTTTGGACACCACAATCTTGGCTTTTTGGAGCCAGAAGAGGTCATATTCGGGCGAGAGGCTGGCACTATGGAGGAGCAAGGGGTGGATCTGACTAAGAAGCCGAGGACACTATCGGCAGGCAGCTGGTCACCCTAATTATGCATAACTCTAAGCCTTAAAAAAAACAGGTGAGTTATACAAAGGTTTATTCCTGCTGTAAAGTTGGACATTTCAACATGAGGGTCTGTGGGTACTGACTGGCTTCTGTGGCCAGCCTCAAGTGGCCATGTCAAGAACTGCAGGTTATGGTACTTTCGTGTTGGCTTCATTTTTCAGCCCTGGAGGTCGGAGGCCACCTGGGTGTGAGTTACAGAGAGCTGGAAAATTCGGCCATAGACATGTCAGCCTTCACTTAAAACAATGGAACTAAATGGCAAATGACAAATGGACAGCACTTGTATAGCTTTTCTAGTGTTCCGACCACTCAAAGTGCTTTTACACTATTGAGTCACATTCACCCATTCACACACAGTCACACACTCGTGGCCGAGGCTACCATACAAGGTACCACCTGCTGCTTAGTAACCATTCACACACCGATGGATTAGCCATCGGGAGCAATTTGGGGTTCAGAATCTTGTTCAAGGATACTTCAACATGTGGACTGGAGGAGCCGGCGATCAAATTGCCAGTCTATCCGATTGGTGGATGACCCGGTCTACCTCTGAGCCACAGCCGCCCCTGTGATACTAGATGGCACTCGGCTTGTGGTGCTCAAAGCACCAAAAAATACCTTTCAGAAACTCAACAGCAATGTCTCTTTACAGAAATCATGACCTGGTTACTCAAATTAATCCACAGACTTTGTTGTGAGCAGTTTGATGTAGGAACTATTTCTTTCTACCAAACTACACCCGCTAACCGCATCACCAGTTGACGTGTATACAAGGCAGCATGTAACAAAGGTGGCCTGCCTTTGGTTTAGACAGGCAGGCTGCTAAATAATATCATTCAATAAAGTTGTGGATTGCTCGAGCGTTACTGCCTCAAGCAAGGGAGTTCAAGTATCTCGGGGTCTTGTTCATGACGCAGCTGAGGCAGAAGGCGACGCTTTTGATTTTACTGGTCCATCTACGTCCCAACCCCCACCTATGGTCATGACCTCTGGGTAGAGACCGAAAGAATGAGGTCATAGATACAAGCAGCAAAAATGAGTTTCCTCTGTGGCTCAGCCTTAGAGATGGGGTAAGGAGCTCGGACATCCGGAGGGAGCTTGAAGTAGAGCCACTGCTCCTCGGCCTCGGCCATCGGATGCTGCCTGGCGCCTTCCATTGGAGGTGGTCCGGGCATGTCCCACTGGTAGGAGGCCCCGGGGCAAACCCAGAACACACTGGAGGGATTATATATCTCGTCTGGCCTGGGAATGCCTTGGGGTCGCCAAGGAGGAGCTGGAAAGCATTGCTGGGCAGAGGGACGTCTGGGGTGCTTTGCTTGGCCTGCTGCCCCTGCGACCCGGCCCCAGATAAACAGATGTAAATGGATGGATGGAGGAAAGCGTTTTATTCAAGAGGGGGAAAAGTTCCTGGAGCTAACGAGCCTGCTAACTGCTTGCTTGTTGTCAGTTAGCGAGTTTGTTAATTATGTTAGCTAAGTGGTAAACTGCACAGTCAGTTCACACAGTTTACTGAAAGAGGCATATTTGTACTATCGGCTCCTGTCTCAAGACCGTTTGCAAACCGTGTCTTTACTCCAACAGAGGAGGTTAAACAAAGGTGAATGGAGCAACACAGCTAATAAGCTATAATAACCATTTTGAACTCTATGGCTCACCGTTCCCTCAAGGGACAGCAAGACAGCTTCCTGTTGGGCAATGGCGCTAATCCATGGCATGATGTTCACCAACACAATGCCGTTGAGATGAGCACTTAATGATATTTTAAGGCAGCAGGGGAGGCCTTTATGTTAGAGATTATGCAGCCAGGTACCGAATGCAACAGCACCGCCAGTTTCTGCTGCCACTGGTGTCTCGTGAGTCATTCATCAAAAGGTTCCCACTGACAGATTTGCTCTTAAACCGTTTCACTGTAAATTTGGATGTATTAAATTTTTTTGCAGAAGTCATTTAAGAGCTAATGTGACACATATATGGCACCTTTTATAAAGAAAACCTACTAAATGCTGATTATGAAGGTTTTTTAAAGCAAAAATAAAAAATGATTAATGAATGAATTCCACGTTGCCTTTCCCAGAACGGCTTTGGAAACATTAAATATATTGAATAACCCACAGCATTGAGCAAGTCCCTGCTCCTGCTGGCGAGACCCAAATTGGCCCTCTGTGTGAGTCCTTTGTAGCCTTAGGTGGATATTGTTGTCTTTAGCCCAGTGTAGACAGGATTAGTTATACAGTGGGTGGTGTGGTAATGTTGTCATTGCTGGAGCGAGTCTATAAATCAAGCCAAAGTTGCCCCATCAGTTTCCCTTTTCCCCCCATGTTTCTGTGACAAACGGATTTATGTCTCCCACTTTCTTTGTCATTAAAGCCGTTCACTACTTTCACTGTTCAAACGCTGTATGTGAGAATTTTCTTGGTAAGGTATAAGGTGATTTCTGTTGTGAGGACCGTAAATGAAACAGACACTCACTCACTAATTGCTGAAACTGATTACACTGACTTCTTACCCTGTGCAAATTGGCCATCAACACTGCAGATGTTGGGTGCTGATATACTTGCTGCGTATTATGCTGAAAGCTAATCTTGTCTGACTCCCTGTATGTATCCCATGACATCAGACTGTAATGAAATACAGCAAAGTGCATAATAGCCTGAATTCAATTAATCTGGATAAATCTAAGAGCCCTGACACACCAAGCTGACGGTCAGCTGTTGGTCAGTGTCGAGCCTTCGGTGAGCATCTGTCACTCTAGTTTCAGGTGCAGCAAATTACGAGCTGTTGCAATGAAAAAGTTAAACGCACCAGTGCAACCAATAAATAAAGCTATTCTGGGGCCCTGCTACCTAATGTGAACATGCCCTTTGGATCCAATAATTCTGTGGCCCTGAAAAAACACAAACATTTAAGAAAACACAAAAACATTTTAGAAAGCACTGCAACATTTCGGAAGACACCACGACATTTCACAAAAAACTACAGCATTTCAGCAGACACAACAGTATAGGGCGGGGCAACGTGGCTAAAAATGTTATTATCATAAAGAATTTCACATCAGTCATTAAAAAATCAAAGTCATTATTTCTGTCAAGGCTGATCTTTGCTCCTGAGTGAAAGTTAAAGATAGCAGACATTAAATATGGTTTAACCCATTATTTATTTTCAAAACATGGTAACATTTGTTAAACAGCAGAGCATTTCACAAATCTGACGTAGATTCAAACTAGGGGTGGGTGATACGGCCCTAAAATAATATCACGATATTTCAGGGCAATAATGATATTCTTGACAATATGACAAATTAAAAGTTAAAAAAAATAAATAAATTTAATTTAAGAACACAGAATTCCAACAAAAGTGATATAGTTTTTACAGTTTTTCCACCTGGACTTTTATGCTCTGCCATTTCTCCTCTAATCACCACTTTGTAACCTGTAACAGGCTGTTATGATACCACAACTAGGCCTGTCACAATAACAAATTTTGCTGGGTGAT
The DNA here is from genome assembly GCF_011397635.1 of Epinephelus fuscoguttatus. Lineage (NCBI taxonomy): Eukaryota > Metazoa > Chordata > Actinopteri > Perciformes > Serranidae > Epinephelus > Epinephelus fuscoguttatus. The sequence goes on along the minus strand of NC_064772.1, from coordinate 28,525,541 downwards.
TAATTGTGTCAGAAATTATTGCGATAAGCAATAATATTGCATAATATTGTGCTTTTAAAGGGATAGTGCACGCAAAAATGAAAATTCAGCCATTATCTACTCACCCATATGCCGATGGAGGCCCTGGTGAAGTTTTAGAGTCCTCACAGTCCTTGCAGAGATCGGCGGGGGGAGCGGCTAGCACACGTAATGGCTGACGGCGCCCCAGACTAACGTCCAAGAACACAAAATTGAATCCACAAAGTATCTCCATACTGCTCATCCGTAGTGATCCAAGTGTGCTGCAGCTGCGATATAAAAAGTTGTTTCGAAAAACGTCATATGAACTCTGTTTTTAGTCTCACTGTAGCCTGTAGCTCTGACTGCTTCTCTGTGCTCCACGCTCACGTGCAGGGGCTGCAGCACACTTGGATCACTATGGATGAGCAGTATGGAGATACTTTGTGGATTCAATTTTGTGTTCTTGGACGTTAGTCTGGGGCGCCGTCAGCCATTACGTGTGCTAGCCGCTCCCCCCGCCGATCTCCGCAAGGGATGTGAGGACTCTAACACTTCACCAGGGCCTCCATCAACATATGGGTGAGTAGATAATGGCTGAATTTTCATTTTTGGGTGCACTATCCCTTTAAGACCATTTTTATTATTGTTGTAATTTTGCTGTTTTTAGACCATTTTTTAAACTTATATAATGATAATAAAGGCATATTGATGCAAGTACACCCTTTTAAAGAGAAATAAACATTTATTTAACAAGAATATTTAGGAATGCAAAAAAGAAAATTTAAATATCCGAAATAACATGTAAAAATATCGAAAAAAATAAATAAATACAAAAAAAAATAGACTCTCAGTCTCTCACTCTCAGGTGTGCAGTTAAATTGGTCATTTTCGCTCTTTTTGTTGAGATGGTTTTAGAACAAACCTGGCACCCTGGCTCGTCCACATTACTAGCCTCCCCTCTGTCATTTGGTTTAAATCCAAAACACTCCCACAAAGGGGCTGTGGCATTTGGTTTAGGAACAAGTTCCATGTCTTTCCCTTATGCGCAACTCTTGTTTTTTTCCTCCACCTCGTCTTCCTCTCACAAAGATCGCACTGTGTGTATATGTGTAGCCCATAGCCCCACCTCCCCCACAGAGACAAAGACACTCAATGACAAGCGCTTTCCCTCCGTTCATTACACTAATGAACCAGCTCACCTGGCTGCCAGACGATGCACGGCAGTGAACGCTCTTGTTGTTCAGTCTCTTTGGCGGAGAGAGAAGAGGAGAACAAACATGCATGAAAATGGCAATTAATCGCAGTCGTCCATCTCCCTTTTAAATTACTGTGCAATTAACCGACTTATCGAACATCGCGACAGGCTTAACCACAACTATCACACAGTCACATATATGGAGTTTTTTGTCGAGCCGTGAGCGTCAAGTAGGTTTACATTACCAAAGGTTTATGACAAAACCACTTGATGACACCGACTCCTGTGTGCGCACAGTGAGAGAGGAGAAGGAGAGACACTGTGCTGCTGCCAGAGGAGCCGCTGAATGAGTTCCCTCTGAGCGGTAAGCTGCTTAAAGAGTCTGAGAAGTCCGGGGCTGTTCATAAAACAATCAGGACGCCACAGTTTCTTCCACACTACTGAGGCAGTAATACTATTACTAGTAAAGCATTACTGCCCAACACCGTAAATGCTGTAGTGTTTTGACCCTCAGGGCCACCGTACAATAACCCAGACCACAAAAAGAAAGACCTACACCAGCATACACAGATCCAGTAACAAAGCCTCATCTCTAGTGAGCTATAGATAGCTCACTAGAGATGATGCATATCACAATATGAATAAGACCAACTGCCACTCACAATTATCCTTTAAAGTGCATTTAAGTGTAGAGCTGCAGCTCTGTGGAGGGTAAGTGCACTCAGGCTCCTTAACTTGAAACCACTACAAGTTTATTCCACAGCAAAATTGCTCCAAAAATGTTGTGTTGGGAGGAAGATAAAACAACTGCAACTCTCCCCTTAGAAATTTACACAGAAATCTGCCGTCTAAGTAGATAAAAGTATAATAGTGCAAAGACAAACTGATGATGTGTTCGCGGTTCTGTCTCTTCTCCTTCAAAGGCCTGTTTTCTCTGTATTCTCTGGTTTGTCTTTGCCCTTCTCCTCCTCTCAGTCCCCCTCCTGTCACTCTGAAGCTCTCGTCTCCTCCAGCTCCCCTCTCTCTCTTCTGTGCCTCTGCTCATGAGCATGACATTCCTCCTCATTTTCTCAATGGTCTGCCAGTCCTCCTGAGGCTCTGTCACTTTCTTCTGCCAGATCGCCGTCTCCTTCTCAGCGCCTCACGCTCAAACTTTGAGTCTCTCAGTCCTCGGTGTGTCGTCTTATCTGGCCCTGCTGCCCTCTGCTCAGCTCATCTATCTGTCACTAAAGCACCAATCTGAGGGACAGATAAAGACACGGGGTGCTCTAAGGCACGCACTTACGGGAAAGAAGGGGACTGCGTTAATACACCTTCTTAAGTTTCTCATCACTCAACCTGTGTGACTTCAACACAGACCCTAAAAATCCCAAGATAAGGAATCTTATATTTCATCCTGTAGAGGCACTTCAAGATCAATTACTGATTACTCAGGACTCGACTTTAACACTTGAGAAGGGGCAAGTAAACTCTGTGTTTGGGCAGAGTAGAGTGCCTCAAGCAGGTGTCCGATTAGGCAAGTGAAAAATAAATGTAATGTCTAATGTAGCGTTATCTGAAAATAAACTGTGTTGAACAGTACTGATGCGAAAAAAATCGGACATACTGGACACTTTAGAAGCTAACTCCAGGGTCGAAAATGTCATACATGACATATAACCATACTAACGGTAAATAACGATGGGACCACTGCATGAGCAAGACATTAGCTGCCGTGCCGTTCCAACTTGAGCTCCAAAGTCATTTCAGAAGCTTTGTAATCCACCACAGAAGCAGTTTTGCGTACTTTGATAGGTCTGCCTGTTTGTCCGTGGACAGATTATGTAAGACGCAGTCACAAAACTTTACAGGTGTGTAGCTGAGAACACAACGAACGCTGAGTTTGAAGATGGGTGCGTCTGAGCAAGGGTGTTGGAAGTAGGGAAGGGACTATTGGCCTAACCACTTTACACCCCGGCCCACATTCCTTTGAAGCTGCCGTTTGCTGTGTCACAGCTGGAGTGATCCCTTTGCAACATGGTCTCTAGTTGTGGTTATGTTTAGGCACTCATAGGACTTAGTTAAGTTTAGGGAATAATTTTAGTCTTGGGTCGATCTGAAAAAAGGTTTGAAGTGACACAATGCGATTGTTCACATTTAACCAGAACAACGATCGTTCCCTGACCTTAACCAAAGTGCTTTTGTTGCCTAAGCAGAGACGAGACACGTGATGTGAACCAGAAGCCTGTACTACGAACTTGTTATCTGGTTTGACTAACCCTAACATTGGCTGTCTGGATAATCAGTAATACAAAGCTGGTTATCAACTGGTTCAGTCAACTCTGGGTTTTCCTCTCCTGCCAGGAGTGCGCTCACGTGAAAGAGGCGGGGGTGTTAATTACGAGCAACATCATCAGAACCATGAATTAAAGAGGCTACTTCATCTTACTATATAATGACGAAAACTGGGTGTGTCTGTGTGTCTGTTCGACGTTTTTCTCCTCACTGACTTGGTCAGTCCATGTGAAATTTGGCACAGTGGTAGAGGGTCATGGGAGGATGTGAATGAGGCAATATTACATCAATTGGCCAAAGGGGGGCGCTATAGCAACCGACTGAATTTGCAAACTTTGAATGGGCATATCTCATGCCCTGTATGTCGTAGAGACATGAAACTTTGCACAGAGATGCCTCTCCTCATGAGGAACAAATTTGCCTCAAGAACCCATAACTTCCGCTTATATAGATTTTCTGCCATTTTGAATTTTTTGAAAAACACTTAAAATCGATCTCTTCCTAGGAAGTTTGAGCGATCTGCATGAAACTGGGTGAACATAATCTAGGGACCAATATCTAAAGTTCCTTCTTGGCAAAAGTTGGAAAACTTACTAAAACTGAGCTTCTATAAGGCAATGAATATTGCGGAGGGCGTGGCTGATCACATAAAGGTGTATAACATCTCTAGGGTTTCACCCATCACCACGCAACTTTGTAGGCATATGACCACACATAATCTGAGGGGACCCCTCCATTATTGACCCCATCAAACAAAATGGGGGTGCTACAGAGCTCATTTCTTATCTAGGCCTAACCACCACATCGATTTTTACTAAACTTGGTAGATATGTAGAACAGGACGCCTCAAGGTGACTGGAGAAACTTCACTCTAATTGGCAACTGGGTGGCGCTATAACAACAGAAAAATGCTTAAAAATGGCTAAAATGCGACCGATCGCTGTGGCTCCCCCTGTGGACCAATGTTTTTTGCTTTTTTTTTTTCCCAAATTTTTGGTATGACTAAAAACTAGGCATGGTATGCTGTACATAATCACAGAAACTGTCAGTCAGTCATTCTGTCTGTCCCACGTTTATCTACTCACTGACGTGGTCAATCTATGGGAAACTGCACATAGGCATTGAGGATTGGCATAGGTAGAAGGTGACAAAGCTACCAATGAGTATGGACTAGTATGATATCAAATATCAGTGGTGTGGGATGTAAATGATACTCTGTAATCGTATAACAGAAATGTAGAAATATTGTGAATACAATCCAAAAAAATCACCATCAGTCGAAACTTAAATTACCTGTCAGTATCAAAAGGCTATATGAGACATTAGCATAGTGAGTATTTTTTGCGATTGAGTTGGAAGATGATGAAATAGTGAATATGCCACATAAAACACTTTAAAGTGATGCTAGACTGTTTGTGCTGCTTAAGTAACAGGTGGAAAAGTAGTTAATGACTTATAATAACGGGAGCTAATTAACAGTGTGTGAATTATTTTTCTAATAAGACATTAGCTGTTTTATCCTCATCACATAGGTGTCTCATGTTACTTTGAGCTGCAGTGATGGAATCAGAGTGTAAACTAGCAGCACTGTCAGCGATCACTGTGGACTAAAATAACTTCAAATCCTGCTATAATCCTGTGTTTAGTGTTGTAAACATTCTCTGTGTTTGTTAGAGGCTGTGTTTTAAAACCAGTGAAAACAATGAAATGATTCTACTGACCTATAAAGGTCCTGAGAACTCTGCTCATGGATACTTCAGAGGATGTTGACAGGCTGTGATCCAATACTCTGAAGTTAGCCTGCTTCAGAGCAGGTTAGCTGCTCAGCCTAAATTACCACGGTGATTTATCTCGGTAAAAAGAGAACCAGCTTGGTAGTACTGAAAACCCAGAGTTAACCTTGAAGTTACCTCGCTAACTCCAGATCCTGCTTCATCATACAGGCCTCTGGTCTCTGTTAAAATGCACTGAATATATAACATGACGACAGCTGAGATGACCTTACACTTTTTAATATTCATATACCTTATCTTATCAGCCTAAATGACACAAATGAAACACCACGGTCTCACTGTTTATGCCTGAATAAAATCCGGGGGCGGGTTCAGCACCAACAAACCTAGCAAAACATTTATTCAAACAAAAGCGGTGTGTTTAAAACCCCGTTACGATATGCAAGTGCACTGCCTTTATAATACTGTGGGTGACACATCACTGCTGTTTGAGAGAAAACATATCTCAAAGCCTGTTGCACACTGCTTCAAGGAAACATGTCATTCAACCTGAAAACTGCAACCAAAGGTAATGATTCTGATGCCTTTACTGAGGGTATCTGCTGATATCGCATAACAGTCTGATGCCAGTGATGCCTGTTCAATCTCTGTAGCTCCATGAGTGAATCATTTTCATGTAAGATATTGACTCAGAAGCCTGTTGTTCAGTAACAGACGTAGCTGATAGCAGAGAAGCTGAATTGTACCACAATGTTAAAGAAACTATTTGATGTGATTGGTCTCATCTGGCAGATCCCTGTTTTGCTTTGTGAGGCCAGTATCAGCCCTGATAGCAATCCACTGTCGGAGCATCCCTCAGCACGTGACGTAAAAAACACTGTATGTTGTTATCAATCCCTTATTTCAGACATAGCGAGGCATCATTCGGCAGCAGACACAGAAGAGCACATTTATTAACTGGTAGTGAAAGAACAAATAGAAAACCACAGTTTCATTCTGTCTTATTCAACTCTTTGAACCAGGCACCCATTTAATGCCACCACGCTGCAACAGTTTTTAAAGGGATCTTTAGGACAGTTTCCATTAATCTTCGCCATATGCTGCACAACTGTCACAAACAAAAAGCCACCTCGCAAACCAATTACATGTCGGCGCGGGGAAGAAAACACACGGGCGCAGCGACTCGATTAGATGGATGACAAAATGAAACAACAGAAACGAAACAAATTACACTGTGTCAGCGACGGCGTCAAAAACACCCAAAGGGACGGAGGTGGAGCCGCCTCACGCAGCTTGGCTCGCCTCCCGAGCTCACCGCGTCCCTCCTCCCCCCACTTCTCACAGCTGCTTCTCTCTGACTGATGAGTCAAGTGAATCATTCATTGGCAAAAACAAACAAACACATTTGTTGTAGAGCTGCGGCATTATCATCAAGGCTCATTTTTCACAGTTCTGGTAATCTTTTTTGTGAATGAAGTATTGAATGGTGGCTGCACCAGCGTACAACTGATCAGAGTTGAATATTATATCCATCATATTAGAGTTTAAAACCACTGTAAGCAGCCAGTAACCTGTAGCTAATGTGCAAACACAGAAAAAACATAAAAATGTTTTATTTAAATGCCTCAAATCTGAGACCCAGTTTCAGTAACAGAGTAAAACTAAACAGCTCATGCAGACAATTTGCATTTTAATTCCAGACTGAATGATCTGCACACAGAGAGCTCCAGCATAGATTCACTCTCATAAAGATTTTATTAGAAAGCTATGCATTATCTTGTCTTATTATCGTTGGCAGTCTGGGGAACGGCCCATTTTTATGGCCCCTTTTAGCCTGCCGCTCTGACATTACATCAGTTACCTTGTCATCTCCATGCACTCCTCCGTCGCCCAGACTGATCTTTTCCTCTCCTCTCTTTAATCCTTTATTCCTCCCACTCTTGTGTTTTAACCAAAACACGTACAGACACACACTCACTCGTCTCTCTATCAATTTGTGCTCCAGATGTGATAGCCAGAGTGGTGGACTGGCTACAAATTATTCATGATGTAATTAGCCAGTAGGGAAATCATATTAGAGAATCTTGACTTAGACCTCGGGGAAACTTTAAGCACTTCATCAAATAATAAGCCAGGCTTCCAAATAATATCCCTGACCCATTTCTGCGCTCCCATGGGCGAAGCCGTCTCAGCCGCTGCTAAGAAACAAGAAAAATGTCATATTTGATTTTCGAGCCGGCCAGGTTTAGTTAAACAAACATGCAAATACGACATAATGAGTGCCTGCTTTGTTTCTGTCTTACTGTCTCTTGATTGTGCACCTCATACCTTCAAACCCACATGGACCAGCTGTGCTCTTTCAATACACCAGTAATGCAATTAGATTAGGGATGAGCCGATCCAAGTCTTTCTCTCCTGACACAGATTCCAATATCTCAACTTACTCTGTCCATACAAAGTAATGATCCAACACCACTGCTCTTTGTTCTCCAAATCTGAAAGTTTTGCTAAGTGATTTAGTTTTGCTATTCCATAAAGATGATCAACAGAGATTAAAAAATAATGATTAAAATCAAAGCATCAGGGACTAAGATATCCTGACTTTTAGTTTCTACCATGGATGTAAAGAGAACTGGATACAGTGTTGAAGGTGGGGTCATGTTCATTCCCATGACAGTTTCTTAGTGGCACATGAAGCCAAAAAAAAAGTTTCACTTCTGTATAAACAATTTACCCAGGTTTTCTGCATCATATGGGTCTCATTTATGAAACAATTCATAGGATCTATACTATTACTATATATAGAAATTCGACAGTTTCTACGATCAGGCTTCCACCATCGGCATCGCCAACTTCCTGTTTCCAAATTGTTCGTAAGCATGGGTCAAAGTTTCTCCCATCAAGTCTATTTTTACAGATCACACCTTTTGCGTGGAAAGTGGTGTATGCCTCTTTCAGGCCTCGTTTTGTGCGAACACAATATTTATAAATGAGACCCCTGGTGCACAGAGCAAGCGCACTAGGGTTCCCTTTAGCCCCGTTAAACTCTTTATCCAGCTATTAGCTGATGTAGCTATAAAGAAATGAGCTGATTTACAGACATCTCTTTCACAAATGTGTTTTTTAATATTTGTTTGTCTGTTTTTTTGTCCTATGTTGTCTGTCTGTAACTTATATTGCTGCCTGTCTTGGCCAGGACAATCTTGCAGAAGAGATTCTTAAACTCAAGGGTTTTTTTTTTTGTTCAATAAAGATTAAATAAATAAATAAATAAAATATTAAACAATTAAGTCACAAATTTAGTAAGTGACAGACCCAAAAGTTGTAATTACACGCTTTGGCCACTATGTGAAATTGGCCTAAGCAGAAAGCCTCTTCGACGTGCAATGAGAAAAGCCTGAGGCGGAGTGAGCAAATCTCCCTGCCCTTCCATGCGCCTACATGGAAACTGCTCTGGCCTGCCTACTGTTGCTGCTTCCTCTGCAGGCTGCTTTGCTGCTGCTCTCCCTGCCTTTCAATGTGGGCGCATGGAAGGGCAGGGAGGTGTGCTCCCTCTGCCTCAGGCTTTCCTCATTTGCACATGGAAGGGCGGAGAAGTGTGCTCTCACTGCCTTAAGGTTTTCTACGTAAGCATGTGGAAGAGGCTTTCTGCTTAGGCCCGAGGAAAGGCAGAGAGGCCCCAGTACAGAACTATACCGCCAAATATAATACTGCAATGGAAATAAAGTTTTCATTGACTTAAGTGTTCCTGGCTAAACTAGTCTAATTTCTGGGTGCAACATTTTTTGCTTTTCCTTAGCCTTTTCATTTCACTGTCATAAATCAAATAATATTTTACCAAAGGTTGTGATTTGAAATTTTGTAATGTGTAATTAAATGTTGTGTCCACATCTCAAGCTCTGTGAGGGTTGAAACTCTCCACATGTGGCCTCTGGAAAACCTGTCACTGTGCTTCATCTGTGAGCTCCATTCCTCACTGCTGCTCCTACCACTGTATTTAGGCTGCACCCATTGAGTTTATCCTGTAATCTAACATTGATTCCCTGCAACAGTCAATTCAACATTGCTCTGAGCCATTTCCCAGGCAGCTGACCAATAATACAAAATAATACAGTTTGGGAGAATGAATGTTCAGCAAACATTTCGGCTCAATCTTTAGAACATGATTAGATTTTAAAATGCCTCACGAGAACCACCGAACACAGAGCTCAGTTATATAACGCAGGTATTCAAGCATTCCCCTCGATCTGCGCTGTGCTGTCAGTGAAGACTAACTCTGTACAGTAGTGTGATGTTTAGTTACATGCTAAGAAGAGCACAGGAACTGGTGAATTGGATGACGGTAATTAGGTGAATAATGACTGGAGGGGATTGGGGAATTGAAACAAGATACAGCTCACTGTTTTAGTTTATTACAAAGTAAATCCTGGCGTAGATTGGGCTGGGGTGGCGAGGAGGAAGAAGGTGTGCTGTTGAAGGAGATTTAGTGTAAAAACATGAGCCACCTGTCCCGGATCCACCGTGAGGGTTTCAGAGCCCTGCCCCTCCCTCCTCTTCCTCTTTCCGTTCTGTCTGAGATCATCCTGGCCTCCATGAAGGCCCACTGTGTCTGAGTGTGTGTATATATTCACCCTAACTGGATGATACTTTGGTTTTGTAGCGAACCAACTTTCCACATCTGGTGAGAAATATAAGTCCCTGGGATGGTTCCTGGTGGGGAAATGAATGTTCTTTTTTATTCGCCGTCCTATCAGTCTGAATGGCATGCTATTAAACAGTCCCCTCGTACACTCCATATTTTACTGCCAACTGTTCTTTCCTGCCTTTTGCTGCATCACTCAACACCTCCTCAAAGACGGCTCTGATATTTCGGGAGGCTTATTGGACGCATCGATGGAAGAATATTTCCAATCCTCGCCAGGTGCTTTTGTGCTCTGTGTTTTGTCCCTTTAAAAACAATGAAAGAAAAGGTATATCCCTCTTCCTCTGACTTCCGTTGTTTACCCGGAGCCGATGGCTGCCTTTATTTCACTCATAAATCTCGTTGTCAGCCTTTGACTGGTAGATTGAGCAGACAAAATGGGCTGCTACTCTGAGCCTAGAAGGAGTTTGTTCCACGACATTACACCGCTGTTTGCAGGATGCCTCCATCCTGAGAGAAGTGGTCCTGTTTCAGCAGGGGAGACAGGAAGAAGGAAATATATCTAAGAATGCAAGGCCTCACACGTGTGTAGGACATCAGTCGTTATTTTAACGATGCGGCTGAGGTCAGTCGTTAGCTCCTTGGTAGTGTGACCTTGTCTTCATGCAGTTTCCTTAGTTAAACTATAAAATTTGGGCGTGCATAAGAACAAGACTAGAGAATTCTGTTGTTTTCAGATGCACACATGTTGAAACAACCCCATTCAAGACTTTTATCAACAACTGCCAAGTATTTGAGATTATTTAACCTCCTGTTACTATTATTTGAACAGAGCTTATGGTGTCTGAATATGTGCCAATTCACTCAAAAGCATACTGAATGGGATCCTTCTAGGCTTTCTGTGTTTGCTACCTACCTTTCCATCATGTCAAGAGCCCTGACAGCTTTGGGGATAGAGGTGCACCTCGGGACCGAATGGGCAATTAAATGGGTGCCAGCTGGTGTTCTGGCGGCGATGTTACAAATTGCTCGACAACGTTCGTCTCAGCCCTGTCTTGCATGGTTGCCCTGAAAGCCAATTCTTCTGAAACGCATTTTTGTAATGGAAGGCATCTGGATATATGAGCATCTTCTGATGACCCTCCTGTGACGATCCTGGGCAGATGGAGCAGCGGGGAAAAGGAAGGATGGAAAAGGGAGGAAAAGAGCCAGAGAGAAAGGCCTGATGAAGACTAAATCAGAGAAAATGAGAAAAAGCGTGCGGATGAGGGAAGCAATGTAGGAGATATGAGCGATAGAGGCGAAGCAAAATGAGGAACGGGGAAAAGTGTTTTGCTTTCACAGTAAATGATCCATCTGCTGAGGTGTGTTGTTGCTGCAGGGAAGGAGTTTGTTTTGCCCTTGGGATGTCTTCATCCTCAAAGTCTAAGCTCACAGCTGGCTCCACATTCAGCTGGTGGTAGCTTCAAACTTAGAAAAGTAGACCTGCAGTCAAAAAGCTGTGTTTTTCAAATCCCTGAAACGTTTTAAGATTATGCTGGAGTGGAAGTGAATGATACTTTCCCTTCAAGAAAAACATTTGACGAGGCGCCTTTGAGCAATGCGAGTTCCTACAGCAAACATGAAAGTCGAAAGACAACAAAGGACTTTTTAGAGGTTCCTACATGTTGCTATTCTACCATCTAATAACATCATAAGACTGAGAGGCAACAGCTGAAATTCTAAGAGTGCACCTGCCTGTAGGTCTGTAATAGGGATGGGCAAACGATCAAAATTCATTATTCGATCATCAAAAAACTTAATGATCAATTATCGATTAATTGATAAGCGAGTACTTCAAAAGAGAGAAAACAAAAGTTGCCAGCCAGAGTTACAGGCTTCCGTTTTCAGCACAACCTCCGTCTTTCAATGGCGTAGTGTTTTCAGAGGCGATGAGAGCCTCCGTCTGTTTCTGATTTTTTTGCCAGGCATAGGTCCGGCGGGGGTCTCGTAGGCCTGTCGAGCCGCTGTGCTCGCTGGGTGGAAGGGTCTCGTTGGCACGGCAACTCGCCAGGTGGGGGGGTCTCGTTGGCACGGTGGCTCGCCGGACCTATGCCAGGCATTGTAGGGGAAACACTGCGACTATCGATCAAAATTATTTGTGATCGATCAAAAGCCTTAACAATCAATCATCGCTAATCGAAAATTGATGCCCATCCCTAGTCTGTAACGATAACTATTTTTGTTGGAATAAAAAATAATTACGATAAACAATATTATTGTCATGTTGAGACATTTTAATGCCACTGATATAATTCTTATATAATAGCATAATAATGCTTTCACCCTTTCAGAGAGCAACAAACTTTTAATTCTTAAGAATATTCAGATATTGTAAATATGAAAAACCTTTTTGATAAGGCTGTTCAGGCAAGGTGAGTGCCTCCAGTGAAAAATAAATGCAATCTTCAGTGTAATATAATATGAAAATAAACTGCGCACTGTAATCCTTTCCCCTCAGCTGCATGTCCATCTCACTGCTAACCTTTGAACAGGACTGATGAGAAAAATCTGACATACTAGACACAAAAGAAGTTAACATTGGGGTTGAAAATGTCCTATACAACATAATGTTTCTGACATAACATATCTCTGTAACGCTGCATGCGTGAGAGAGACTTACAGTTTTTCACCCAGAGGCTAACGTTACCCACCCTGCCACTCCAACAAGGGCTCCGCTGGGATCCTGTCTTTCTCAGAAGCTTTGTAATCCAGCTTTGAACTGTCTTTTTGGAGACTTGGTAAAACAAATCCATGCTAATAACTTTAATTTATCAGTTTTAACTTTGGGTAAAACACTGCGTTCGTCACTGTCACCAGCCGTCATATCACAGTGGGGAAAGGGTGTGACAAATACCACAAAGACCAACCGTCACATACAACTGGGAAAAGAAACACTTGGTGGACGCACAGCCTTCCTGAAGTAACACCAACAACTGAGTGACCACAAAGAATTTGGTTGGACAAAAGCACATCAACCAACCAATCGACCAGCTGACCAGAATTTGACAAGCCTAACAACAATTTTTTAAGAGTAATTAACACCTGTTAATATATATAAGGCTCTACGTTGACGCAGAGCCTACGCTGCAGGTATGGCGTCGATGCAAGTATAATTCCCGCTTTAGCTGACATTTCTGCACACCACAGTAGCACTGTGCAATCCATTCAGTAAGACATCACAGTGCAACTGACGTCATTACGAGCCACGGAGTTACCAAATGGGTGCCAGCAAAGAAATAATCCAAAGGCATCGAACAAAACTACCTCTGTTCTCACAGAAGAAACTGCACAACATGAAAATATGTCCCATAAGCTCACCCTGCATCACCCTCCCTCTCTTCCTGTGTCTCCTTTTAATTTGTCCTCATGTCACCTCCTTATGGCTTATTAATGACAGAGGACTGTCAGCACCTGGTCATTTCAGGCCATTACAATCTTGATGAAGGTCGCTCCCTCATGGTCTGCCACTCAGCAGAATGAGGTCAGCCCTTCACACTTCGTCCTGTCTTCTTTCCTTTGCTTTATTTCTTAGGAGTGACAGAAGGTACAGAGATGGCTTCGTGGAAAGAGCACTTCCTTTAACTATTGAAATGTATCCAAAGTAAAGAGAAGCAAAGCAGTCTCTCAGCAGCTCCCCTCTCTCTTCCCTCTGGACGTCTGAAATGTGGCCTCCTTCCCTGCTTTGATATGGGCTCAGAGTACGGGGGAGGCCCCTCAGGTAACCAGAGCTGGCTCTTTGGACTGCAGGGCCAGGCTCTCCGAGAGAGACAGATGTGTCATTGAAGACAGCCAACCATGACCCACGGGCAGGCCAGACAGCCTGGGAGGGTCTGACAAACAACTACCAGATCTCTGCATGAGAACACACACAGCCACCTGTTTTTATGCTTTTACAATAATCCTGTTGAGAGAAGTTTCATTTTCAGCCTGGGAACTTTGAGATGGAACTTCGTTTCTCTTTTCCTTTGCTGATTTCAATCTTCACCCTCCTGAAATGAGGCGTGTAATGTTTTCATGTGAAGAAATTAAATGTGTTAAAAGGCCCTGAAAGCATATTTTCTCTCTCAATTGGCTTTTGACTAGTGATCAGGTCCGACATGAACACAACGTGTCCTGAACTTTTGCCATAGTTTGCCAAAAACGTGGTTTTGTCATGTCATTGCCACTGGTTTGAAGTAGGCAGGACTCAGCAGGATGAAAGTGACGCCAAACCAATCACAACTCAGCAATACTTGAATCAAAATCTGCTGACGAACTGTAACTCGCATGCTCGTTGATAGCTTTGGTTCTTGTCTTTACTTTGGAGCTGTAAAACCAACGCCAGTTCTACTTTATGCGAAAGTGGCCATTAATAGTAGCTTAACGGTAGTTGGGCAAGCTGAGAGCATGCATGGCTAAACCAAAAGTGTAGACTACTGATCCTGATGAAAACAAATTGGGACGAAGAAAATTATAGTTTCTGGGTAAACTTAACTTCAGTGCTCTGCTTAGAAGGGGTGATTACAGCAACACACAGTTTAAATTAAACTACTGAATCTACTGAACCAAGACAGAAATCAAAGCAGTAATTTGTTATTGAGCAAAATGTAATCATAATGTTGCTATATATTTTTTCTACAATCCAACAGCAATGACTCCGGTTGAGAGTAATGAGCCCCCGCTGCACTCCAGAGGATCAGCTTGTATACTGCTTTTTCCTTCTTTACCATGAGACCAAAGCCCAATACAAGTCTCTCCTAACCCTTCGCCCTTACGCCTCCTTTTTGCACGTACAAGCCTAGAGGCAGGGTGTACCGCTACTTGTTGGGATAGAGGGGTAGGGCAAAGTGTAAGGGCTACATGGCCCTTCAAATGGAGGGTCATGTTAAGGTCATTGTTTTATTAATGGTGCTTGTGTCTTGTTGTTTTTGCTCATGTACCGTGCTATGTGCTTTTGTCCATGGTTATATGCTTGCCCTGTGCTTCTGTGCCCTTCTATGGACATGCCATCAATCCGCTTGTATCTGTGGTTATGCGCTTCTGACCTGTTGCATGTTATTTTAATGTCTTTTTCATATTTCTTATAACTTGCCAGGGACTGTAGATGAAAATTAGCCTGTATGGCTAAATGTGGTACCCTGGAAATCCAGAGTTCTCACTAGAGCACAATTTGAATTTGCTCAGCGAGTCACTCTGGCAATCAGTAATGATGCTCATTATCTATGCCCATGAAACTGAGCTGCACCAATCACATCGGTGTATCTGATGTAGGCGGGCCAAAGGCCAGCTAAATAGATGACAACAGCGCTGCGACGACAAAGTCCGGAATCAGTCAGTAAACATTGCAAGATGGCTATGGATGAACACCAGTTGTTTGAAACGGCTTTGGCCGCTACAGTGAACGAGTTAGACTTGGCTTTTTCTCTAAAAGAGGAACAGAAGACGGCACTCGAATCTTTCCTTTGCAAGAAGGACGTTTTTGCTGTTTTGTCGACCAGATACAGCAAGAGTCTACTACCAGTTAGCTCCACTGGTAGCTAAGCATATACATCACCCCGTGTATTGTTCTGATTTGTCGTAGTGTTATCCAATTGCGAGCAGTGATATTTTCAAATGCATGCTTGGTGCCGCCCCTTGTGTTGGGCTATTTTCATTACTCATAGCCAGACCCTAAATCTTTCTAGATTTGGGTCTGGATTTCCAGGCTATAAATCTGGCACATTTACGTGACTTCAGTGATCATGTTAATCAACATGCACTGTCCCTTTCTAAATAAAATAAACATAAACATAAACATATGTATTTTTTCATTAATAAAGACTTAAAAACATCAATAACCACCTAATTAATTACTTGGTTTGCAGTTCAGTGTTAAAATGTTAAATGGATCTGCGCTTGTTTAGCACCTTTCTAGTCTTCCGACCACTCAAAGCACTTTTACACTACGTCACATTCACCCATTCACACACACATTCACACACTCGTGGCCGAGGCTACCATACAGGGTGCCACCTGCTACTCAGTAACCATTCACACGCTCTCACACACCAGTGGAACAGCCATCGGGAGCAATTTGGGGTTCAGTATCTTGCCAGCAAGCTGGAGGAGCTGGTGACTGAACCGGTCATCTTCCAATTGGTGGACGACCCACTCTACCTCTGAGCCCCCAAATATTGTCCTCAAATATTATCCTTTTCTTTCTAACAACCAAAAAAGGCTAGTTGTATGCTAATGTCTTAGCTCACTAGCTAACGTTACAGTGTTACTGCTGATTTGTGCATGACAGTCCTACATTTTGACACATGTACATGTCACATTTCCTCCTTTGGTGGTGTACAACGGCCAAAATGTATCTTAAGCGTAGCTGCAAAGTTGGTGCACTAGTTACCGCTCCCATTCTATCACTGCAGGCTGGCAGGGTAGGAGCACCAGCTGCTACTGTTAGCCCGCAGAGCACCGCTAGTTAGCTGGCGATAAAGCAGTGTTGTTTTTTATTTGATGACTTGTTTGATCGACTGATAATGTGAAACTTAAGTAGTGGACGAACTGCAAGTGCCCGTGCTTTTGTATGTCCATCAGATAAATGGTAAATGTCATTGTGATAATACCAATTTTCAACATGGTTGCGTCCGTTTGTGTAAACGCTATCTACAATTAGGGATGACTTATCAGGGCCTTGAAGGGTTATTCCATTGAACAGGGGAAGATTTCAACCACTGGCTTGTAACTTTGTTCCAAGGGCCAAAATGAGACTCGAAAACAAGGGGAAGGGGTAAAAATAAAAACGGGACTGGTCGAGGACCTTGGTGTCAGACACAAACGATGAGATCTGCAGGACAGTTTGGCATACTGACATGAATATGGAGGGGTGATTCAATAACTGGGCTCTACACATTATAGTTATATGGGGTCATTTGGCAGCCTGTGTCTACTCTCCCACTGTGCATCTCTGACAGAAATCAATGGGACTCATTCTATTCCATTGACTTTCAATCACGTTTCTCCCAGTTCCCTTGTTCCCCACCAGCCAGCACCCACTGACTCATTACAGGGCTGGGTAAAGGTAACCCGGCCTCTGCAGCCGATGCATTATGGGGCCGAATGCCCGAGGGCGAAACGATCTCATCCTGTTCGCGGTGCTGTAATGACAGGGCGCTGGTGTTTATGCAGTAAATTTGCCTGCCTCACTCTCAGCAGTAACTTTTTCTTGTCAGACAATATTGACTCGCTGGAATCACTCAGAGCTCTCTGGTGAGGTCACACTCTGTGGCAACTGATGAAGTTTCTAAACCAATTATGGGCTCATAATAGTAATAATTCGGCAAAATCCAATACAATGGCTCCCTTAAGGGGCTGAAATTCTATTTATGGCGTGTAAGTGCCAAATGATCTAATTGTAAAGATGCCTCTGATTACATTTAGATCAATATTGAAATTATTTTAAAACGTTACGCATCCTATACAGTGACGATAATGTGTAACAGTATCAGGAAGATGTATTACATTAGCTCCCTGACATCTTTTCAACATTAACTGCAGAAGGCAAGAAGTAAGAATCCTGCTGCTTTATCAGATTAAACCACAGAAAGGGGCTGCAGCCCTGTGATGTTGTAGATTCACCTCGCAGTCGGTGTCTTAAATGAATTCTGATGTCTGTACAATCATTACAAGGATATCCTTTGGAGCACAGTACGAGACAAATTGAAACTTAATAGAAAAACACTGAAGAATCTTTTAAACAGCAGTAAGCAAACATCAAAAAAAAAAAAAAAAAAAAAAAAGCTGAGCTCACCAACAATGGCTGAACCTCTAATTAAGACTTCTAAGAAAACGCAAAGTTTCTAAAGGGTTAATGTTTGTTTATGATCCAGACGATACGCTCTACACAATCAAAAGGTATCTCAGCCCTGTGTTCAGTTGTCCACACACCTCTCCCCCACCATTGGTCCTGTGAGGCTAGCTGATACCACTTTCCTGTAAGCAAGTCTAGGAACACGGAGCAAACCTGCTGTTTCAGAGCCAGCGTTAACAACACACATATCCCATCTGTTCCATTAGTTCAGCAAAAAAAAAGGGTTTGAGGTCCATCTGAGCAGCCGCAAAAAGAAAAACAGATTCATCTCCTTTGGAAAATATTATTAGGCCTCCATAGCGGTGTGTACACAAGGTCTACCCGCTGCCAAGCACACAAACACAGATGACTTTTTACTGTCTCTTTGGCTTCAAGTGAGAGGTCAGCTGGGACCACTTCCTCCCCCTCCTCTCTTGTTCTCACTCTGTGTTGCACTGCAAAAAGTATCCACCTCAGTTTTATCTCCATCTGTGTAGTTTGATCAAATTTGAACTAATTTGTTCAAATTAATTCCTTCAGTGCAACAAATGCAGCCTGATCCCAAACTGCTTTGTAGAATAAAAGTTGGTCAGTGCATTCATGGTGGCTCTGTGGACGCAGCACACGTGGAACGCTTTGTGAGTTCTCTTCCACAGTATTTTGTGGATCATTGTGTTGCAGGGCGGTTTATTGATTAGTCAATCCGATCAGAGCTGATCAGACGAGACAGATGAATGAAAGGAGCAGCTGCTGCAGAGGCAAGTGAAGGCAAACTTTAGACCAAGCCCAATGAACGGATAAGTTTCACTTTCACTGCATCTGGAGCTCTGCTGCTCCGCCTGCACCCAGTAGACTCAAGAGTGCAATGAATAACACAACAATGCTCCTAATGAACAGTGCAGCTCCAAAAATAGAAAATCTATCCACCTTATTCCTGAGGACACTACTGTAGAGATGATTATGGGCGCAACTTCCAGTGAGACAGCAGAAGTAGCAGTAAGCCAGTTAGTCCCATAGACTGTCTGCGGTTAGTCCCAGTGGCTACTCTTGGTGGCTAAGTCATCAGAAATCAGAAATCATCTTTAGAAGGATCAGGGCCTGTATTCACAAAGAATCCTAAGACTAAAAGTAGCTCTTGTGACGTCATTCTCTGATTTTCCCTTGGTAAGATAAAAGTTATTCACAAAGCATCTTAGGCCTTAAGAGAGCTCCTAAGGTGAAAACCTGTTAAGAGGAGGGAGGAGGACTTTTAAGAAGCCTAAGAGTGTCTTAAACAGAGAAGATGGAGGAAAGACAGAGAGGAAGGACAGATATTCTCCGTATACTGAACGACAGACGCTAAGATGCTCGTGCAGGGATAATGTTTGTGGTTGACCTCGTCAGGGATGAGCTGCAATCTCCGCTCTCGCTTTGGATTGCAGCACGTACCAGCGCTTCTCATACTCATCGCTTGTGCGTAAAAGGAGAGGGAACGACGCATTGATTTGTCGGGCAATGCGCTCCCAAGTCTTCCCTTGTGCCGTGATCCCGGGACTGAATTTCCCTCTTAAAACTCCTTTGTTCTCCTCCACAAGCTGCGCCAACAGCAGGCACTGCTCTTCTATCCAGTTCGGCTTTCTCGTTCTTTTTTTCTCCATTTCATTCGTTGTTTTGGTCATTCTGCCAAATCAAACCGCTTTTTACAAGGAGGCCAGCAATCACAGTAATTGCTGACAGCTGAGTCTGCGTCCACCATTAATATCAAATAGATTAAGTAGTAAAATTACCAGCATGGCGAGTAAACATAACAATAAGCAAATCAATATAATAATCAGCATGTGAATGAGGTACGTTCAAACATTTGAAGCTGTGTAACAATTAATTTAATTTTGCTGAGTTTCATCATCATGACATAAAATTATTTTCTCGATTACACATTTCTTAATACAGTCTAAGCTCTATGATCGGTTGATTTCACTGTCCATTCATTACTATTCATTACATTACTTCATTACTATTCATTTGTTTTTGTTTTGTTTTTTTCTTTTTCCTTTTTGTAACAACCAATCACAGCTTTTAGAAGACTGCGTCATACCTAGCAACGGGGTCAATCACACCTCCTCGCTAAGATAAAAGTTTCTGTCCCCTCCTTGCTCAGAGTTGCTCTCAGAAACTTCCTGACTCACTCTTAAGCTAAGATTCCTTGCTAGGAATTTTTAGGCTAAGTTAGGAGCTCTCTGAGAGGACTCTGAGAATCTTTGTGAATACAGGCCCAGATGTTTACCTTGAGCTAGCTCGGGCCATGTTAAAGTTAACAATATAAATAACAATAACAATATAAAGAATAGAGTACTGTAAAAAAAAAAAAAAAAATGTTACCAGTGGAAATCACCGGTTTCGGTTCAACGCTGGAGGCTGCACATATAATTCACGCAAGGTATCATGAGGGCTAGGAATAAGGTGGATATGTTGCAGCAAAAACTTTTACCGTGGCGGGCCGCCAAATAAATGATTGTGTGTGAAACACTGGTGTTGGCGAAGAGCAACAAGGGAGTAGTTACTGAAAGCAATGAACATGCAGTGGGTCACACAGAAAGTGTACTTCTGACCTGGGGCCAGATCTTGGAATCCGCCCGCTACAGGACTGGAGTTGGACTGGACGTGAAGTTGACTGATTCTTCTGGCATCTTGACATGAAGCAGCAGTTTCTTGAGAATACACAGCCTTTACTGAAATGCATACAACAAAAATATGAAAAGGAAAAAAGTTGTTGTCAAGTTGTTGACAAGTGGTGCATTGGGGACCGATGGGGAGTAATATCAACAACAGCAAACACTGTAGACCAGACAGACGTTGCTATCGAGGCTGTTTTAGATCAACATATCATCTCAATATCACCTGATACCATAGTTTGTTTTACTTCACTCCACTGCACTCTTGACATGATGGTAAAGCAGGTATGTTGGCATAGCTACGCATCAGTGTGGACTTTAAATGATTTTAGATTGAGACGGATACGTGGGTCTCTAGTGAGAGTCTTGTGAAAATTGAATCCCTCGTACAGAAATTGGTTAGAAGATGGAAACAGTATAACAAGTTGACAATCCTGTCTTATAAGCAAGTGCATTTTAGGAATAAGACTGCTGAAAAAAGAATTTAGATCTTTTTCACATAATTGTACTTATTTCCAAGGCTAAAGCTGATCTGAAGAGCGGTCCAAACCATCACTTCCTTTATCTTGGTGAGAGGGGTTTGTTTCAAGGTCCTGGCATTTGGACACAAATTGAATCATTTCATTACTATTGGTTTCAAACTTTTAACTCACTGGCAAAATTTCGCTTCAGTTTCTTTGTGTTGTTCATTTTCACTGTGGATGATTTTCAGTGCATTTATCAGGTGTTAAGATTTTCATATAATATCTCGTCTTGGGTGCTTTTCAAAGAGTATTTTTGAAAATAAATAAATCTGAACATTTTGCAACGTACCAACGAAGGCAATAATTCTGCATGTTGCTTTTAAGCAGTGGCAGTTTTCACTGACAGAGATCAGACTCATGCTGTAACGAAGGGATTAGACCACATCTGGTTTCTTTTCTTCGAAATGAATGCAGTTAAATCAAACTGGACCTTCTTAGAAAACATAAAAGTTTATAGCCTGATTTAAGGGCTCTGATGCAATGTTGCAACCTGTCATTGACTCTTTATTACTCAGTGATTTACGACCGCTAACAATCTAAAAAAAAAAAGATACTGCAAGCTGTTTCCTATGATTTTTTGGAGTAGATTAGCACTGTGTTATAGCAGAGCTGATATAAAAGTCTTCAGTTCTTGCATGTAAAAAGTGCCATGAGTATTTTTTGCAGTGCTCTCTCTCTCAGCCCACTGTCCCAACATTTGTTGATCTATGACATCGTTCCTTCCACGTTGCTTTTGGAAAGTAGGACGTACGAGGGGAGAGACATTCATTAAGGCAGTCTTGGCATCAAATGATGGTGTGGAACAAAAAGTGGACAAGAAGAAAGAGAAGAGAGGGAGCAGCACAGATGAACCAAGGCCAGTTGAGGGAGTGCAGGAAGGAAGGGGGGACGTGGGAATCGCGGCATATGGACGGGACAATAATTGTGAGCGTGCGCGTCTCGGCACACATTCCTGTGCATGTTCTGCTCATGGAGTTGATGGAGATTGAGCCATTAAAGGCATTATCACCGTTCTGCTCAGGGGGACAATTGATGCCGACGCAAACAAAGACAAAAGCATCTCAACCTGTCTCTTTGCCATTTATCATTGTTAGGACGACAGCTGCAGCACTCCCAGTATCCCCACAAAATCCCCCAAGTGTGTGTGTGTGTTTCTAAGGATCCCTCTGTCTCACACTGTATATTTCACAAAGGAGGCAATTTACGATGATGGAAGGGAGATAAAGCTCAGGGAGAGGGAGGCGAACACAAGACGCTGTTGGAAGGAAGCAAATTTTATCTTGGCAGAGAACGGGTGGCCAGAGGGTCGATGGTGTTTTTGTATTCCAGATGCTTGCTGGAAAATGGGCTGTCGTCTGGATTTCTATGTGAACATAAGAGGAGACAGTGGAGGGACCCTGGGTGTCCCACTGCACAGCTGACTCTCTCTGTATATATTTGTGTGCATGTGTATATTCCTCAACATTCAGGAATCTCCAGATATCTATGCAAACAAACTTCCATTGTGCACTTGTTTATGCACGCACACGCTCGTGTGCCTGCCGACTTGATTTCCTGTGTGTGCGTCCATGTTTGTATGTGTGTCCAGACCCCTGAGGGGCCAGTCCAGGCCACAGAGTTGAGCACTGAGCGCTGAGTCAGTGCATTACTGTCATGGCAGATGTATCCTCCGGCCTATCCCCTGGCTCTCACTGCTAGCCCATAGAGATGCATTCAGCTGCAGCCAGCGGCACTTTGCGTGATGAGCCTGGGCAATGGCCTCAATAAGCACTGATGGCATGATTTTGAGAAAGAGAGGGAAGGAGGAGGAAGGAGGGAAAGGAGAGGAGAAAGTGGAGGAAGGATTGCTGAGAGAAGAAGATATAGATGTAAGGATGGAGTGATGTTGAGGAGAGTGATAGTGGAGACAGATGGGTAAAAGAAGGGTAATATTGGTGCTGTGCGTGCACTCAAATGGGCAAACTGCTGGCCATTAGAGATAAACAGTCATGTTCTCTGACTACGGCCAGCTCAGACACCTATCATTACCCTGCTGAATTTATTATGAGACACTGAGAAAAAAAACTGCATCCATTTCACAGTCACATTGAATCAATGACCGGAGCCTGGATGGCAGCTGAGTCCGCGGCACGTGTCAGCCGATGGCACGCTTTTAAAACCTCCACTAAAGCCTGGCACTGCTGATAAATGGAGGGGGGCCGAGGCAGGGGGTGCCATCTCATTAGCACTTCAGATCCATATAGCTATGACTTTTAAATAATTAGCAGTAAGGCTCTATGGGGAGCCGGGCACGCTGCCATCTCAAAAGTTAATCAGCAAAAAGGTGATTTATTTAGATGGAGATCATTGATGTGTCACGTGGTTCGGTTCACGCGTGCTGGTTAGCCAGATAATGTTTTACTTCACAGTTGATCAGATGCTGACCCCAGGTCAGTAAAAAGAGCATCAGTCAGCCAACACATTTCTGTGCCTAATGTAACACCTCATAATAACTGTAAAGTTGGACCAATCAGCAAAATACGGCGAGTGCTTAATAGAGTGGTGCAGTGATACTTTTTTTGATGGCCTTCCCAGAAGTTGTCGTCATCCTGGTTCCCTTATTAAAAGTCTACCACAGTTTACATTGGATTTAGAAGTAAATAAGTTCACATTATGTTGAGTAACATAATCTTCACAAATAAACACATTTTTTACGAGTTCTGCACAAAAATTGCCAGCGTAACTTTGTCAAGCAAAACACTGCATCCTTCCCTAATTTACCCATCAGTTCACTAATTGAATCTATATTTCTGTCAGACCCACTGATCAAAGGAGGAACCTCTATTATTTACAATGCACTTTTGTATGTGTGCTTTGATTGTAAACGCCTCCCCATGGTACAAGAGTCACAACATACTGGCGAAATATTTGTCAGTCGCTGTCAGCCGTCCTGGTTAGACCTGTGGATCCTGATCCACTGACCTCACTCTTTGGTATTAAGGGTTCTGATCTTGTGTTAACCAGCTCCCAAACAAATACGATGTTATTTGTAACCCTACTCACACGTAGATTGATATCATTAACCCTTTCCCCACCACTGATGAGATATTCCAGCAATCTGTGTTTTCACTGTTATACGATAGGGGGCGCTGTTACACATTTTCTGAAGCAGAACAGCACTGCCATGTCCAAAAACAAACGAAAAAGAAGATCCGCTGGAAACTGGAAGATGTTTACAGAAATGTACGAAAATGCCGGTGCCGACGGAAATGTTAAGTTTGCGTTGAATCCAATTTGGCACGACGTGGCAATGTATACCGCTACACCTCAAAGAGAATATTATTTTTTCATCATTATCATTAGTATTGTTATTTTTATTTACACAATACACACTGAAGAAGGAAATGAGAAAAAAAAACCTTTAAATGTGAAATTGATTTTGAACTTTAAAATGATTTTTTTAAGTGTTAATCAAAAAGAAATGGAATAAGATAGAAAAGAAAAACAGAAGGTTCTTCTTTAGTTTCATGTACATACTGTTTACATATTCATAGAACATTCTGTGGGTCTTGAAACATATGACCAAAAACGCTGGCAGTGGCTGGCAACTTAAAAATAATACTCTGGGAAAGTGTCAAGAGGGTGTGTAAACAAATTCCACCAGATCTGGCAACGCTTTGTAGACACATAAAACTCTCTCAGGCTTGTCTAGCCAGAGCTCCTAACCAAAAACCCACTGACTTTGAGAACCAGGAGTGAAAAAGTGCAAACTCATTTCTGCGTTTTAGAACTCATTCCTGCACCACTCCACGGCATCAACAGGAAGTGCCATAGTTTTATTTTGGAGCAGCTGTACATGGGTTGCAGCACTGACTGGTGACACGCCAGCAAAGTAATACTAGTGTATAAAATGCCCCTTTGCCAGACTCTTGGCCAGAACACTGCCAAACCATTTGTGGGCTGACATTATAAAAAGGCCCCGATGGCCCGTTACTGCCATAGAAGACTTTACAAAGACCCTGACTTGCTTTGATTAAACTCAATTCTTTCTGTATGCAGTTTAAAAACTGTTTGAAAACCTGTTTCTCATTTTAATGTTTATTACACCATCACTCCGGATACAGTAACTTTAGTCACCTCCTGCTTGTTGCCATGTGTCCACACAGCTGCACAGTGAAGGCAACACAGCAGCTTCACTCCTCTCTGAGTGTCCAGCAGTTGAAACAAGCAGTGAGCTCTTTAATTAGAGCAGCACAATACACTTTTCCCCCAAACATTACAAAAAAAGGAAATATCTGAGGATGCTGTAAATGAAATCCAGTATCTTTAAGCGCTGTAATCATATGCAACATAATAACAGAGCAGATAACAAACTAATGCTTACACCCTAAAACTGCTTTAATAGTACAGACTAGTTCATCTGTAACCAACTCACCACTATCGGACGTGTCTGTGTTCGACAGCAGTGACAAATCAGCATGTCAGTGGTGACATTTGTGCCACTCAGATGACAGATGACTATGTTAAAAGTGAGAGATGGCACTACAGCCCTGTGTATTCTTTAACTACAGACTATTGAACCCAGCTGAACCCTTTAAAACCAAACCAGTTAAACTAAAATGAAACCTACATTGGGCATCTTGTGCCTATGTCTGTATTTTATGTGCTGTACAACTCATATGCCAACACAAATATGGTGTAAGGTTTCTTCTTGCAGCACCTGAGCTGTTCACACATCTCCTAATTACACACAAAGGTAAAAGAAAAAAACATCCATGGGTATTTTAGAACTATAGTCACGTTCCTCGACAACAAACTATCAGTTTAACCACAACCAGTACAGCTTTACTTTCACTGCAGTTTTTGAATCTGGCAATATGGTATGTGATCACAATAACGGCATAACAATTAGACACACTGTAAGCAAGGTGATATATTGCGATCTTTTTAAAGAGGCAACAGACAGCATCTTTTCCTAAATATATCATTATGAAAATAATGTGGGCTGCACAGGGTAGTATACACAGTAAAATCAGCGTTTACATAGGTTACTTAGTGGCTTTGCAATCTTTGCATTTAGCTTCTGCCACCGGTGCCGAAATTTCGCAGAAAAAATCTGCTTTACGGCAGGAAACGCGTCATGTATTGCCAAACTGGTCGGTCAGCCAATCAGGGACTGGAGCTGGTCCTTATGAGGAGCTGGGCATGAGATAGTTGAGTCACGAGCACAAAGGCAGATGGACAAGGCTTGGAGACAAGTGAAAAATGGCCTAGCAAAAGAAAACAAGCTCCTCTGTCTGAGGAGGCAAAGAAGAGCAAAAAGGAGAGTGATAAAAGAAGAGGAAAAACAAGAGTAAACCTCAGTCAGGCGTTCAAGAGATGGAGGAGCTCCGTGACCGAAGAGGCTTTAACACCGGTGTCCAGCTAGCTTTCTTTCTAATGTATCACTAAGTAACACGGCTAAATGTTAGCTAGCCGAGAGAGGACTGTACTGTACTGGCTGCTAGTTCATTCCTAGCTGGCCAACATCGCAAATCACTGTGACCAGGGAGCGGGTAGCGAGTGTTGGTCGGCTGACATCCTCGTTGCCATTCTACTGCAGCCCTCGGACAGTGATTACCTCCCTCCCTTCCTTCTGTTCTCTTCTCACAGAGGCAGCTATCGACAGACATCGGCCAGCTAAGTTACGCCCAGCTAAGTGAACACTGAACTTTGTTTCCCATTCAATTTGAGCTCCAACCGGCCGTTTACATGTGCATATTGGTATAATTCCACTGTGTCTACTGTTGTTTGTACTGATACTGTGCATATTGGTATAATTTACTGTGAGCTGTTTGTACTGGTACTGTGTATTCTGCTATAATTATTTGCATTACTATATGTTTTTTCTTCAGGTAAATCTAATAATTGTTGCTCGGTCTCTTTACTCATTTATTCAGTATAGTGTCCACACACCTTCTCATTCTACATATACATAGAGGTATACTGGTGGCTTTACAGCCTACATATTAATTAATTTAGAGAGTCTGAGAGTCATATATTATTGATTATCTCTGATCCCCACGGTCAATTTGGTTGTTGCGACAGTGCGACGCAACACTACTGACACTAGGTGGCGCCAAGCTCAAAAAAATAAAATAAAAAAATCCTATCTGTTGCCTCTTTAAATCTAATCTTAAAAAAACTGTCAGTGCTAGCTAGGGGTGGGAATTGCCAGAGGAAGCCATAATACGATACTGTGTTATTTTCTTTGCTCTCTCAGAGTTGGATGGATTTGTCGAGCTAAGTGTGTCCAGTGTTGGTTGATTTTTCGGCGGAGTGGGTTTAGCATTAGCTTGGCTGTCAGCAGCTAACGCCATCTCTCGATGGTGGCTTGAGGTGAGCCCTCATGTTTGTAGTATTCCCACAGTATGCTCATATGACACTGTTTGCAAATCGCATGCCCGTCTTTCCTTCTGTGATGAAAAAAAAATCCAAAATAAGTCCAGACGTTTGATTTAAATGCCGATGGCGCATTTCTGATTTCTTTCTCTGGTGCCTCCATCTTTGTTTTGATGAACTTCCTGCCAAATGCTGCTGACTGAGACCTCAGGGAAGAAAACATCAGCACCATCTAGTGGACAACTGATTTTATTTTTCTAGTACCAAAAGTTATATTAAAATGTGTACTTGCAAAAATTACTAATGTATATAATAAAGGATCGATACTTGACGTCCGTGTATTGATACATCGCCACGCAAAGTATCACGATACCATGCTGTATTGACTGTTACCTCCACCCCTAGTGCTAACAGTGCGCCCTTTATGACTCTACCTGTTTAACAGGCTTGTGCTATTTGAGTTTATGCTAGCGATATATTGGAACATTGGAATGAGGGAGTCAAATGGCAGAAGTGTACAACACTAAGGATCCAGCAGTTGGGGGTTTACACACAACACAGAATCTTTGCATGTAATCTATTGATTAAAAAAAATCGAAACAGTATCACAAAACAATCATAGTGATATTTTCTTACACCCCTACCTCACTGAAACCAGATGAAACACCCAACCCTACAATAACCCTGGTAAACAATCCACTTCCTTCTTGATTTTGTGAGTTTGAGTTTGTAAATGAGTGTGTTACCCCGTACACACACTTGTGCCACAAGTGTTTCCCAGACGCATTTAACACTGATCACTTCTGATGCTGCAATTTGCTCAAGAGCCCTTCTATCAACAAAGAGACTTATTTTTGAATATTACTGAAGTCTGATAATGAGTTCTTCCGCTGAGGGTTGACTCGATAAAAAGCCTCCTAATCAGGAGCTGATCGCCCACCGACCTGCTGCATCCACCTCCATTGAGCTTGATTGTGTCGGCACTGATTTCTGGCAGCGTAGCCGCGCTGCATGACTTCTCCATAATGTGAGATCACTGCTGACGCCTTTGACTGCTAATTAAGATGGAGAGGAAGAGAGGAAGGAGAGAGGAATGACTCGCAGTATGACAAAACTTGTGCACTGAGAATAACTGACCAAATAAATCTGGATTTCAGTGTGCAAATGTGATAATTTGGTGGTTTTGTGGTTAGATTTAAATATTTCTTCAGACTTTGTGGGACAATATTGTCTGGATGACACTCAAATCTCACAAACAATGTGACATTTGGTTAAATTTACTTCGATATTTAGGGTTAAAAAAATGACATGAAGAACCATAGCCTTTTATTAATAGAGACTAAGTGTAATAATTATTCTGTGTTTGGTAAAAACCAGCAAACAACAATGAAGTAACCAAACTAGAACAATACAACAGTACATTCTTGGTTTGCTGGAACAATATAATCAATAACGTCTCAAGAACTTCATCTCAATAATCTCACGCCACTGGGGGACACTGCGCCTGCTGTTTGGAGGAAGATGAATTAATGGAGGGTTACACGGCTGCCAGTGTAAAAGTTGCATTGAAGCTGTGTGTTATATCTTCAGCTTCCTCTTCCTCTGACAGAGCATTCTCCCAACAAACAGACCCACAGTCATTTTGTCCCCATTAACTCTTGCCAACACCGCTGCTCCAAACATGATCACGCCTAGATATTAATGTTATGACTATGATAATCATTATGTGGTCTTGGTGCTGGAAACACACACACACACAGACACACACACACAGACACACACACACACACACCGGAGCTGGAGACCTAATTCCATTTCCCTCCCTGCCGTGAAACAAATCAAAAACTAGTTACGCCAACGTCTCTGAATGCCATCTCTGCTACCTCACTGCGACATTAATATCAACTATCGATAGGAACCTTCCGGGAAACTGTCGACTGGGGCCCACTTCTTAGCTGGAGTCAATTAGTGGAGAGGACGACCTCTTCAGATCTCCGATTATTATCCTCTCACTAAAAACCCTCTGGTTGATGCTAGTCCACCCTAATAGCATCGTAGCTGCGCTGCTAAGTAGAACTAATTCACATTTATGAAACAGTGTCAACGTGTGTGTGTGTGTGTGTGTGTGTGTACATACTTTAAAGCCCTTCAGTTGCTCAGTGGGGATTTACATCTCACCATACACACTAACAGATTGTTTTTCACCTGTTGTTCACCTGTTCAGTTTCAATATTACGAACCAAAGACAATGTAATTGCATTGTACTTTGCTCCTGCTGCTGCCGCCTGAAAAATAATATAGCATTAACAAACACATGTTAGCGACTGGTCACGTGTCAAACACAGTGTTCTAACTTTCTTCATAGAGACATTCTCATGGACCCGTAGAAGCACCGTGTTTACTAGTGTATTGACTTGAATCTTAGTTAGTTTACATATCTCAATGCTGTTTACATTTTGGATGTCGATCGTACAAACAATTGACTGTTTGCTCTCCTTTCCAAATCCAAAATAAAAAGAACAGCAGTAAAAGACACAGATTAAACAATGACAACAACGCTTTCATCTGTTTCTGTCTGAAATCAAGGACACATTTAAATATATCCATTCATTCATTTTCTGTAACCGAACTAAAATCCCATATACTTTACAAACACTCCTTCATTGAAAACATTTAACTTTAATTCAAATTTTGTTTTTAATCCAAGATGATCCGCCTCGAAAGCAAAGTTCTAGTCTCTGGATTAGTGAGATTTTGTGGGAGAGGAAACAGATTAATATCTACTCTAAAGTATATTAACATATCTCTCCTCTGTTGCCAAGATATATTACACACACATGCACAAACAGGACCTAGACATGCATTAAATGGAGAGATGTCAGAATGAGGGGGCTGCCTTGGACAGGCACTCTGAGCAGTTGGGGTTAAGTGTCTTCTCAAGGGCACCTCAGCAGTGCCCAGGAGGTGACCTGTCACCTCTCCAACTACCAGTCCACGCTCCATACTGGTTCTGTACAGGGACATGAACCAGCAACCCTCCGGTTCCCAAGCCAAGTCCCTATGGACTGAGCTACTGCCATCAAAGTTGAACATTTTTCAAACTGCAGATCAGAACACTGCTGGTGCATATGCTGCCCTGTCAGGTCCAGAAGAACTGCAACCTCAGTACCTACTAAATTCGAGCTACAATATATCAGGTAGGCTTGTGCTGGTTTGAAAATTTTCCAACCAGTTTGATTTAAAGCCAAATATCTAACCGAACCGATATATCGAATTATATACCTAATTTTACCACTGGGGGTCGCATTTGAGCTATTTTTCCCAATACAAGCCCATTATAGGTGTAATGCGCTTCCAATCCACTAGGTGGCTATAATGCTGTATTAACCGCCAATACACACAAAGTTACACAAAAAGAAGAAGAAGCAGAAGGACACTTCTCTCGCAGCAGTAGCAGACAGCTGAGCGGAGCTGCAGAGTCCGCAGTGCGTGAGCCTCTGAGACAAACTAAACAAAACACTTGTAGGCTCCTCCACTTCATTTAAAAACATACATAAACCTTATTAAGTTGTCATAATGCATGCTACTATGCAAGATAAGTAGTGAAATTAAACCGGTTAAACCGCAAATCAGCACAAGCCCAATATCAGGGTATTTAGATATCTCAAAGGTATGGTTTTAAAAACCACCAAAAATACAGATGCTCCTCTTTCTACTAAACTGATACGGAGATGCTGTATTGAGGCGATGTATAGTAATGCCCAACACGCTCCACCAGAGGGCAGTCTCTACTAAGGGAACAGGCAGCTGAGCTGAGAGAGAGAAAGTGACTGCGAGTGGTGGGGATAATGTTACAGGACTGGTTAAAAAAGAAAAACATACACTCACCAGCAGCGGCAGTTCTCTGGGTGAAAATACCTTGTTGATGCCAGAGGTCAAAGGAGAATGGCCAGACTGGTTCAAGATGATAGAAAGGCAACAGGAAGTCAAATAACCACTGGTTACAACCAAGGTCTGCAGAAGACCATCTCTGAACCAACAACATGTCCAACCTTGAAGCAGATGGGCTACAGCAGCAGAAGACCACACCAGGTGCCACTCCTGTCAGCTAACAACAGGAAACTGAGGCTACAGTTCACACAGGCTCACCAAAACTGGACAATAGAAGATTGGAAAAACGTTGTCTGGTCTGATGAGTCTGGATTTCTGCTACGACAACATGAAAGCATGGATCCACACATCTTCTGATGGCTACTTTCAGCAGGATAACGCACCATGTCACAAAGCTCAAATCATCTCAAACTGGTTTCTTGAACATGACAATGAGTTCACTGTACTCCAATGGCCTCCACAGTCACCAGATCTCAGTCCAACAGAGCACCTTTGGGATGTGGTGGAACGGGAGATTCTCATCATGGATGTGCAGCTGACAAATCTGCAGCAACTGTGTGATGTCATCATGTCAATATGGACCAAAATCTCTGAGGAGTGTTTCCAGCACCTTGTTGAATCTATGACACCAAGAGGGTCCAACACGGTACTGGCAAGGTGTACCTAATAAAGTGGCCAGTGAGTGTATGACTTTATTTTGCAATTACTTCCAACTACAAAAGCAGCTTCTCAGCCGCATGATTTTATTTAACACATCATCTCCTTTCACCCCACTGATGTGTCAACAAGTGTCATTGCTTCAGTATTCTATCGGCTATACGTATTTCAACCCATCCTTAAAAATGTCAGAGAGGTACGGAAGTATAAAAATATATACCGCCAAGCCTGGTACCTGTGCAACCTACAGTCCTGGAGGAACACAGGTATCAGTCCTCCTGACGTCGTGACGGCGCTCAGTCAACAGAAAGTATCTAGAGAAGTTATTTTAAACCATAACCAAGACTGGTCATCAATTCTCCCTTTCAGCACCTCCTCTCTCCCTCCATAACCTCACATCACATTCTCCCTCTTTGATCTCACACTGATCTGAGTAAGCCCTTATTTTGTTAACAGTAATTGGAGAGGCATGATGTAAGTAGAATGCAGCTGGACTCAATTTGTAATACAAGTGCAAATTTCATTTACTTAGGTACAGGGTGCACCTCTGGCTCTTGGCATCAAAACCACCTCTTCTTATTCATTTCCAAATAGTCAGTGAATCCAAGCTCGACAGTGTGATTTCTTTTAGAAAGGCAAAGCTGGTTCAGTAGGTCAGAGTTCACCAGCTCAACCCAGTGAGCCGTTACTGGTTAAACTTTATCACTGTGTCAAAGTTTTGACTCTCAGTCAGTTTATTCTCAGATCAATGCTCCACACACAGTTTAGTTTATATACAATTTAGCTTTAAATGTTAAGCGGTTGCAGAAAGAGGCTTCACATTTCCCTCTTTTTTCCTCAACTCATTAAATCCTCCCTCAGACTTCAAGCTTTGCAGTGAAGCCCAAATTGCATGCTGCAGCCTGTGAACAACATGGAAAACAAACAATTAAAAAAAACATCTCCAAAACCTGCCCCGTCGCTCTCCGCATCCTCAATCTTCTCTTCACCTTCAGCTTTCTAATAACAGTCTTAAGTTGACATTCACTTTTTCCCGGGGCAAAACACTTCTGCTGCTGCTGTCTGCTTTCTAATTGTAATAATAATTGTGGTTCCGCCTAATCTCAGCTGGGGCTGTGACCCCGGCCCGCTGTGAGCGGATTTCAGATAATGAAATAATTGCCCCAAATGCTTTTTTCCCAAGCAGCCGCTGAAACCTGAACCCTCAGACGAAGAGGCATCAACATTCATTCAGTCTCTATCAGCGGCATTTTCCACTTTAATTGAAATTTAGATTGTTGTTGACCCCCTGGGTGAGGCTTGGTGGGCCGAGCCGAGGAGAAGGAGGATAGCATGCAACTCTAATGGGGTGGGTTGGCCAGAGAATGCAATCTATCCATCATTGTATGTGTGTGCGTGTGTTTATGTTTTCATAAGAGGAGAAAGTCCAGATCATCGATCTTCCCTCGCGCTGCAGCCACTTCTGCATATGTATGTTTGTGATGATTAGCAGTGAACTTTACAAACACACACACACACACACAAAGGACATGTATTTCATTTGTCTCAGTAGCCGGCTGATATCACCACGCACCATTTATCATGCAGAAGGCTGTGATGCGACTAAATCTGAAGATAATTTCTGACTCATTTATGATCGTCCTACATGGTCGACTCAGGACAGTGTGTGTCTATATGTTCTCCTCCACTCCTGCCTAACAGCACCAGAGGGATATCTGAGGAGCACCAACACTTCTCCTGCTGATAAACAACTCCTGCTATTGTACGATTTTGTTCTGAATATCCGCCTCACTAAATAATGAGCAGCAATAAATGTATGACATTACTCATAACTCTCCATTTGTCTCTTTGAGCAGACAGTTTAAGATTTCAGGTCAGTTATCACAGCAGAGATGTATGCTAACGCTTTCATAGCTGGAGCCCGCTGCATCACTTCACAGGGGTGCTGTAAGGACACCCGCAGAGGGACTGAAATAGTCATTATAGGCTGTTATATGTATCAGCTGTTGATGCTTCAGAAAACAAGCCTGAACATTCAAACAATAGAGAGTCAATCAAGGTAATGGCTAATGCCCTGCTACAACATCATGTCCTCATACAGCAGTTCATATCATGTCTAATGAATTAGCAGCCCATGAACGGCATCATCAGGCTGAGTACTTAATGTAAAGTTCTGTAGGTCAGATTTAGGAAAAGAAACATGGTTGGGTGCAGTCATGTTAGGCATTCAGTGCAAAGTTACATATGTTAGGTTTAAGAAAGTAAAGTAACTCGGGTTGTCGACCAAACGTCAACTCGTCGTGATATGTAAACTCATCTTCATTGGTCGACTACAAACATGACGTATCATCTGAAACATGGAAGTAGCTACATGCCCATTAGCCCACAGCGCCATTAACAGGCGCTCGCTCAGTGTGTGACGTTAATCAGATTAAATTAATATCATAAACATGAGGGCGACTAGTCGACTAATGGCCCTAAATGACGACTATTGGTCGACCAGGAATTTTTTTGGTCCGGGGCAGCCCTACAGACATAGGATGAATCCCTTCAGCCGACAGCGTCATTAACAGGCGTCTCGCTCAGTGTGTGACGTGCACTTGTAGATAAAATATAGGCCTATATTAATGAAGGTTCATTAGTACGGTTTGTATTTCTCTGTAATATTCTCTGTCTTGCCCCGCCCAAAATATATCATTTAATAATTAAATTGATATCATAAACATGCAGGCGACTAGTCGACTAATGGCCCTAAATGATGACTGTTGGTCAACTAGGAAAATTCTTAGTCTGGGGCAGCCCTAAAAGTTATGTGAGCTAAGTTTAGGAAAAAAAACATGACGACATACCTTAAAATAGCTAACAGTTCACTTGGTTTCACGCGGGACATGGACTCTAATCTCCTTGGGGAAAGTCCTGCGTTGGTTTGACAGATCTGCCACCCCAGCCACCTCCGTAGGAATATGTTAGCTAGCCCTGCAGCTACACCACCAGTCCTCCCCTGACCTCCGTCTCCCCTTGGCCCCTTGCTGCTCCGCCGCTCCGGAGGATTCAGCCTCTCTTCTTGCCCACTCAGCATCCAACACCTGGAGTTCCTCATCTGTATGCTCTGGCTCAAACAGGTATGGCTCTGGATCTGTGTCCGCTACAAGAAACTCCTCAAAATCGCGTTCAAAGTCGTCCATTGCAGCGACTATAGTCCGGAGATATCGTTAGGCTAAATAAACAACTGAGTTTTGTTTACAGGCTATGTCTGTGCCTGTGCCTGCTCACCGGTGTATCCCACCACGGATCACAACGCCGGACATACTGACCCCAATGCTAACCACTGAGACCCAGCCACTGGACGTACAGACACAAAAACAATATGCATCATGTTGTCTCAATATGAAAATGATAGCGAAAGGGCATAACTCCCAAACCAATTCTTTTAACATTTGGCCTGGGAACCAGAGCCGCCGCCATGATGAATCAGCTTTTTTTTTTTCTTTTTTTTTTTTGGTGCGGTGATGACCTCTTCACCGCGTTAGGCATCACACGTGGCTGCGGTATTGCAGTGATGCGGTTATTGTCACAGCCCTAGTTATAAGAATTAGAGGCTCGTGATTTTGTGGGTCATCTACCTATTCTGGTGAATTACGTTAGGTATACATGAGAACAGTGCATGACAACAGCCTGACTGGAAACAATTACGTTACAATGTCCTATCAAGTACTGTTTTTCTAAACAATACAGAAGGTTTCTGTTCAACTTCACTGCGCCTTTGTGTCACCGCCTCCTGCTGCAGCCACCTGCTCACTTCCACTTTCCAGGTAAGGCGCAGCTTATCTCAACAAGCATAATGTTACTTGGAGTTTACAGCAACTCATACTTCACAAAAACATTTCTAACACCACTTGTCCAGCACACACAGTCAAACATGAAGCAGCACATTCTCAACAAAGTGCCTCATTACTGTAAAACGCTGCATCCCTAATGGGAAACTCCATGTTTACATTACAGTTTGTTCCTGTGAATTCGAGGTCAGAGGTCAGATGTGACTGAGGGGAATCACTGAAACATGAAGCCAACAGGAGGATTCCGCAGAACTGGACCCATTATGGAACGACTCCTATAATATGGAAACTACTCCAATGGTCGGGGCTGGATCGATATTTCTAGAGATACGAGTAAATGAGATGTATTTCTCTTGCTGTCTCTCACTGAAACACACACACATACACACACACACACACACTCACACATGGACGCATTCGGGCTCAGGCCCATTGTACCAGAACGGTAGTTATAAAAGCTTAGATACAACAGCATGAATAGTCGTTGTGAGTCCACTTCAGGGCCGCAGTGACCACAACCTCAGGATCAGTGAGTCTGAATTATTCAGACCATGAGATGGGACTGAAGGACTGAACATGCTGTTCAGGGACAAGAGGCACGCAGACGACACACACTCTAAGAGTAAAATATTACAATATAATGGCCACAAGACAAGTAGATTTAGTTGTCTATATCTTAAGCACCTGACCAATGACACAATCTCCCGAGGCCTGTCAGGGCTGCGTTCACAGTAAGTCTTCCACCACCGTACCTCAGCAGAGTTTCACCACAGAGCCGTCTGCAGTGTTTCAAATAAAGGACAAAGACAAAGCGTTTTCTCAAACTGCACAAACACACTTTGTCCGATGAGTTCTGTGCTGAGCAGCATTTAGATCCCGGTTCTTACGCTATTCATCAGACTAATTAAACTGGCTGGGGAACAAAAGCCAACTTAGCCCATCCAGTTTCCTTAATTGCTTTTGACGCAATGCACAGATCGTGAAAGATAAGATCCACAGTCAGTGTATTAGAATTAGTACAATTTTTAATTAGCCTCTTTTATTGAAGTCATTTTCATGAAGGCAATAAGAGACAGACAGACAGGGACTTTTTGTGACCACTGAGAGCACTCAAGTGAAGCAATGACCTGATTCTGATAAAAGCTATTGTTCTTCATTACGACGCTCAACGATATTGCAACAGTATGACAGGAAATAGTGAGGCAGGAGATTATTTCGCACATCAATATATCTGTTCGAACTGTTGTTCTAGTCATAAGAAGGTACTTTCAAACAGATTGTGAATATTAGAAGCTATTTCAAACTGAGCTTTTGCATCGTGAATAAAGACATCAACAATCACCTTGTGCAGAAGAGACATAGCACCAGAATTTGGTGCTTTGCCCCGATTGCAAATTTGCATCACTTGTGGTTTGAATACCTTTGATACAGGTGAGTATTTTACATTTCCATGTCATTTATTCGTCATACCCCATGTTGTGCAAAAGCCTTAAGGCAAATAAAAATGCTGCATTATTATAAAGGCTGCCCCCTACTGGTCGACCAAACGTTAGTCAACCAGAAAGGTCATTAGTCGGCAAGATTTCATTGGTCGCTTAGTCGCAAAAAACAAACAAAACAAACAAATGTGAAACTCTTTTAGGAGCTGCGCCTTATCTAAATAAATCAAAACCTATAAGACTGGAGCATGTGGGAATTTAATTTGAAAGGGCAGACACAGGAAGTGGCCACGCTCACATTAATCTCCAGGGCTGGTACCTGCGGTTATTCCACAGGCTAGTTAATAACATGTCGGGCAGGAAATCCAAAGTGTGGGATCATTTTGAGAAGGTGAAGGACGAACCCAAGGTGATATGTAAACTCATCTTCATTGGTCGACTACAAACATGACGTATCATCTGAAACATGGAAGTAGCTACATGCCCATTAGCCCACAGCGTCATTAACAGGCGGCGCGCTCAGTGTGTGACGTTAATCAAATTAAATTAATATCGTCAACATGCGGGTGACTAGTCGACTAACGGCCCTAAATGACGACTATTGGTAGACTAGGAAAATTCTTAGTCTGGGGCAGCCCTACAGACATCAGATGAATCCTGGTTGGCTGTTAGCCGTGCTGTGGTACTGAAGTGTTATCTGTTGTCAAGTTTATTGCTCCAGTATTTGTTCTTGTGATGTTGAGACTCTGCCCCTCTTCAAAATCCTCTCACAGTGCACTGGGTCAATTAAAAATAATGAGGTCAAGCTGAAGAGTTTGGGTTGAAGTAGTTTCATTTAACAACAATCATTTTTATTTCAGTGTATATTAAGGACAACTCTTAGTTTACCAACTGAAGAAACTGTTGCTTTGACATTATCTGACTAACTTAAATATCATCTTACCACATCTAGAGCTGTGTTTGAATACACAGTTTGTAATCCACTTGCTTGACATCGCTGAAGCTTTAATTCCCGCACAGACAAGAAATGAGGAAATGAGACGGTTGGATAATCATCTCATAAATTTGGGAGGTCAAAGTGTCAGTGTGCGGTGGGATTAGAGAAGAGATTAAAACGGATCTGAATCTGAGATGCCTTCAGTTATCGGACAAGAAGTGAGGTCTGCTGCGGCTTTAGTTTACAGTCCGGGGTGAATTAATATAGCTGAGTGTGTCCACTGAGAAATACATCTTACTTATTGATAAATACACGTCTCAGAGTTAAAAATTTAACTGTGCGGAGCATTTCAGATTGAGTGCAAATTTATGTTTCATATTTGGAATAAGCTTTGCCCGAGAATTTTAATCCAAACGTTTCAGCGTGCATTCCTGAGAGGTTTGGAAATGAGATTCTGCTGTCGTGTATAATCCACTTCTATAATGACTTCCCTGTAAAAGGGATAGATAGTCTGAGCCCACAGGGGTTTGCTAAGTAACTCTGTCAGAGAGCGACGGCTACTCACCGCGAACACAGGCGCTTACTATAAATACACAGCGTCTGCTGAGCAGCACATTTCCACAGCCCTGCTTCCTACTGTAAATAGACATCTCTCTGTGTGTCCTCACTGTACAGGTGACAGCACTGAGTCGCTGCCAGCTTACAGTAAAGCTTCAGCGAATCACTGCTTTGTGCTACTTTAAGGTTTCCCCACACAAAGGGCCGTCTGTGGCGCGCTGCCACAGTTTTATCATGCCTGCCGCTGAATCATTAATAATGAAAATTCCATTATGAAGTCCTAAATCGATTCATAAAGTCGTGCCAAGTGGAGCACAAGTTGAGAGTTTGATAGTGCAGAGGGGTTCATTTTTTTAAGCCAGTATTATACGGCTGATAACGTCACGCTGAGTCCGTCCTAATGAGCCTTAACAAGTGGAGTTAACGAGAGACATCAGAGCGGAGATCCTCAGTTATTCCACTCATGTTCCACACATATTCCATCCACATCAAAATTTCA
Organism: Epinephelus fuscoguttatus; assembly: GCF_011397635.1. Classification (NCBI taxonomy): domain Eukaryota; kingdom Metazoa; phylum Chordata; class Actinopteri; order Perciformes; family Serranidae; genus Epinephelus; species Epinephelus fuscoguttatus. The sequence continues at coordinate 28,486,493 of NC_064772.1, read as the reverse complement.
TCAGGTGGTTTGTCATACACAGAATGCCTGCACATCGGATCAGGTACACAGAGCAACATACACACTGCATTGTGACGGGACGCTTCCTGTAGGATACTACTCCAGGATCCATGTTTGGGGTCACCGATATACACAAACAATTTCCAACCCTCACTATACATGAGGTTGGCAAAATATAAACTATAAATCTGATTTACAAGATGGCATAGATATTGATATTAAGAGGTCCTCCATCAGCTGTCAGGGATGGATGATGACGAGGTGACAGAACAAGTCCAGGGTGAGGAAGAGGAGGGTCAAGGACTTCGAAATATGTTCAAATATTCACAATGTAAAAACAGCATTGCCAAGGACTGCAGACACATGGCAGTTCCTGTACCTAAATGTCAGACTTGCTGTCTCAACTCAACTCTGCCTTTTTTTGCAGTGTTAATTTCACTGACGAAAACTACGACAAGAATTTTTTTGTCAACGACCTTTTTTTCTCTGACGAAGGCAAGACAATGATGAGCCAAAAACAGATCTTTATAGTAAAAACTAAGACAAAATCTGTGTTTGTTTTCGTAGACAAGATGTGACGAAAATGTTATTGGTGGATTATCAGACACTGAAAGCCGAGAACAGCCACGCTTGCAATTATCTCCAAATGCCGCATGAGCAACAGGCTGGTAAACTCCAGTAAATAGTCTGCACCAGGATGTTTCGCTAGCCAGCAAAACCACTCAGTGGCTACGGTTACATGATAGCTTCTCATTCAGAATGAAATGAATCTGAATGAAATCATTCGGAATTAAAGTGTTTCCAGGTAGTTTACATGGGAAATATTAATTCCGAATGAGGGTTTACATTGGAGATCAGTTCAATCGCCTTTATTCAGGTCTGCGCAAGGTTTGGGGCAGGGAAGGTTTCTGATTGGATAGGGGGCGGGGCGGATGTTACGTGTTTACGTTTACCGGAAGAAAACACTGTAGTCCTCGCTCCGGATAACAAGATGCTTGACGACGCCGTTATTAGTGCCTTTTTCGGGCGTGTTTTGCTTATATTCTTAAAGCAGCAGTACGACAGCAACCTTGTTCTGCTAATGCTTCATCTGTTGAGCAGGAGAAGGGAGGCAGAAGACCGTGCTGTGGCGAATGGAAACCGGTGACTGCAACGAGTCCAACTGCGCTAGCTCAACCCGTTGCTATGCAGCCCGTTGCTATGCGCGCTATATACGTCATCGCACGAGAAGTGCAAGGAAACAAGCATGCGCAGAAAGACCGGAATGAACTTAAAGAGGAATGAGTGTATACATGCACACAAAATTCTTTCATTCGGAATGACAAACGGAATAAACCACCCCCTTTAATCGGATTTAATTTTCAATCGGAATGACCATTTACATGACCACTTTTAATCGGAATGGCCGTTCATTCCGATTAAAAGTGGAATTAAACTGTCCATGTAAACGTACTGAGTGTCAGCCAATGATGCTGGAGAAATGCAGGTTTGTAGGTGTGCAGAAATTATTTGTAGTTGTAGAATAAAATTGTCTAAATGAAATTTCTATACACCCTGTCACCTTAGTTCTAATTCTTGACACCTGAATTAGCCTGACTGGATTAGTTTAAAGATTAAAAAAATATACAGAAAAGATAATGATTAAAAATTGATCAAAATGTCATGAATTTTCGTCAACTCTAGACTGAAACTATGAAGGATAAAAATGACTAAAATAAGACTAAAATTAATCAGCCGTTCCATCTCAAGACTAAGACTAAAACTAAAATAGCTGTCACAATTAACTCTGCAATGCAAACTCAGCAAAACTAGACATTTAATTTTACTGTTCAGCTACTGGTTTCAATGTCTTTCTTTAGATTTCAAAAGAAATATGAAGCGAGGTATCCAAAAGTGGAATGACAAATAGTGATATAGTCAATAGATCAATAATTTAAAATATATATATTAAAGTTTGTCTTATGTGTTACATCAAGGGTAGTCTGAGTGGGCGGAAGTTCGCTGCATAGATCAGCCTCTCATTGGGCGGAACGAGCCACCTGCTGAAGTCCCGCCCTACCACCTCCGGTCGTGTAGCAGTTTTCAACTGTTTTCAACATGTCCTTTACTAACTTTTGCGGTGTTTGATCTTGCGGGGATGTAGCCATTTTTCTGCCATGGTTCACGTCCTGTAGGCGATATTTTTGTGGGCGTGTTACACCAAAACCTGTTTCCCCCCGGCAATATTTTTGCAAGTGCACCGTTGCTGTGGCACCGCCCAGAACGATTGTGATTGGTTGAAAGAAATGAAAAAAGCCGGGGCGTTTTTTTCTCCAATCTTAAAGTGAGAGTCGGCCCAGCCAGACCTTTCTTTTCTTGAGAAAGGTCTGGTGAGCGGGACTTCATCAAGGGAACATGGTGATGACCCCTGAGAAAATGTCACTGTGACAAATAAGTTCATCTTAAATGGGACAAAAGCCAAAACCTATTGACTTCCAACTTAAGCTAATATTACAGGGAGACAATATGTGCAAGACAACATGTTTACATTCCTGTAGCTAAAAAATCTTCTTCAGCTGAAGTCAAACAAAACAGAAATTGAGTCATCGGGCCACAGCACATTACTCAACATCTTCTGCCACTGGCCGGTCCCCTGCTGGATAATATCAAACCTGTCGCGAGAAATCTTGGAGACTGGTTTGACAGCAATTTAAGTTTTGAGCAGCATGTCAAAAAGCTTGTGCAATCATGTTTTTATCATCTTAGAAATATTTCAAAAATACAATCCATTTTACCCTTTAAAGACACTGAGACATGTTCCAGAGGTCCGGCTGAAAACTAAAGGGGCCAGAGCGTTTGCTGTCAGGGCCCCGAGTCTCTGGAACAATATGCCCGAGGAAGTCAGGTCGGCTGAGTCAGTGATCTCTTTTAAGTCCCTTCTTTAAACACTTTTATCAGAGAGCCTTTCCTGATTTTACCTGAGCTTTAAGTTCATTTACACTGTCTTTCATTTCCTCAGTAGTTTAGTTTAGTTTAGTTTCCACTGAACAACAAGAAGCCCCACAAAACAACACAACAACAGTGTACTAATCAAACATGAAAGCATCATACAGAAATGGACATGTCAACAAAAAGCCTCAGCAAGACTGTTTCAGTATCATGCTCACACCAATGCAAACTGCACACAGCCAGGCTGGAAGCAGGTGACAAGAGAGCACAACATGCAGGAGCTAGCAGTGAGCTGCAGCCACGTCACAACACACAGCTCATCAACAGCCTCATTGAACACACAAGCAGCTTTAAAATAATAAGTTTGCAACAGCAGCATGTTCTCACCTTGCTGAGGTGCAGCACAGGTAACTCCTCAGGTGTGCACCATGAGGTGAGCAGCTTAATGAATAAAATGGAGGACAGCAGCAGCAGCAGCAGCAGCAGCAGCAGGGCTGTCCTCATAACCCTCCTGAAGACACAGTGTCAGTGTTAACATGCAGGCTCGCTTATAACCTGCTGTATGATGTCTTGTCTCACACGAGCCACAGACAGTGACAGCAGTTTGCAGGTGGGCGGTGCAGCAGCTACGAACATGTTCAAACGCACCGCGCTGCAGCAGAGGGTGTGTTTGAATTACGTCTCCACAGAGCCAGGATGTCATGTGTGAGGGGAGCAGCTCAGGCTTGTTTTATCAGGAGCCTGTTTTAAATTACTGCAGTGATATTTTCATTTGTGTATTAATGAATTAATTATTTTATTCATGTATTTCAGTTGTTAAATGTGCCAGTGTACAGGCTTATCAGTGATTAAAAGTATGTTTTACTGCATTACTTTTATTTGATAACATTAGTTACTCTACAGACACCAGTTACTAATACAAAACATGTATTATTATAGGTCTAAATAAGATTAGACCTGATCCACAGGGGGATTCATGAGCTATCCATGGATATAAAGTAGACTAAATAATTAAAATTGATTTATTAATTTAATAAAAATCACCCCAACTTTCAGATTCAGACAGCCTCACCAGAGGTAATGTGTTGGAACAGCTTGCCTTGCACACATACTATAACATACAGCAACATGTAGACACATAAATTGATGAGTAATATAAAAATTAAATAATAAAAAATATGCCAAGGAGTTCAGTGGAATAAATGAAACAACAAATAATTTTTAAAAAGTTAATAGACAACTTATCACTAAAAGAGATTAAAAAAAAAAAAAAAAACAATAAAAAATATTTACAAAAAATTTAAAATCCTTAATTTATAATCCTACGGGACATGAACACCACTCTCCTGGGTGAAAGTCAGTGTTTGTTGAACCCATTCACCACAAATCATGCTGACATTAAACAATGGCCAAGAATAAGATCCAAATATTTGTCAGAATCTGAAGCCCTGTACTGGAGTATGTCAGGGGTAGTGGATTGTAATGGTCTGACTGAGTAGCAGTCGACCCTCCATCACTGTGTATGTGTATTTGATTTTACTAGTAATACTGAATTCCTGGGATGTGTTTTTTGCTTTTCTACCTGTGAAGATTCTGTGGCTGAGTTGTTAGATGGTGTACAGAGCATTTCAATCTCGTTTTTATAGTAAAAAGAACGCTGGTGGTGGTAGAGGTGGTGAAGAAGAGATGAGAAGAAGACGGAGAAGTGCTGATGATCAGTATGAGTAGAGGAATGGGCCTTTGTTGAGCTCGTCCTGGATTCTGGATACAACGGCTAGAGGTGACCGGGGTGGAGGAGGGTGCGACGATTCTACCTAAAATGACAGCTGACGACAGCAGAGTCAGATCATGGCGAAGTTTGCTTGGATACCTAGAGGAGTGAATAGTCAGCTGATTAGAGGAAGCAGTGGGAGTGGGAAGGAGAGAGAACTGTGAATGGATGAGCACAAAGAAAGTCTTTTTGATAGAACTTACGCCAAGCTTCATTCATTCATTCATTTCCTGTTGGGGGTCATGTGGAGAGCTGGAGCCTATCCCAGCTGACACTGGGCGAGAGGCAGGGTACACCCTGGACAGGTCGCCAGACTATCACAGGGCTGACACATAGAGACAGACAATCATTCACACTCACATTCACACCTACGGACAATTCAGAGTCACCAATTAGCCTGCATGTCTTTGGACTGTGGGAGGAAGCTGGAGCACCTGGAGAAAACCCACGCTGACACGGGGAGAACATGCAAACTCTAACTGTGCCTGTTAAACCTTCTTTGTCTGCTATGAATACTGAAAATGGCGTCCAGTAACAAAAATCTCTCACACATCTTGTTTTCCCAGTCCCATGCTGGGTGTAACCATGTGTTGGTCCATACGACCTGCTGTGTGTAAACTGACCTGATGGAGACTCTATGGACCATATAGCTCACAGATACAGCCTACAGGCCATTAGTAATCTGTGTGGGTGACACACACACAAACTTACACACACAACCACACCAGGACACCCATGAGTCATACTGAAGCACAGACGCAACACAGATACACTTACACACATGTCCCTCACACACAGAAACATATTTCAGGCTGTTCAGGCCACTGACCATACATCCTGTAAGAAGGACAGCGTGCAGCTATACCCCTCATCGCCCTGAGTCACTTCCTTTGTGATCAGACAGAGCAGCGTACATAATATGCACTTTGCGTTACAAGGCCACAGCCCACATTTCCTCTGCACACAGCCATTTACATCAGGCTGACTGCCTCATGGAGCTCCCTGTTTTCCCACAGTCATTTGTCTCACACAGCCTGCTGTCATCGCACTTTAACCCCCCGCTCCCCTGCCTTCACATGTTCCTTAGAGACCTCGTCCATGTTAGAGTTGACTCATGAGTTTATGTTTAATATTAGAGATGTGGATGTGTTTGACTGAGGCTAATAAAGTCCCACAGATTTTATCTTAATTGCCTGAGATTTGAGTGAAATTCTGCTGAGCACAGAAAAGAAAATCGTCTCTGGAAACCAACGAGGGTCCATCACGGCTGTAGCACCAGAATAAAGTCCAGAGCAGGCCCTTCGTTTTATCTTCAAATCGAGGCTTGAGACAAAGCAAAGGGAAAGCAAATATATGGAGTGCCAGCGGGTAGCCACGCAGTCAGCCTCTCCGGACTGTTTGAAATGCGTAACACTTCCTGAGCCTGAGTTTCCACTCGCTGAAAATAATCACCAAAGAGCAAAAAAAGAAAAGGAAAAATGTCTGGGGTGTGTTGATTTAGCAGATTTGTTGCTGAGGTCCTCAGAAATGGTAGTGCTCAACATGAAGAGATTGTATCCCATGTCTCCTGCTGATAAAACGTTATCACTGTCACAGGAAGCTGTGAAATCAGCGCAGGAAAAAATAAAGTGATATTTTTGCTCTTCTGATGTTCTCACGCTCGTGTACGTACTTCTGTAAAGGTCAGAATGCTGACTCTGAGTGCAGGGGGACTCCGCCTCGTTCAGTCTACTCATTATGACACGGGCTAATTAGTGAAAGCAGTCGTGTGATGTTGTCTGTGGCTCTGGAGGGAGCTTTGCAAAGTCACATCTCAGCTTGGGCTCAAGCATTGAAATTTATAATGGGAAGCCAGTGTTACAAACTGGGGCATAGTTTTTGAAAGATGTGGGCATTTAGCAGGGCAGGTTTGAGCAAAGACACAAATGGGTTGCATTATGGGGAATGTAGGGTCCAGTGTGTGTGTGTGTGTGTGTGTGTGTGTGCTGAGTTGCAGATTAATGCTCCATCTAACCTTTGAGATTTCTGACCTACATTACATATAATAGTTTCACACTGACCTAAAAATGTTATCTTGTTAAACATCACTTAGGAGGTGGGGGGTTTACGTTCAGCGTAAAGACTTGCCACATGTTTTTCCGTCCTTTGTTTCCACCAAATGTAAAGTTTATCTGTCTGATTTTTACAAATGTTGTTTCAAAGACCCAACAGGCAAAGCACAGAATGTGGAAAATCCATTTTTTGCTGTTAATTTTTCAATTGTGGGTGAGAAGATAATGAACAAAAAGAACAGCGGGAGTTCTTATTTCATGGCTCCGTGTTCAGTGACAGCATGTCAGCCGGGCAGGCAGAATTTTAATACAGGCCCTCCAGGTGCTGGACTGTCCCCTGTGAATGAGCCGTGAAAACGTGCTAAAGTCCAGACAGAAACTTCATAATTTGAAAGTAAAATGTGAAAAATAAAAAGCCATTTTATGTCCTTAATTCCTGAATGTAGGTATTCTTAATCAGCAAAAGTGAATTCTCAGTGACGATATGACTTGTTTCACACCCACAGAGTTGGCAGTGAGGAGTCACACAGGTTCAGGTACAACTGTTTTAACAACACATTCTCACTCTGACCTCGTCACGTATATGTTTGGTCATAGACTTTCCACGTCCAGATACAACGTGAAAGGGACCCTGGCTGCGTTGGTTGTTGAAGTTCTGCTTGTTGCATTGTCTTCTTTCAAGATACGCTTCTGTTTCCACAATTTACCATTTACATACAGTCTTTTTCAAAGTAAGCGCAATCCGTTGCTACAACAACTAACGCACGTGGTTCAGTGTACGCAACAAAAACACGTGGTTAGGTTTAGGAAAAAAGAACAGGGTTTAGCTTTGTAATCTTACGGGATGCGAACACCGCTTCCCTGGGTAAAAGTTGGTGTTTGTCGGGCCCATCCACCACCACTCCCACCCACCCTACTCAGACTTCCGCCACCTTAATTTTTGTTCTTGTCCCGCCATGTTTCCCCCTGACACCACCTAGCACTGCTAAACTATAACAGCGACCGGCTGCACATCATGTCGACGTTAAGGGATGGCTTTTAATCGCTGCAAATCACTGCCGAAGTGCTGGATTTCAAAGACGTCACTTGTACTTACTGTAAAGACACTCTGAGGAGTCAGAAGTTCACGTATTTTGTTTTAAGCCTTTTTTTCGCCAACCGAAATGAACATTACAATTGATATCATAGTTAGCATGAATTATGGCTGCACCTTGCTAGCCAAGCTAGCTAGCTAGCATGCATAGTGTCCTCAGGTGCTCAGTCAGGTCCCCCCTTCACTCCTCCGAACAGCTCCACCTGTCTAAATATGATCAGTTCTTGCACCGAAAAACCAAGATGGCTACAGCCAAAATGCCCAACTCAAGGCTTCAAAATGATAGTCCACAAACCAATGGACAACATCACAGTGGCCATGTCCTCCTTTTTTATACAGTCTGTATCAATGGTTCCCAACTGGTCCAGACCCAGAGTCCAGATTTCTCCCTAGTCATTAGTTCACTGTATACTTGTGTTTTGTCATGTCGTCATCGCAGTTGGTCACTCTCTCTACAGCAGGAAATGGCACTTCAAACTCAAAACTCTGTGGTCCATTCAGAATGGACACGTGACCCACTTCTGGACCACGACCAACCAGTTGTGAACCACTGGTCTACAGCCCTTTTTACCCAGAGATCTCGTCATAAGGACGCTACGAAGTTTCTTCATCACACCATCTTTGCTTTTAAACTTAGAACCAAACATCAGCAAAATGCTGCCCCAAGTGTGTGATTGTAGAAAGCATGCCAGTGTTCCAGAAGCAAAAGAGGCATGATGGTGGTGTGATGTATACCACGACACGATTTACCACGATTTATTGTCCCTGTTATATGGCAGCTGATGTTACTCTCTGCTCGGTGTGTAAGGAGCTCCCTTCTGCTGTTCTTCTTCTTGAGATAGCTGCTAACTGCTACTGTCTGCTTTTTTGATCCACCAAATACAGCCATTGCATCCATGGTCCCGTCCTGCCCGCTGTCTCTTATACACAGACATCAGTTCAGCACTGTTACTACCTCCACTGCTGGCTTAAAAGCGAACAGACAACTCTGTCCCACATTCTGCGATCGTACCTTTTTTGTTTTAAAATGATGAGGCAGAATAACGACGCAACATCCTCGCCTTGATTAGACACTGTAAAAGGGGCTTATAATTGCACTGCACTCGCTGTAAAATGAGCAGACCTACATTTCTGTTATTGTATTTGTGCAGTGAAGAGGCAGCAGTCTGTCAGAGGTTTGAAAAACAACAATAATGTTTCTTTTACGTTTGCAGGTATTTGGCGGTTGATGCATAGTAATGGCCTCTCTCACCTCTCCATTTTGAAATCTCATACATCTTTCTGAGAGGTGGGTATCAGTCAAAGAGAAAGCTCTCTCTCTCCCGCTCTGAAATCTGGCCACTAAAAAATGAAAACAGTTCATAATGTCTGGGTCAAGAAGCCGGCAGAAAATCTATCGGGAGGAGGAAGGCGAGAGGACAAAGGTGGTGATGCAGAAAGTTTCCTGGCAAATCGCTGTTGAGCCACACTTCTTTGAATGAGGACGGGATGGAGGAAGTTTTCAAGCCCGATTCTTCTTAATCTACAAGGAGACAGGTATTGACTGTTCCTCTGAGGACTGAAAAACACAAACAGCACAAGAAAAGAGGCTGCAGGTAAACAAAGACGTTTCAACAAAGACTATTCCTCCACAATCAAAACATATTATTTATAGTTAACCACAGAGCCAGACTCCAGAGCTCATAACTGCTTCTTGTGAAAGAGACAGAGAAGGGGCCCCGCATTCTGCAGCTGACCAATCAATGGCGTGATTAATGGAGCTAATTTTACCTGGACACTGCGGATCATTACTTCCTGCTCTCCATCTCCTCCTTCCTCCTGTCTATGTGGAAGTCAGCGTGGATAATGTGTTTGCTTCACTAATGAGAGTCCCGCAGAGAGACAGAGGACGGTGGAGGGTAAAGCCACGGATGACAAGTCTTCTGGGACTGCAGCCTGGCATGCAGAGATGCTATCTGCAGCAGCCGCTGAAAGCAGCGCTACGGCTTACACAGTCGTGACCTTCTCCCCAGTGTCCACCCCTGACAATGTGTTGACTTGAAATGCATACCTGTCTCATAACAATATTTCATTAGAGGATGGAGAGTTTAGGCCTCTGAAATGTTTCACTGACTTTTCCAGCTTTACAAGAGTAAAATTGTAGAAAAAACACAAACTAAATTGCAGGTAATTTACTTCAAGCAAATTGGTTTTGACCTTAAAATACAAATATAGATGGAAGTAAGAATTATTGAATGGATACAATTTAAACAAATATATTTAAACAATGGGTCCATGATTTCAGACAGAAGTCTCATTTAGCGACTGGTGACTTTAAAGCTAGCTGATTTTAGCAGCTGTAGCTAGCTTTGCCCGACAAATTTGGCTTCTTCTTAACCTGTAAACCCACAAATAAAGTACACTGAACAAAACCTTGAATGCAAATCCTTTGTTTTTACTCCCATTTTTCACAGATTTATGTTGAAGATCTTTTTCTTTGCACACAAAGACTCTTTTCTCTCATATTTCAAAGCTAGCTGACTTTGGCAGCTGTAGCTTGCTGGCTAACATTTGCCCCATTTGCTTCTTCTTAACCTGTAACCCCACAAATAAAGTGCACTGACCAACACTTTTGTTTTGTTCCCATTTTTCGCATGTTTAGATTTAAGATCTTTTTCTTTGCACATAAAAACTTCTTTATCTCAAATTTGTGATTTTAAAGCTAGCTGACTTTAGCAGCTGTAACTGGCTAACATTTACCCCATAAATGTGGCTTCTTCTTAACCTGTAACCCCACAAATAAAGTACACTGAACAAAAATTTGAATGCACAACTTTTGTTTTTCCTTCCACTTTTCACAGGTTTACATTAAAGTTCTTTTTCTGTGCACTTAAAGACTTATTTCTTTCAAAGACTGGTCGCAAATTTGTTGAAATTTGTGATTTTTAAAACTAGCTGATTTCAGCAGATGTAGCTAGCTAGCTAAAGTACACCCCATTTGCTTTCTCTTAACCTGTAAACCCACTAAGAAAGTACACTGAACAAAAATTTGAATGCAACACTTTTGTTTTTGTTGCCATTTTTCACAGGTTCAAGTTAAAAATCTTTGTCTTTGCACACAAAGACTTCTTTCTGTCAAAGTTTGGTCACAAATTGGTTAAAATTTGAGGTTTTAAAGCTAGCTTATTTTAGCAGCTGTAGCTAGCGAACATTTGCCCCACAAATGAAAGATCTTTTTTCTTTGCACACAAAGACTTCTTTCTCTCAGATTTTGGTCACAAATTTTAAGAAATTTTTCATTTAAAATTTTTATCAAATTTGTCATTTCAAAGCTAGCTGATTTTAGCAGCTGTAGCTAGCTAACATTTGCCCCACAAATTTGGCCTCTTAACCTGTAACCCCACAAATGAAGTAGACACAGAAAACTTGAACGCAACACTTTTGTTTTTTGCTCCCATTTTTCACGAGTTCACGTTAAAGATCTTTTTTTCTTTGCAAACAATGACTTCTTTCTCTCAAGTTTTGGTCACAAATTTCTTAAAATTTGTGTAAGCAATTCTCCTAATTCAAGACATGGCAACTAAATGACAAGTGTGGCACATCAAGATCCTGATTAAACGGCATCATTACTTCACAGGTGTGCCTTGGGCTGGTCACTGTAAGAGGCCGCTTTCAAATGTGCAGTTTTACTACACAACAGTTTTGAGGAAGTGTGTCTTTGTCATACCGACTGCAGGAATGTTCACCAAAGCTTTTGTCCATGAACTGAATGTTAATTTCACAACCATAAGCCATCTCAAATGTAATTTCTGCAATTTCATCCAGTGTCTTCAACAGCAAAATCACCTGACACCAGCCACCCAAACACCTGATGCAACATTGGTTTGAATTATCAAAGCATTTCAGCACAAACTGTCAGAAGCCGTCTCAGGGAAGCTCATCTGCATGCTCGTCATCCTCACCAGGGTCCTGACCTGACAGCAGCTCTATGACATAACTGACATGAGTGGGCAACTGCTCACCTCCGATGCCGTCTGGCACTTAAAGTGTTCTCATCACAGATGAATCCCTGGTTACACTGTACCAGGCAGATGGCGTGTATGGTGTGGTGTGGGTGAGCGGTATTTACAGGATACCATGATGAGATCCTGATACTGTCATGCCAATCATCTGTTGCCATGACCTCATGTAGCAGGATGACAATGCACGGCCCAGTGATACAAGGATCTGTACAAATTCCTGCAATTCCGGCATGTTTGGGATGCTCTGGGTCGGCGTGTACGACAGTGTGTGGTCCAATTCCTGCCAATATCCAGCAACTTCACTCAGCCACCGAAGAGGAGTGGGCAACAAAAACCTGAAGATGTGTTGCTGTTGTCATGTTCACTCCAGTGTAAATTCAGCTGTACTGGGACAGCTTTTGTAACATATCTGAATTCACCCTGCTTTAAGTATTTGGGCTCGTGAAGCCCTTTCAGAACCCAAAATAAAATGTGGTTAAGATAAGGTCAACATAAGGTCAAGGCTGGTTTTTCTGAGCACTTGCAAAGTTGACATTTTGGACATTTTCATCCAACAGCAACAATAAGTAAAGCGTCTCCTGTTGACCTTAACCTTGAGCTCAGTTTCAGGGTCGTATGTGTGATGCCCTTCTCTGGGAATTTAGGTTTCATGGCTGCAAATGCCACCTGAGACTACTGTTTGAAATACGAGTGAAAACAAGGAACTCCCTGGGGCTGCTTTTCTCAGGACGACCCCTACAAAATATGAACTTGTGACCCGTGCAGGAGAAGAGAGAAAAAATAAGCCCAGAGGGAACTGTACAATGGATGTGTGAGGCTGACAACATGAGTCAGCTGAGCTCTGTGACTCTGTTAACTATTAAACTACTGGATTGTGCCTTCATGGACAGCATAGGACTAAATGTTTTCCTTTGTCTAAATCAAAAGGTGAATCTGGTATGTCATCCATCCATACTGAAATACTGAACATAGCGTTACTTGATGATCTCAAACAGTCAATCAACTGATGGAGCAGCTGATTGATGAAGGGAGTCAGCTGATAGATCACATGATTCCTTTCTATGCAACCAATTGGTGAATCTCATTCAGGGCGCCCTATTTAAACTGCTCCGGCCTGCTTACTGTTGCTGCTTCCTCTGTAAGCCACTTTGCAACCCACTTCCCCCCCAGCTCCTGCTTTTCATGCTGTGTCTGACTTCTGTTTGTCATTGATGCTGCTCTGTTCTGTTCCCTGGGGGTCTTTGCTGTTGCTCTCCCTGCCTTTGGCTTTCCATGTAGGCACATGGAAGGGCAGGGAGGTGTGCTCTCTCTGCCACATGCTTTCCAGGTATGCGCATGGAAGGGCAGAAAGGTGTGCTCTTTCCGCCGCAGGCTGCATAGGCCTAAGAAAAGCAGAGAGGCCCCAGCACAGAGCCATACATATAATTCTGTTAATAATAACATTTTCTTTGACCAAAGTGTTCCTGCCTGAAGAATCATTACTGTTCCTTGATCATTAATTGTACTCATGTTGGTAGCAGAGATGGTACCAAGTCACTGATTTGTGAGTCACAAGCAAGGCTTAAGTCTTGTCACTCAAATCCAAATATAGTCCCAAGTCAAGACAAGGAAATTCTGAGTCAAGTTACAAGTCAAGACTGAAAGGTCCCAAGTCCGAAATGTTGAGCTTGGAGTCCCAAACATATCAAAATATGTGCGTCATCAAGTCTAATGCTGCTGATTTCTCCTTAGTCATTAGTTCAAGGTCCTCACAGTTTAATATATTCAGTTTTGTTTGGCCATGTCGTTGAATTGAATTGTGACACACTTTTTGAAAAACTAATCAAAGTCAACTAAAGATTTAAAATACTTTTTCATCGCCGGGTTTGGGGGATGGTATCGTGACTTTTCAAGCCAACAAGCTCTAGTCAAAGAACAGTCCCAAAGTATTAAGGGTTTAAGTCAAAGTCAAATCTAAAGTCATCAAATTTTGATTCAAACCCAAGTCATGTGACTCGAGTCCACACCTCTGCTTGGCAGTAAGCATATACTTGCAGAAGTTTGGGGTAAAAAAGGAGTCCTTGTGGTGGTGGAGCTTTTATAGGTGAAATCAGTTTCAGTATTTAATGGAGCAGATGGTCGTTGACTCTCAGCCTGAGTCTATATTATCTTAATCTACATAGTCAGATGATGCCTGCAGCTCCAATCTCATCAGCCTGATTGTAGTTTGTGCCATATTGTGCCCTCAGTACCATTAAACCAAATGTTTACCAGGAGGGATAGCAAATGGACGCTACAGGGAGCAAGCGAAAGTACAGGAAAGAACTATTTCTTTACTTCATTTAGGTCTGTTCTGTATTAAACCTCTTTCCCTTTGTGTCTCCATCCATTGGCCCCATACCACCGAAGTTAATGATGTGAACACAGCCCACATAACAGCAGCACTGGAGACAGCTGGAGAATCAGAAACCAGAAAGCTCTCAGTCAAAACATGGTGGGAAACCTAAACAAAATGTCAGCAATTAGAAAAAAAAGAATCTAATACTGTTACAGCAGAGCAGAAATACTTTCTACAAAAGCATAATGTGTCTCATTTGAGTGTCTGGAATGTACAATATGCCCTGGGTATGTTTTCATATGCATGTAGGTGTTATTCCAAGCAGATTTCAGGAGAAGGTGCACGGCTGAAAAACCATTTGGAACCAATGATGGGAATGATAGAAATTGGAAACAGATTACGAGCCCGTCTGGTCCGAGCAGCTCGTTCAAAGCCAGCAGGCACAGAAATGGGTATTTCTTTGTAGATGCAGAGCCCGGTATATTGCAGCAGAGAGGTGTCATTGATTTGTACATTCAATATCATTCTACATGGTGCTGTGTTAGAAACTTTAGTGTTTCATCCTCCATCGAAATTCTCCTGTCCTTACAGAGGTGGTTTATTGCTGCAGAAATATGAAGATGGTCTATTCTGTGGTACGAGGAGAAAGGCTCTCTGCATCTGAATGGACCTGAGGGAGATTGGAAGATGGCTTTCATCTGTAACACTCCACACAGTGACAGTAACCATTCTATTTCTCCACAAAAAAAAAGGAATAGAAAATCATGGCGCAGCTGGGTTCATCTCTTTGAAGGAATGATAGAAGATCTCTGAATGGGTGTGGGAGGAATGACATGAAAGGCTGACGTATGATCAAGCTGTGAAAAAAAAAAAATTGGAAAGTAAAGTTGACAAAAAAATAAATTTTAGATCCCAGGTATGGGTCTTTCATATTCAAATAGATAAGTTTAAATGTGTAAAAAAAAAAAAAAAAAAAAAAGGCATGTTTTTTTTTTTATCATTAGTAACTTTTTCCACGTCAAACCGTCATGTCCTGACCGAGTGAGCTTGAGTGTCATTGTGCGGGGAATGGCGGCGGGTCACGACCACGCATGCATGAACACGGGCATGAACAAGACAAGGATGCATGGCAACATCTTTTCAAATGTATTTATTGATCGACAGAGCGGAGCTTCCAAGGACACACTACAACAGAAGAATGATGCAGAGAGACATTCAGTGGGAAATGGTGTAAAATAAATTGACATTAGTTTGAAATGGGTGACATCAGAGCGCCTCCTCGAGCATGATGACATGACTGGACAGGTCAATTGACTGCTTGCTAAGCCAGTCCCCTGCAGCTGCTGTGCCAGTCAAGCTTTCTGTTCCCGCACAGGATTGTTAATAAGTTTAAGCCAGTGGTTTCCAACTGGTGGGTCGCAGGTCCTTTCTGAATGGCCCACGAGTGACTTGCAAACATGTAAAGTTTGTAAAAAGCACACTTTATTTTTAGGTAACCGAAAACAGGCTTCTCATTTCTGGCAACTGTCGCTAGCATATCTGATAAGCTAGCTAGCCACTTAAGCTAATGGTAGCTCCATGGATGTAAAGACCATTTCAAAACTGACAACTTAAATATTCTAAATGGGGTGTTTTGTATTTCCTGTTGGATTGTTTTGCAGTGTTTGTGAATGACACCAGCTGAAATAATGTAAACATGGACCCAAGCTGTTGCCTAGCAATATAATCCAAGTGAAACGGTCTTTATGATCTGGATAGCAGACCCCAAGATGGCGACTATTCAGTCCGATGAGAATTACTCGCCTAGCATATATGTCAAAAAAGTTCGTAAAGTTCGACGCCACTGCAGTGCTCAAGTGTTCCCGAGTGCCTAATGCATGTCATGTGACGAGGAACAACCAATCACAGCTGACAGATATCTTTCCTGTCTTCTGTAAATATCAGTCTGTGGTGAATATGGAGGAGTAGTGTAGGGCTGCCAGAGCTGTACATCTGCAATGCAATTCAAGTGAAACGGTTTTTATGATCTAGATACTTGACTCAAGATGGCGCCTGTTACGGGTTTTAACCTTTTTCATGCGGGCCAAGGCAACAGCTTGACCCCTGCTGACCTTCAACAAGCTCCTTTCAGCTGCTTCACTGTGCCACACTGATACCTGTCTCACGGACTATAGGCCTACACAAACAGCGCCTGGAAGAAGATCAGCTCTGCTCTCAGGATTTCAGGTAAATAGGCAATGATACGATGCTTGTTAAGGCTGCTTAGCAACCTCAGACGCAACCTGCTGCTGCACTCTTGAAAGCGTCCGACCTCGCATTTTCCACGCGATGAAAGACATGACATGTATACGACCCCTTTACAGACATCTTTTTTTTTTATCATGGTGGGCCACAGGGGATTTTTTTTTCTGCAATACCACAAGTGGCCACTGGGAAAAAATGGAAGCGAGGCTGGGTGGTGTTCCTCAGGGCCTGGATAGCTGTTTTTATGTTTCCGGTTGAGCTATTTTAAAGATGTTAAAATAAAGAAACAAGCAATTAACCCTAGTATTATGAGTATTATAAGGATCAAAAATCAGACTGCTTTTATTCAAACATAACCCTCTTTAGGTGCTTTGCTAACATACTTGGACAAGTCAGAGGTTAGTTTTAAGCTTTATTGTTCGTATTTTCAAACATGTTTTACTTTCAAGAGGCTTTAAGGTTGACGACCAAATGATGTGAAAGTGAGCATAATGCTATTTTGGAAAACAAGCTTGATGGAGACGCTTAAATCCAATCCAGAAATTAAATTTAGTCCAATTAAAGGCGGGACAGGGCTAACAACATTAACCTAGCATTAGTATCCTGGGCAGGCTGCCGCACAGAGTAAACACTACACAGTGGATGTGCTGGTCATAGACGGGGATTTTTTAAATTTACGTAATGATGCACTGGCCTTGCACTGCTCAGTTACCACTGTAAGCTAGCTGGATGGACATGCTAATGTTTGTAGCCTATATTAGTGCAGATAAACACGATTTGGTTACAGTTGCTTTGACTGGACAGGCGGGGGAGGGGTTAAGCAAACAGTCAGTTTTGAAAAGGAGGTCCTGAGATGTCACACACATACAGTACACTCATTAAATGCCATCAAATAAACATAATGATGCAACACACACATGATAACAAAGTGAAGAGGAGACTTAAACAATGGTTTCTTTATATAAAGATGTTCCTCCGGCCTCCCTGCTGCAGAAGACAGTACAAGTCAACAACCATTAATCTCTGCATGCACTTCCTTTATGTGTTTTAACCTTTTTCATCCGGGCCAAGGCAACAGTTTGACCCCTGCTGACCTTCAACCAGCTCCCTTCAGCTGCTCCACTGTGCCACACTAATAACCAGCACGAGGATATATGGTCCTTTACCTACAAGGGGCCATTAAGCAGTGCACTGTAAGGACCCGGGTTAAATGAAAATGTATTACTTTGGTTGCCGTTGTAATCACTCAAGTTTTGAGCCAATGACAGCCGGAGCAGGAGGAAGAGGAGGAGGAGGAGGAGGAGGAGGAGGGCTGACAAAAATAGCACCGTCGAAAAACAGCCCTGGTCAGTGTAGGTCAGTTTAGCACCGATATTTTAGCCTGGCAGTTGCAAAGAGGCTGCTGGGCCCACAGGATTTGTGCAGGCTCCAGTTGTGAGCTTGACATGCTTGCAAAAACACACATGCACAGTCCAGTGAGCGTGCACAGCACCGAGATGCAAAAGGAGATTCACTTATTGTGAGGCAGATGGAGACTGAGACAGATACACCGAGCCCGACAAAGCCAACTTATTACTTCTTTAACACCCACACTGTACTCTGCTCAGAGCACACACACACAAATAGAAGTAAAGGGAAGAATGCTGACTTTCACATTAAACTGCTTGTTTTACTGGTAGAACACAAATAGGCACATGGACACACTCAAAATCTGTATTTACAGGGACGGGGTGAGAGCAGACAATGAGTAAGAGCCTCAGGAAAAAGCAGCGATCTAAACATAGCTGAGCATATAATGCCTTTGTCTAAAAGCAGAGAGGCAATTTCACCACTGAACAGTCCTGTGATGAGAACCGATGAAGTGTTATCCCTAAGAGTGTAATTTCATTACACACAAACACACACACAGACTCAGTGACCACACTCAGTAAACTGACTTGACCTCACTTTCTTTGTTGTAAGCAACCGTAAGTCAAATGTGTCCTGCTGAAGCTAGAATAAACACTAGCGGGCCGTGGACGGCTCCTGTTTCACATTCAATCCGCAATAAATGCCAGCGCTGCACCGCTGGGATCGTACATCTAAAGCACAGATTTTTATCATGCCACCCAAAAATACAGCAGCACACAATGAAACTGCTGAGCTCTCAGATCAACACATACATACAGTGCTCTCTGAATCAAATGCTACTTCTGTATTTTTCTCTCTTGCTGCTGGCTGAGTTTATCTCTGGAGTTCAGAGTTCACAGAAGTTTGAGCCAATATCCTTATGCACTGTACGTCGGCCCTCTGGCTGCACTGTTTGCACTACACTGGCTCCAGAGGTTCAAGTTGCTTAAAGTCCAACTGAATACATTTAGCCGTTCCTTTTTTAAATGTGTTGTTAAGTTTTTATTATTGAAAGAAGGAAAAAGGTCTTTCTGTGTCTGTGTTTGATTGACGGCAGCTGGCAGGCTGAGCTTCCAAAGTCCAGACACAGAGTAAATGAAACTGTGTTGTAGCTACGAGTCACGTGCAGACTGCGATGTTAAAGAGTAAGCCAAAATTTGTACTTCTCCATCGAATGCATCCACGCAGACCCTACGCTGTAGCCTGACATGCACCTCCCCAGAAATGTAACTACATGTCATGGCGACACAGACTTCCTGTCTGTTTCTGTAAGCTGAAACCATTTCCCTCAGTGGAAACAAAGCTTTTATTTACTTGTATTCCACAGATAACAATAAACTGTGAAGACAATAAAGCCTCCACAAAAATAGCATTTTAAGTCTTGTGTGTGATTTATCCTGGCTTCATATGAGCAGAGGAAATCTCCGCTAGTTGCTAGGCTAATCTATACAATGTAAAATGCCATAGGCTTGTGCTAATAACGTTAGCATGTTATATTAGCTTGGAAAACGTGTTTAGTATAAGACAGTTGTTTTGTCAGAGAACCTTGTGAGTTGTAATGGAGCCGGATTTTGTAACGTTATCTTTGTTAAATGTTGCTGTTGTCCCTGGTTTTATATTGGAAGAGGAAAAGTCAGCTAGCTGCTAGGCTAATTTATACAATGTAAAATGCCATAGGCTTGTGCTAATAACGTTAGCATGTTGTATTTGTGGGGAAAATGTGTCCAGATAAAGACAAGTGTTTGTCTGTGAATGCTGCGAGTTATAGTGAAGCTGATTTGTGTACTTGTGTTTGAAATTGTCCCTATTCCCTATTAAGCCACGTTTATTGTGTGTTTAAAGTGTGTTTAAGTAAGTTTAAGTATAGTATAAATGCTCACAATGGCGTAGGGTCTGCTGCACAAGTATAAATCCCCCTTGAGGACCACGCCAGCATCTAACCAGACCAAACTAACATTTGCGGGTACGTTTCCATGCTATTTAATGTGCTGCACTAGCTAGCTATGTAGCCTACAAACAAGCATTAGCACTGCGCTTTTTCCCGGTGAATGTTAAGTGGCTCATTCGACAACCAGAGACACAGGACAAGATGTGTGTTTGTAAATTAGATAAGAAGGAGACTTATGTGGTTAAAGCTAATGTGGTGGTTTTAAAGGAAACATCAGGTAAAATTTCAACTTCTTCAATACTTCCTATCAGTCTCAGCTGTACTTTGTGTTTAGGGCCGATTAGCAAAGGTTAACTAAGATGGTGAACATGGTAAACATAACATCAGTATGTCAGCATTGTCACTGTTCAATTTATGGCGTCATAAATGTTCAATAAATGGAAATCTTTCTTGATTTCTTCATCATTAGATCAACTGGTCCCTTTTCTTTCAAAGTTTCAAACAAGTACCAGACTGCTGTGTGATGCACAACCTCTCAGAGTGACAGAAACACAAGCAAACACTCAGCCAAATCAGCTGTGGAGAACACACATGTACAGAAAGCACAGACCCGCACTGAACACACACACACACACACACACACACACACACACACACTCTAGACAAGTTAAAAGATGAGCAGAGAGTTGGAAGGCAGCTCTTAATCATATATTGATCAATTTATTCATTCTGTCAGGACACGTTTCCTCATTGTCCCAAAGTCTTACACAAAGAAGTCATTGTGAGATGTCCAATTTGTTTTGACCAGAAAACAGGAAAGAAAGAAAAACCAGTATGTGATCATGAAAACAGACACACATTCAAAGACTGCTCGCCGTTACGACAACGACACGACATTTGCTAACTGTTGGATCGTTTGCTGAAGCCAATTTGATTCGCCAATTACCCGTCAGATCTCCCAAAGATTTCCCAAATGTACCACTTGCATCTTTTACAGTTTGTTCTTAGATTTAACTGTACCTGGAGGTAAAGGGAGGGGGGGGGCTGGGTACACTGGAAATGTACAAAAATAAATGCAAACAGTATTTTCAAGAGAAAACTTCCTCCTCAGCGTTTGAGGGGTTCCAAAGCCACGTTGAGCAGAACCAGTTGGATGTACAGTAAATGCTTGCATGCACGTTGACACAGGCACTGATCTTGACTTGGTGTCTCACTTTGTGGGTCCTCAGTCAGGAGACAAGAGCATTCTGGGAACTGTGAGCTCTCTCAAACAAGGCAGTCAACAGGATTCTTTTTAAGAAATGGTCTGTCCATTCACAAATAACCATACAGAGCGACCATTTTGGATGCACGCTTCGTTAAACTGAAGGGAATATGGGCCAAGGACAAAAAATAACAACAGCAAATCCAATAACAAGCTCTCAGGCTCATGCGCCTGATGTCTGCTGTATGGAAATGATAAAAGCAACGGTAACAAATATCTTAACACACAAAAATAGTGGCTTTACTCCAGAACCTTTCGACATCATTTTACGATACAATACATTACTCTCAATACAGGCTGACCCTACTGTATATTCTGTCCAGAACGGCTCAGCAAGCCAGTGCTGAGAATTCTGGGTAACATAATAAAAACCATAAAATACCAATCACAAGAAGCTCCCGGGTAGCTTCTTTTACAAACAAACAAACACATAAACAAAAAGAAAAGCGGTATACAAATTAAAAAAACAAGAAACTCCAAGAACGGCAAAACCAAGCACAAGTCGTATGATCTATAATTAAGGCGAGTTAAAATATTGCAGAATAATTTGGCCCCTGTGTCTCAAACAGACTGCCACAACAGTCAGAGCTCCCCGACTCTTAATCGCTGCACGGATCCAGAGAAGGGAAGGAAGGATGAACTGAGGTGAGAGAAATAAAATAAAAATTAAAAATAATGTGATCCTCTTTGGAGAGAAATTGATTTTATTTGGTTTAGTTTGGTCTCTTCCTCAGGAGCGTGTTAAAGGGAACAGTGAGGACCTCCTTTTTTGAAAGAATTAAAATTAAAAAAATGGAAATAAAAAATACAGAAAAGGGGTTGAAAATTGGTAATTATAAGTTTATCTGCTTATCTTTTGAGCGCAGTATGAAGCGGGGGGGCACCAAGATCAGAAAATATAAAAGTGTTGTTTCATCAACAACCTGATATGACGGATGACGATGCAGTGCCCTGTGGGAAGAGTGTGTGTCCCCCTGAAAGTCTTCCTTCTGATTAAGAGCAGACGGGCGAAAAAATAAAAGAGGAATGGGACAGGAAGTCAAGTTTCTGAGATACAAAGTGATACCGACCCTCTTTGTTTTTTACTGGGACTGAATGTATCAGGCAAAGATCCCTCACGATCCGTCCCTCTGCTCCCCTGTTTGTTAAAAAGGCTGAGGGTTAGCTGAGTCAACTTTAAGTTCCTGGGGTCACCTTAAGTGTGAGGGGCCGCCGACAGGTTGTTCCTGTGGGTCTGAACGAAGGTATCAGATCACCCAACAGACGGAGGCGTGGCTGTGTGTTCTCACGTAAGATGTCCAAAGTCCACCGTCCTCCTCTGTGAAAGTGTGAGGCTGTCATCCTGTTTGCACCTGTCTCTCCTGCCGCCCTCGCCCCACTGTCTCAACTCTTCCCCGATGTTTCACACCCATTCCTGCATGGAGCGTTTGCAGTACAGTATGTGGCGTGGCGTGCCCTTCCTCTTGAACTGCACCACAGTGTAGACCAGCACCAGCAGGCACAGTGCGAGCACGCAGGGGATGACGATGGCGATGGCTTTCACTGTGTTCGCCTCGTTGTCCAGCTCGATCACCACTTCCGAGTTGCCGTCGTCTGTCGGCGGCCGGGCGGGGTCGATGGGCGTCAGCTCGCAGCCCATGAAGTCCTTGAGGATGGAACGTGGGTAGCCTGGCTCCACTCGAAGGAACTGGTTGTTGAACTTCCAGTACTCCTTACCCTTGTAGAAGTAGGTGAAACCTGAGGGAAGAAAACACAGAAGACACAAAAAACGGTGAGTTGATTTAAAACCAGAAAGTCAAGCGACATTTTACTGCCATCTCTGGTATAAAGTCAATCACCGTAATGGAAATGTCGTCACTTTCAAGTGTCTTACTGGCAAATACAGTCACCGACCACCTTATTAGGTACACCTGTTCAAGTGCTCATTAATTCAAATAGCTAATGAGCCGATCACGTGGCAGCAGCTCAATACATTTGGGCGTGTAGACACGCTCAATACGACCTGCTGAAGTTCAAACTGAGCGTCAGAATGGGGAAGAAAGGTGATTCAAACAACAAAATTAAACTGTACACCAACCCAAGTCTCTCTGTCACTGAACTCAGACTAACGTTAGCTTAACTTCCTCGTTAACTCATCATAAAACACACTTCATTCAAACTCAACAGACACAAAATTAAACTCACCAAATCAGTCTTAATTCATCTTGTTAGTCGTTAAATTTGTTAGTCCGTTGTTCCAACAATAACCACCTCTGGTTTGGTCGAAATATATTCTTAATTCACAGGTGTGGCTGAGCAGTGGCTCTCACTCGTTCTTCAGAGGCAGCTACTGCACATCATGTTACATATAAAAATGTCTGCTGCTCTGAACGTCCTGCCATGTTGATTTGAATGTGAATGTCTGTTCTACTCTCACTCTAGTTTAATCTACGACAGTCCGTCCTATTTTATAACATGATTTTGTGTTTTGCCTGTAAAACCTTTGTGTCAATTAACTGGTTCCCAGAGCTGTCGAATAAATGTAGTAAATTAAACAATATTTCCCAGTGAAATGTGGAAATATAAATGAATAAAAGTCTTTATTAAATCAGCTTTCTTTCATGAATAAATGTCAGTTATGATGCTGCTGGACCGCCACATTAATAAAGGTTTGTGCCTCCCTTTGTGTGCAGCAAGTGGGAGAGCAAACAGTTTTATAACAGCAGTGAACATTTTGTTTTTGAAAAGCTAAATTAACAAATATGGAAAGAAGCAGGATATTTATTATATTATCAGAATCAGAAATACTTCATTGATCCCCAAGGGGAGACAATAGAGAATTCTAAAAAGAATAAGAGTATGAAATAGAAGTATGTAAATGTAAAGCAATAAAATAAAATATAATATAATAAAAAAAAACAGAAATGAAAATGTACATCAAAATAAAAAATAATAATAAATAGAATGTGCATTATGCTGCAGTGTTAAACACTATTTTTTTTTTGTTTTTTTTTATATAAAAAATAAAATATATATCGTCACTGTGCTGGGGCTGTAAGTGTGAAATTTAACTACAATATATACCTCAGTAGAATAAAAGTAAACATAAGAAATATGAACAGTTTTGTGCATGATAAAGTTATTTACTGAAAAATATCGTGTCAGTTGAATTATTGCACCCAACAGATACTTATGAATTATGAAGACTGGATTAGATAAGGTAGAAACAAATTGCGAATTTTGAATATGCTTATATCTATTTTTTTTTTTTTCCAATCATTTTTTACTTTTGGACGTCACAACACTCTGAAGTCACTGAAAATATCTGGACCATGTACGCAGCCACAACTGGAATCTTATTCTACAAATACTGCTAATATAAGTATAGCCGTATCTTATCTGAAATTTTGTAGCGATATCAGGCTTAAAAAAAATTAATAGAAATTTAAAAAAAGACCAAAAAACACCTTGGAACAAACTAAAATCACTTTCACTGGGTTGTTCATACAACATGTCTGCCAGGCAGAGCAAAGTTCAGCTCACTTTCAATTCAATGGGAGCATTTTCTTTCATTAATCAAAATATCAAACAAACTTTGCCTTCTCTATCACCAGCAAAAACAAACCAATAATGCTCAAGCTGAAATCGAAGTGACAATAACTGCCAGTGCGTTAAAAACGAGCAAACCTCAGACAATTGTGTGTGCTGCTCTGCTGCTGAGCCATTGTTTCCGTTTCAGCTCTATTGTTCAGCTGAGACGTCTCTGACTGTCCCTCAGGACTAATTATATCTGGTCATAAAAGAGGAAACACACCCAACCAGGAGCCAAACCCCCGCAGCTAATATCACACAACAGCACAACAAATGTCACTGAAAGCCGAGCTGCTGGGGAGCTCCTCAAATCACAAGAGTGGCAGGTTTTTGTTTTAAGAGGGATGTGGGGGCAATTGTCCTGATGTCACAGCCATTCATAAGTCAGTGCTCGTCTTTTGATGCCCTGCCCTAGAGACTAAAAAAACACAACAGTCCCCTGTGTGTTTGTGTCGAAAGCAATAAAAATAGTGACAGAAGCAAAAACTGATTTTCTTTTCACCTGTTCCTGCAAACATTTTGACAATAAATAAACTGTAACATCACAATAAGAAGAATAAAGTGTCTTAATATGGCATTTTTCCTGCGTCATGATAACAACATGTCGTGAACCTGTAGTGTCTTCTTGAGTTGACACTGAACATGGCCCCTCCTGCATGTCACTGTCCCCGAGACGCTTGTTTTTGGTTAAATATATTCTGTGTAAAACTGAGCATGACAGCCAGGCCGAATTCCTGAGCTCTCGTCTTCCTCGCTGGCCCCCTTTACACTTTGCTTCTCGGGATTTATTATTCATGCACGCTCGTCTCTGGGAGAATATGAGAGGAAGAGCTCTGAGTTTCCAGCCAGATGGTGACATGGCTATTGTAAAAGCCAAAGATGCTTATGCAACTTGTTAGGTGAAGATGTTTCTGGTGAGGAAGTGACGAGGCACAGGACGAAGCTTTAAAAGATTCATCTTTGAAGGGAGAGCTCAGAAACTAGTTGAATCTGTGGAGTCACTTTGTCTTCGTCTATGAGTTTGTGAGACGAAAAGAGATTGTTTATAGGATGTAAATATTATTACGCCCAAGTTCATCTGTATTTTTTATCCAATATGTTTCTATATCTGCAGAAAACAAGAAAAAACATCAAGTGTTTAATTTCTGGCAAAGACCAAGGTCATCTGATAACAGAAAACGCAATTAAAATCCATATCTCTGTAATAAACTTTAATATTTGGTGTTCTTTAAAGTCCAGCAGACTGCGTGTGTTTACAGCAGACATCTTACAACTAATTTATGAGCAGAAGGAGATCACAGAGATCATTTTGGGAAAACCTCCCACATGCTATGTTGCCGAGAGCAGACTGAGCCAGGCAGCGTGTACCTTAGCCAGATAATTAGCTTAGCATAAAGACTGGAAGCAGAGGGAAATAGTTAGCTGAGCTCTGTCGATAGAAAGCTGACAAATGAACACGCTGTCTTGTATGGTGATATATGAGCGATAACTATTTCAGTGCTCTTAAACAAGACAAGAGAGCACTTCCTGTGGACAAGTAGCTACTCTGTGTAATTCCTAAAACAACCATTTGTTGTTTTTACAATTCTGTTTTTGTCCACATTTAACAAATGTGATAAAAGATGGTTAGTAGTGACCTTTAGGCCAGTGGGCTTTTTTTCCAACTGTAAAGTGAGGCTAACTGGTTCACCCTTCTCCAAATCATTATGCTAAGCTACGCTAATGGCCTCAAAGACTGATTTTATACTTAGCGTTAAGACATAAGTGGTACCAATCAAATTATTCCTATAATTTAATTTCATTAAAGGGGCTCTATGCCAAATAACAGAGCTAGCAGCTACTGGTGCTAACGTCATAAACAGCGCTTAACAATGGCAACAGTGCTGACAGAGCTAACAGTGTTAACCAAGGTGGAACTGGAGGGTGAGCAAAAACCGCCCTATGTTCGCAGTGCAACTAACGTGCACACACTGACGGACCAGTTTACCACAACAAACCACACAGAAGCTCAGACTACAACACACACAAAGCTAGCGTGACTCTACTCTCTGCTTAGGACGCCATGACTCTACAGGAAGTGGCCGCGCTCATGTTAATTTCCAGGGCTGGTACCTGCGGTTATTCCACAGGCTAGTTAATAACATGTCGGGCAGGAAATCCAAAGTGTGGGATCATTTTGAGAAGGTGAAGGACGAACCCAAGGTGATATGTAAACTCATCTTCATTGGTCGACTACAAACATGACGTATCATCTGAAACATGGATGTAGCTACATGCCCATTAGCCCACAGTGTCATTAACAGGCGGCTCGCTCAGTGTGTGACGTGCACTTGTAGATAAAATATAGGCCTATATTAATGAAGGTTAATAATTAAATTAATAACGTAAACATGTGCATGACTAGTCGACTAATGGCCCTAAATGATAACTCTAGGAAAATTCTTCAACACAGGTTGTCCTTTTTATGCCGAGTCACAGCTTGGCCCTCTCAACCAGACCAGTTACAGTCTGAGCTACATGTGGTTGTGTAGCAGGCAATGAAACACGAGCCAAACTACACACAACACCCTCCAAACTCTCATTTCAAGTTCAGCTAAGTATTGTGATTAGCTGAAGAAATGTAACCGCTCATGGGATATTTTTTTCTTTCCAATCTGGCAGCAGCTTCTGCCACACTTTTCTCCTACATTTAACACAAATGAAGTGAAAAAGAAGTTATTTAGAGACCGAGAGATCCAGATGAAGCAACAGATACATGGGCTTCCCGAGCACTAACACACAGTGAGGAGTGTGAGAGAGGAGAGGGAGGATGAGAGGTGAGACAGCCTGAGCTATTGCAGGTTAGAGCCAGGTCAACATCGCCCTGGGGCCCCTACACTGAAACGTGTTGCCTCACACACACTATCATCGGCAGCAGCAGCAGACTCAATTATGCCTGGTTATCTGGGTCAATGTTATGAGCGTGCCACTTGACACACTGTCTGCAAACAGCTTCCCCGCCAAATAATCGCAGGCCGACACATATACCAGCAGAATTACATGCGATGCACCCATCATCCCCTTGGATATCAATCCACCCTTCATGCCTCGATTGATGCCCGCTCCACCTGGCCTCACCGGCAGACACGCCCGGCTACAGATCTGGCAGCAGATCCACGGGACAGATGGCCTGAGCGTTCAGCACCACCTGCCCTGCTTTTTCCAGCCCAGGCGATGCCAAGTCCAGGCCCAAACCCACCTGGCATGATGCATCCAATGGGAAAAGCTTTTCCTGTCCTCACACTATCTGACGGGCCTATGAGTGAGCTCTTTGAGAATTACAGATCCCGCCTCCCCACCCTTGGCGAGGGCCAACTGGCTTAAACCGGAATGGGCGCCCAGCGGTGGTCTTGTCCTTTCTGCTTTCCACAATCCTGCTCCAACTGGGTCTTATGGCACACTGAGCAGGACGGACTGATTATGGAACATTCTGCTTGTGAAACAATTCAAAACTGACCTCTTTTCAGATTTCATTTGCTGTGCACAAACACTCAGACTCAGTCAGTCTGTTTCCCCTGATATCGCATGTATGGAAGCGTGCCACGCACTAAAACTCAGTATAATAACTGGGGCAAATTTCAATCAATGCTACCCTGGTTTACCTCCCGCGCTGCGTGTGCCAGTGACCAGCTGAAATCAATGCCGCCTGGCACATGAAGCGCGCTGTTATTGCCAATTCAGAGTATCGGACAGGACAACTCGTACCATTGGCTTTGTCGACGAAGGCCCCCTGTGGCGAATCAGGCACACCTCTCCACACTGTGACGGGCTTGGGATAGCCGGGGTCCATGGTTCTCATTTCCTCATTGTAACGCCAGTACCTAAACAGGAACAAACGATGAGCCAGAGGAAGACAAAACAAGAACTGTACGTCAGGAATGAAAAAAGTTGAACTGACAACAGATGTAACTATCTCTTATCTTGTATCATATTATCACATCAGAATATCTGACCCTCTGTCTCTCGCAAGTCCCTGAACTTTATAGAGGAGCAATACTAAACTGTCAATCAAATACAACAACCTTTGAGTCACTAGACATGTTAGACAGCACTCTCCTCTGCCATCATCAAAACACCAAATGAGGGAATATCATCATCCCACCGCTCGATTACAGCTTCAAATTTCTGAGTTCTTAATGTTTTTTGAGGGTTTCTCTCTGTGTTCTGTCCATTCGCTCCCACCTGTCCCCTTTAAAGAAGTAGGTCTTGGCCACGTCCTCCCACCACACAGCGGTCTCGATGCTCTGGGCCGGCATGCCGTGGCCGAACTGGGCAATGTCCTTGGGGTATCCAGGCTGCAGCACCGTGTCCTTAAACACCCAGAACTGCTTCCCTGCACATCAAGAAAAAGAGAGGGAAAAATAAATTAGAAGTAGAAGGACAAGTAACAGCTGGGATTACCCTCCAGGAGCACTGCACGAGAAGGGCAGATTTACAAGGACAGATACAAGCCTTGTAACAAATAGCGGGCAATAACCTGTTGCCTTGTATTACTGCATTTGATGTTGATGTTTCCCTAATTTAAAATAGGACACAGACATGGTGACAAGTTCTCCTTGCCCTTGCTTAGAGGTACTCTGGGAACTTTTCAGCGCTGGCAAACTGAGCCGGTTACTGCTCAGCTGAGATAAAAAGAAACAGCTAAGACCCTTGTGGGAAAATTGGCGACCAAAAAGTCACATTAAAACATTTTTTTTTTTTAAAGTTTACAAGCCCCAAGGAGCCAAACAAATACCTGAACTTTAGGATGCTTTCCGGAGGACTATAATAATAATCTTGAAAAATAAAACATGAAATATGTCCTATTTCAGGGGACATTTTGTGAGTTTGTCCCTCTTCTCCTTCTCTTTAAACCATCATTCCTGTGGAGTAATTAGGTTAAACAGCATGTATCTGACACAGTGTGACCCCAGGAAGTGCTTTCCTTCGTCACTAGTGGAGGTGTAGGGTGTGCCAGGAGGAAGTGGGTGGGTGGGAGGTGAGTGGAAGAGTAGTGTTGCAAGAGAGAGGAAAAAAGAAAGTGGTAGAAATGACAAAGCTAGGGAGGGGAAAACCGGAGTATATCAAAAATTATCTTTCTTTGCAGACTCATGTCACATATATTTTATTTTTTATTTATTATATCACTCTGCTTTCAGACAATTTCATTTGATTAAGTACTGGAATGAGGCCTCAGGCTGTCAACACTCAATATTCCATGCAAGGGAAACAATATTCATCACTAAGACTATGAATATGATAATATCTGTAAAATACTTTTCTACACAGTCTTTCAATAACTTCAGGACTGACAAAAAAATAAATGCGTCTCTCTTTCGGATCAAAACCCCTGATGTAGAGAAGTTATGTTCTCTGCATAGTTTCCATCTTGACTTCAACAAAAGGATGGTGTTCAGCCCCGTTTCCACCAAACGCTTTTGGTATGATACCTTTGGAAACAAAGACCCTACATCCTAGACCCTAGGTCTGTTTAGCATTTCCACCACAAACAGTGCTCTTAAATGTGGTGCTCTTAAATGTTGTCACTCACTGTATTTCCTCATGACTGGTGACATAGATGGAAGTCTGCACCTCGTTTATCGTCGACAGAATGAGGCTGCACGCCGACATTTTCAGAACAAAATAAAACAGGCTGCATTGAGAGTCTCTTGATCGGGTTTGTGCATTTAGTCCTTCTCAGACAAGCTCTGGGGTTTAGTGCCGTAGCCCACAGGAACAATGCTCTGTAATGCTGAAGAGTGAGGATTGGGATATATGCCGTTCTGGTTGATGTAAACACTTGACGAGCCACTCATTACTTAAAGTGTATGTCATAAAAACTAATGGAATGGTCAAAGTTGCCACAGTAAATTTAAGGTGTGCTGATGGATTCACGTCCCCAGAGCCAGTCTGCAACACCAGGGATCAGCCCGCCCCTCAAGTGAAGGTGTTCAAGTATCTCGGGGTCTTGTTCATGAGTGAGGGTAGGATGGAGCGTGAGATGGAGCGTCGGTTTGGTGCAGCTTCCACAGTGATGCAGGTGCTGCACCAGTCCGTCGTGGTGAAGAGGGAGCTGAGCCAGAAGGCAAAGCTTTCGATTGACTGGTCCATCTACGTCCCAACCCTCACCTATGGTCATGAGCTCTGGGTAGTGACAGAAAGAATGAGGTCGCAGACTCAGGCAGCTGAAATGGGTTTCCTCTGTAGGGTGGCTGGGCTCAGCCTTAGAGATAGGGTGAGGAGCTCAGACATCTAGAGGGAGCTTGGAGTAGAGCCACTGTTCCTTGACATTGAAAGAGGTCAGCTGAGGTGGTTCGGGCATCTGATCAGGATGCCTCCTGAGCGCCTACTGTTAGAGGTGCTTTGGGCACGTCCCACTGGTAGGAGGCCCCGGGGCAGACGCAGAACATGCTGGAGGGATTAAATACTGTATCTCATCTGGCCTGGGAACACCTTGGGGTCCCCCATGAGGAGCTGGAAAGTGTTGGCGGAGAGAGGGACGTCTGGGGTGCTTTGCTTGGCCTGCTGCCCCCATGACCCGGCCCCAGATAAGCGGACGAAAATGGATGAATGAATGAATGAATGATGGACTCACGTCAGCCGAGGATAAATAATCATCTTCTACCTACTTGTGTAACCAACTTTTTTAATGAGTCAGGTTTTCTGTTTGAATGGCAGACAAACCTGACAGACTACAAGGGACTTTTGTGAGATCAGCTTTAAGATCACCTGCACGCTTTTCTTTAACAAATACAGGAAATGGGTGTGAAATAGAGCGGACATTTTCACTCAGCACTCATTTTCTTGCTTCATAAAGGCTACGCATCTGACATTTAGCCCTTGAGAAGTGTTTACACTAGATGGCTGAGGTGAAGGAGGGAGATTTATGGATGGAAAGGAGGAACAGTAGGAGACAGCGTCGGCTGAATGTGGGAAGGAGAGACCTGTAGTGGCCTCTTTTTGGAAAGGAAATTCCTGTCATTTCACCTCTTTCTCTTACAGTGCTCCACTCATTCTGGGTCACACTTCCTCTGGCCCTGACACACACATACACACACACACACACGCGCGCGCGCGCGCGCTGAGATTAATAGAGTCTCCCATCCCCGAAAAGAATGAGTTCAACTTGATTCACAAAAAAACCCCAAACCATAAAAAGCCCATCCCTTCCCTCTCTATCCTACATTTAATGGGATTCTCCTTTCTTTTTTAAAAATTGGAGTCGACTCGCAATCGCCCTCCACATAAAAGTCTGGCTTCATCTTCAGAGCTACGAGGGCTGCTTTGATGTAGCGGCAGCTCCGGCATCTGCTTCAGTGTAACGACTAATCCCCTGCTTGCCCTCAACACTGTATGAAGAGTGTTATATAGGATGAAGACTTGTCCAAAAAAGAGACTCCTCCTCCTTACACAGGCCACACGCAAACACATGCTGTTCAGCCAAATGAATCACACATGTGCATGTGTTTACAGAAATTATGATGCAGAAATATACGCACGGACACCAGAGTTCCCAATGTGCTGATTTCTGTAAACAGATTTGACATGAATAGATGATATGACTGCGGAATATGTAAGCAAGATTTTGGTATTAGAAGACTTTAATTTGTTTGTAGTCAGAGTAGTATTGACCACCAATCACATCTGAACGGGCTTTGGATGAATGCAGGTAAACAGTGCACGTGGAGAGCAAAAGAGGCAAAAATCATTGGCCGAAACACAACACATCCATTAAGATTTTAAATAATATCACTTGATGCTCAGGGGATGAATTGCTTACGGTGCTCTGTTGTGTGCTGGTGTTATGTGCAATACTCTTCTGGACTGTTATTGTGAGGCAACAATACTTTTGCAGCTCCTGGGTCCAAGACAAATTTCCACACTGGGACAATAAAGTATATCATATCATATCATATCGTATCTGTCATTGTACGTTGATGATTTAGCTTTCTACTAACTTAATCAGCTGACTACTTGTGAAACAATCTGCTCATAGACGTCATCTCTTGACATTTTTTGCAGCTCAAGTTGCTTGCTGGGCTGTTAACAATAACTGGTGCATGGTAAAGCATGTCTTGGCCCAGATGCCGCTTATCTGGTTATCCACTGACTACATCGAAACCCCCCGAAATATTGGCAAACTGTTGTCAGACCGATGCTTAATTTTTCCACCATTTTGTGTGTATGACCTACATCTTTGTTCTTAATTTGTGAATAGTTTCTCTCAAAGGGGGAAAATATCCTGCTTGACACTAAACAGATGGACTAAAAACCACCAAATGCAAGGAACGTGTAATAAAGTGTGCAATTTACATTTTTGCCTGTCAAACTTTGAACTTCTCCACATGCAATCAAATCGATCTCTGTACTATCTCATTAGGACATAAAAGCCTTATAAATAGTTTAGAGAGTGTTTTTCAATTTAAGCTTTTCCAAAACCACAAACTTGAGAGCAAAAGTGTAAGGAATCTATTAAAATTTTGTTTTCCATTCTGCCATGGAAGCTGTAAATCTTAGCATTCCCAGCTAACTAGCATACTAGTGACACCGGCAACCTAGTTTTCTTTCCAAATGCAGTGAGCATATCGTTAGCTTACTACTCCATTATGTTGGAGTTCATAAATTCGTATACATAAGTACATAAATATATTTGCTTTAGTTGCTGTTAGTGTGTGCCTAGCATGCTAACGTTAGCGATTAGCATACTAGTGGCTATCGCCTGTACCGATTAGCATGCTAGCAGTTAGCATGCTAGCTAGCTAAATGGACATTATACGTAAATATACCGTTTAAATGTTTTGGTTATTAATGGAAATGAATACAACCTCATTTATCTTTGTTGTGTTTATGGTATGTTTGTCTTCTCAGCTTACTTTGGGTGTATTTCGAGTTATATGCTTGGTGTGATATGCTAACTTATCCTGTAAGTGTGGTGCTATGGCACTCAGATAATTATGCACCCTGTTGAAGCACTAGGATAACAGCTTCCTGGGTGTTCTTACTGAACAACACTCATCATCCAAACCCAGCACTAATGTTTATACCTGGTTCTCACCAATAATTTTACCATCTTAATTTAGACTCCTTTAGCAGGGGTCTCTAATAAAGTCAGCTGCAGCGTCTGTTTTCAACCAACTCATGGAGTTTTAGTGTCATTAGCTGACAAATGTTTCAGTAGCTACACCTGCAAATTTTAGCCACCTTCAGTCGATTTCAGCTGGTTATTCAGCAGTCCTCTGATCGAAATGTGCAGCCTGCTTTTGTTTGTTTACCTTTGTGTGAAATCAGTGACTTATTTTTCTAAAATTACTTCTTATTAATAAAGTTTTTCAAGTGGTAAGTCTGCCACTATTATTATTTGTAAACGCAATATGAGTCATGTCTGAAATGAAAAGCTTGATCGATGATTGTCACTGCTCCCTGGAGGACAAGTTATGTAACAGTGACAATGTTTTCAAACTCACCTCGAACCTTATTCGTACTGAAGGCTCTGCTTCTATCTCATAATGCACTTGCCAATACTAATATATGCAATAAGCTATTATCAGCAGACATATTGGCCCGGCCGATTTATTGGTCTAGCTTTAATCCACATAACAAACTCTCAGACATGCCTGCATGAGGTAAATGAAGCAAGCAGCTCTGTCTGTCCTCTGACACAAAAAGCACCAATCAAGCTCTGATTGGATCCTGCCTCCTGGGAGGAAAATGCATATTGACATATAGGTCTTGATGCATTTGCGTAACCGCGCCACTGCCAACATTTTATTTGATTAATTCAATTTAGATTCATAATGCAGCCTCTTACCTCCTGATTTAGGCCAATCAAATAGTTTTACTTCTACACGCACAGCTTTTTAGCGTAATGCTTTAAATCTGTCTGCATACTGTCGTTAACATCGAGACATTCGGTGTGATTAGTGAAGCTGACAAGCTTGATTCCATTGTTTTCACACCATGAGCTGAGCACACATTCTTGACTCGCAGATCCGGTGTCTTAGAAGAACAGGAACGGGCAAACATGGACTCAGAATTGGCACAAAGCTGCACTGCAGGAATGAAGAACACATGTTGGATCTATTTCTAATGTATACCAGTGGTGTCTGCTTACTGACCTGCTCTGTGTTGCCTTAACAGCACTGAGCTAATCAGTGTCTCAACCATGACCTCAGTGCAAACTAGACTCTAAAGCTTCCATCTGTGCATTTATTTTCATCAGGAGCATTCATCAGACAAGGCGCCGTGAGCGGATATTCAGAACGGCTGGTTAGAAGGCCTAGAGTGCTGCATTTTGTTTTATGACCGACTTTCTTCCTAATGTTTTATTCCAAATGGGGACAGACAGAATAAGGCCTTCTGGGAAATCAGCTGTGCGTGTTCAAATGAAAAATAGCATTCTGTTAGTATAAATTCTCTAAATCTGTGTGCAATCCTGTTGCTACCCAGCCCAGAAAGAGAGCGGGGCGGAGGATGAAGCGCCGAAATCAGACTCGCAGAACTTGTGGCATACAGGGGACCAAGCAGTCTGCATTTCCAGGAATTGTTTGGTGTTGAAAATAGAAACGGCTAGAGTGAAGATTTGTAGTTTTTATCTCAGCAGACTTTCATTGCTTACCTACGTCTCCTTTCATCACCACCCTCTCCATCTCTGTATGTCTCCCTGGAGTGTATGCAAATAGGAGTCCGCAGGACGGCTATGCTTGTTTGCTGTTTCTTTTAAGAGGCTTTAGACGTAATTAACTTTGAATCTCTGTGCTTGGGGCTTGAATATGTGGACAAATCTCTTCAGAGAGGTAAAAATAAATCAGACTTACTGTAACAGACAGTAGGTACTGAAGTTCCTCAGCAGATGCCATGACATTGATTTCGATTTTTAGCTACAGTGAAGATTAAAACTTAAACATATCACTACAAGCAGCACTTCTTATAACTCAAAACTGGTGGATTATGGCTGATTTTCGAACCAAGTGAGCAAAACATTACTTTAATCTTCCACAGATTTACATTAAACTCACACACAGATAAGATCAAGGCACTTCCTTGAGTGGGCATAA
Organism: Epinephelus fuscoguttatus; assembly: GCF_011397635.1. NCBI lineage: Eukaryota > Metazoa > Chordata > Actinopteri > Perciformes > Serranidae > Epinephelus > Epinephelus fuscoguttatus. The sequence continues at coordinate 28,450,905 of NC_064772.1, read as the reverse complement.
TAACATACAGCCTCTGTTTATGCTGAATGTTAAAAAGACATGTGCATACAGTTTATACACAGGACATATCTAGGAAATTCCTGCAGATGAATAATACAGACACTGTATTTGGACCAGGCTCCCAAACTGCTGGATGAAGATGAATCAAAGCTTTTCAATGTGCCTCTGATAGAAAAGAGCTTCACACAGTGGCGCTGTGACAACAGTGATGACGGTGAAGCATGGGAGCTTACCTTTGAAGAAGACAAACTTGCCCTCGCTGTTCTCGTAGACGGCGTCTATTTTGGGCGGCAGGCCCCTCCAGAAGACACTGATGAGCATGGGGTACCCTGGCATCACCGAGTTATCTCTCACTCGCCAAAACCAGTGGTCCTGAAAGAGAACAAAGGATGCCGTTAGGAAACAGAGAGCAGCATGATGAAGGTCACTTAAAAGTTTCTTGACACCAAACAACAAACTGCCCTAAACCGGGAAAAAAATGATAATGAATTCTGCATATTGTAACGCAGTTGGCGGTAAATTAGAACATCTGATAGCGGTGAGCTGAGGCCAGCTTCCTCGCTTTCCCGCCCCTACAACAAAGCCTGCTGGTGATGATCAACTCAAGCTGCCGCTGTGATAGCCCTGATGGCTTTAAGATCCACACATACTTTCTCAGGTTGCCTGGAAAGCCCAGGAGACTGTCGCTATGCACGCAGAACTTGAAGAACATACTGGGAAACCCATCAAGTAACGGGGGCAAAGTGATAGCCAGGAGCTTTATGAGAAGCCAAGAGTGTCTGATTTCCTTCGGGGTGGGAGTGGGGCGGAGGGGAGAGAACGTGAGCGCGGCCAAGTGGAAGGTGTGTCTTTTTGATGTTGGATGAAACTTGATGACAGAGGGAGCCGGGGGGAGACCCAGCTGTGAAAGCCATTAGGACTCCGCGAGATGTCCCACCCTTTGGCGATGAATGGCCAATTGCGTCTCCCTAACGGGCCGGGCGCTCAGGCCCGAAAAGCCTGACCTCATAGCGAGGAACGCGGAGACAACACATCATCACACCCTGCTTCATTCAGAGTGAAAGCTAAATAAACAGCCCATTTATCAAACACTCTCCGCGCTGCTCTCTTTCTCTCTCTCTGTCTAATCCAATTGTTTCTCTGGGACTCTCCTCTCTCCCTGGACTCTTCCACCTCTTTCTTTTCATTTCCCCTTGTCTCTCATTCCAATTCCTCATCTCTTCCTCTTCCTCTCTTGCTCTATACCTACTGCCTCCATAGATTTCAATTGTTCAGCGTTTTCTTCTGTACACAGCCAGGCCCAGTAATTGAAAACAGATCAAACTGTGAAATCCAACCCATTTGAATCCTTTTGACTTCATAAAAGAGAAAATGTTCTTTCTCCCGCCCTGCCGTCCCACTCCCACTCTGAAAATAAAGCTCGGGCAAGCAGACTTCACTTGTTGAAAATTTCAGCAGACACTTTGCAATTACAGGAATGTTTCGAATAATCACAAGCTTGGTCGTAGCAGAAGTAAGAAATGTTTTATCTCTTAATGTTCGTGTTTTGTGTTCTGAGAGAAAGAGCGGTGTAGGGTTTGTCACGCATATGGTCTCATGACAATGCATGCAAAGCAATAAGGTTGAATTACCATACACTTTACATACATTTTGGACTGCTTGACTGCATTAACAAACTCTACCTACTGACGAGTTTCTGTCAGTCTCCAGGAAAGTTTGTAAAGCATAACACAAATTGTAGCAACTACCCTGCGAGATCTGTGAGCTCAAAGTTAACATCACTGTGCTGCATGAGGTCTGTGGCCGACTAAGTTCCCTTTTAGCTTCAGATAAATAATGGGAACTGCTCTGCCTTTAATTAATACTTCAGTGAGCAGGTATGTGGACATAGATCAAGTGATGAGAACATCACTTCGTGGGTGCTCTGCTAGAGGAATACTGTGAAACATAACTGGGAAAAACTATTATGCAAACATGAAGGCTATGAAAGGATGACTGATTGGGCCCGAGGGGTCCCCTACGTCAGAGCCTCTGTTTGAAGTGACTGTTGACATCTCTTGTTGGAAAGTCAATCGAATGACTGAAAGAGACTCAGAATGACTACAAAGAGGTGAAACACAACTACAAAGAGACGAAAATGACCGAAAAGAGACAATAACAGGCGACAAAGCTGGACTAAACGACTGCAATGGACTTGTTTTGTGTCTCTTTCAGTCTAAGTGTCTTGCTCCTATGTTGGTAGGGGGTAGTTGGGGCCTTTTACAAGTTTGTGGAGATCATTGTTTCATAATTCCTCCATGATAAAGACTTTGACAGTTTTTTTTTTGAATATTTTATTTCAAGCTTTTCAATTTGGCATGAACATCAGATTACAGTGAGTCCAAAGAGCTGCCAAATTTTTAAACAGGTATCATATGTGTTTTTCAGGACATAGTTGATTGTCTCTAGAGGCAAATCATTATTTCTGATGTCCACTTTGATATAGAGAGAAGGGAATCTGACTTCCACGTTAATGCAAATCACTTCCTGGAAACAGCAAGAGCTGTACCAATAAATTTCCTGGAGCTTTGATTTAGTTTCAAATTTGTGACATTTTCTAGGAGAAAAAGTCCTGGAGCTAATAGAAGTGATGTGTCCATAATTTTAGTGAGTGTGTCACACGAATCATACCAAAATGTTTTAACTTTTATCAGACACTTTTATCAAGTGACTCTGGTTGTTTTGGTTTTCTTTGTCAATTGAGTCTGGTCGTTTTGACAAGGACATAAAAGTGGAATTGAAGCTGTTAACAGCTTCCCTATTGGAAAGGGCTGTCTGCTGCAAGGTAAAGCTGTGAAAAAGTCTTAATATAGCATACACTTAAAGTGTTACTGATTTTGTTTGGGTGCGACTTTGTTTAGGTGTCTAAAAAACATTTGCTGCTGCCCCTGTCAACAGCAATACATCACTCAGCTTCCCTGGCAGTGCTCCTGCCTGCCGTTCCAAACTGGGGGCGTGCTGACTGACATCTACTGTAAGTAAAGCACTGACTTTGTGTCTCACACAACCCCACTTGAAAAGACGATCCCTTTCATAGGGATAAAATCTTAATGAAGTAAACAACAACAACAATAACAACAAAAGGCAGGAAAAAAAGAAACAAAACAAACTCTATTAAAAACCTCATCACAGCACACATTCCAGGTCAACCGTGGGTGAGCATCTGCCGCTGCCTCGTGTGTGTTTGTGTGTGTGTGAGGAGGTGAGAATATGACAGACAGTGGTGTTAGGATGACAGTGTTGCTGATCTCTCACTCGGTTAATGTGACGCACACACTTTCTTGGCTTGACTGAGAGCAGAGTGCAGGTGTAAATAATTCAGGGGGGTTGAGGATTAGGGTTGAAGCTGAGAACACAGTATCTATCAGCAGAAGAGAACTTGTTGTTGTTGTGTGTGTTTTTTCATCTCAAAGCATAGACTGGAACAAAACTTCTCCAAACCACATTAACATAACTGCAGAACATAACTTGTAAATAATGAAGTATGACCTTGAAATGCAGTCGTGACAGTAAGAAGCGCCGGTTCAACTTTTCAACCTGCAGCTGTGTTTCTCCATTACTGTTCATTCTTATATGGCAGCTCCAAAGATTATACATGTGGAAAAATATTCTAATTCAATAAATGTCAATAAAGCAGACAGTTAAATCTTTATGCTAAGCTAACTGTCGTCTGCTTTATATCTAGTGCACTTTACAAAATTCTTTCTCTTTGTGTTTCTATTTCTGTGTGGGGTGTTTAAGAATCTTATACCATCTGCTGAACTGCTTGTTAACGCAAATAGCTAATCAGCCAATCATGTGGCAGCAACTCAATCCATTTAGGCATGTAGACATGGTCAAGACGACCTGCTGAAGTTCAAACTGAGCATCAGAATGAGGAACAAAGGTGATTTAAGTGACTCTGAACGTGGCATGGTTGTTGGTGCCAGACGGGCTGGTCTGAGTATTTACTGGGATTTTCACACACAACCATCTCTAGGGTTTACAGAGGATGGTCCGAAGAAGAGAAAATATCCAGTGAGCCAAAATGTCTTGTTGATGCCAGAGGTCAGAGGAGAATGGCCAGACTGGTTCAAGATGATAGAAAGGCAACAGTAACTCAAATAACCACTGGTTACAACCAAGGTCTGCAGAAGACCATCTCTGAAGCAACAACACCTTGTCCAACCTTGAAGCAGATGGGCTACAGCAGCAGAAGACCACACCAGGTGCCACTCCTGTCAGCTAACAACAGGAAACTGAGGCTGCAGTTCACACAGACTCACCAAAACTGGACAATAGAAGATTGGAAAAACGTTGCCTGGTCTGATGAGTCTGGATTTCTGCTGCAACATTCAGATGGTAGGGTCAGAATTTGGAGGCATGTATCCATCCTGCCTTGTATCAATGGTTCAGGCTGGTGGTGGTGTAATGGTGTGGGGGAGATTTTCTTAGTACCAACTGAGCATGGTTTAAACACCACAGCCTACCTGAGTATTGTTGCTGACCGTGTCCATCCCTTTATGACCACAGTGTACCCATCTTCTGATGGCTACTTCCAGCAGGATAACACACCATGTCACAAAGCTCAAATCATCTCAAACTGGTTTCTTGAACATGACAATGGGTTCCCTGTACTCCAATGGCCTCCACAGTCACCAGATCTCAGTCCAATAGAGCACCTTTGGGATGTGGTGGAACGGGACATTCACATCATGGATGTGCAGCTGACAAATCTGCAGCAACTGTGTGATGTCATCATGTCAATATGGACCAAAATCTCTGAGGAATGTTTCCAGCACCTTGTTGGATCTATGACACCAATAAGTTCTGAAGGCAAAAGGGGTCCAACCTGGTACTAGCAAGATGTACCTAATAAAGTGGCCAGTAAGTGTATATCTACATTGATGATGTTGTAATTCACTATTTCTTAGCTTCTTTTAAATCTTAAAAAGGTAAAAAATATCGAATTGGTGGCATTAAAGTCTGTCCGATCTTCTAAGAGAAAAGTGCTCTGTCTCTTTCCTCCCAGTTACAGAAAAGAGAGAGATACCGAGAAGAGCGGACAGCTCACTGCCCACTTGGCCACTGTGCTCTCATTAATGGATGTCGGAATCAAAGCTTGTCTCCAACATCAGCGGCCAAGTGGCCAATCCTGCACCGTGAGGCACCCTCCGGCATCCCAGAATCCCCTGCTCTAAATCCGTCGACATCAAGGAAGGAAGGTCTCTCAGTGACTGGCAAGACCCTTGTGATTACACTTAAGACTAGTGAAGAAGAGGAGAAGGAGGAAGAGGGTGGCAGTTTCCTTTATTATAGGCTGTCTCAGGATGAGAGCTGGACTGATGAGGGAAGTGTTTTTTCTCCATTATACCTGACTGTAGCGCAGGAGGCTCTGATTGCATCCATGCAATGGTCCCAACTTTCTGAGCAAGCAAACCATGCATCATAATCAGGCAGTGAGCAGAAGTAAAGTCAATAAAGTGACTTTAAAACCATTCCTAAATCATTGTTTTTGAAAATATGTATTCTTTTAGGCTTTCACATAAATGTGATTGTGAACTGTGGGCCTTTAAATGGCTGTAAAGTATATGGAAGTCAATGGAAAAACCTCAACTTCTCAACAAAACAAAAAAAAAAAGATGTCCTGTAATGTACGTCCTGTTGATTTTTTAAAATGATCCGTCCATTAAAAAAAATTTTAAAAGCTTAAACTGTTCTGAGGGAATATTTGGCCTACAACCCTAAAGCCCAGTTTGGATTTTCTGGCTCTCCAACCTGACAAGATGGCAGCGAGCCATGAACTCAAATCCAGACTTCTAAACGTCTGCTGGAAGATGTCTGACACTTTATATCCATATTTTACTACTCTCCAAGCCTGATGGGAAATGAACGGACTCTTGGTAACTTGCTGTCTGGTCGCTGTCTGACAGTACAAGTGATGAGGTCACAGTCTAGTACACTTTTGGTACGGTGGGAGAAAATGCCAGAGAAAAGCGCCGTCTCTGTACACATGCATATACATGAATGAGCGACTCTGTACCATACGGCTTGAGAGTTCACATAAAGTTGAACCCGAAGTCCCTGCAGTCATAAAAGTGGTAGCTGTGTAATTGCAGTGAGGCATTTACTGGTGACACTGGATCCACACGGCCACACAGATGACTGCGTGAACCTTAAACGACCTTCTGTCGCCCCGCTGGAGAGACAAATGATCGACCGTAAAACTACCACCTTAACAAGCATGACTCCTAACCTGCCTTTGTAGATTAACGTCCCTCGGATAAATCAGGCACCTCTCTGGGTTGTTGGGAACAATACTTCTTACATCTACAGTTCATCTGTAACCTGTAAGATCCTTCAGTTGTGAACACATGTCTGATCTCGTCATTCTTTTTCTTCATATAATCAAAGTAGCCTGAAAGTACCATTTTATCCAAAATTTGGAAGCTTTATCGGTGACTGCAACCATATCACTCAAGTTAAAGGATCTCTCCACTGACTTTAGATGAGCTTGCTTCACACGCCATAAGAGGCTAGGGCTGGGTGACATGTCCTAAAGTTGCTAGAGTTCCCTCAAAAGCATCTCATTGATGCTAGGACTGGAAGATACAATCGAACATGACAGCATTTCTGACCAAATACCCTGTCTGATGGAACAACAATGTAGGAATGACTATTGTTGTTTCCCCACCAGGAAAACGTCATAAGACAAAAGACGATATGTAGTCTCGTATCTCGGTAATGATAAAATATCTTCATATTTCCCAGTCCTATAAGGAGCATTACCCCAGCTGTAAAAGAAACAGCTGTGTGAAGTCCTCCGTGGCTCTTACATTAACAGCTTGAAATAATACCCTTGATGATGTCGTCAGGGTCATATCGGCATGGGCTTTAAACTTGCAGTTGTGGTGAAAGGTTTTCATATACTCGTAAAAAACATGTATTCCATTTAAAAACCTTAGAAATTGGAGGCGTGGGGTTTGAAAGAAGTGGGCATTTAGAAAGCTGGCAGGTGTATTAAAGCACGGACTGCATCATGGAGCGTAGGACCAAGTGTATTCTAAGCTTGGCTGATACCAAGGACAAAGAGTCAAGATATAAATCTGTCTTTCATGTGTCGGCAACTACAGAGAAGTGAACACTGAATTTGTACTTTCCTCCTCTACTCATTACCTGACACTGATAATAACAAACTCCTCAGTCCTGCTGTAATATGGAAAACATTTGCCTTCACGGCTGCATAAAATTGCATATGGAACAGTTTTTCTCAGCAGTTCTTGATGAGCTGCTCTACTTTGTGATTCTGGAAGTGGAACATTTAAATATTTTGAAAACAATAACTTCTGTCTCTGTGGGGGGGAGTGAGACGCCTGGTTTCGACATTTCGGGTAGTCAAAAAACATTTTTAAAAAAGGGCCTGTGGATGCAGGGACCCGTCCTAGTGCACATCAGTAACGTGACAAAACTTACTAAGCAAGAAAAGGCTCTGAAAGTCTCGCACAGAAAAAAATGTTGAACCTTACTTGCATCCTGTTTATTGCAAAAGCAGATTGAAAAAAAGTTCTATTTACATGTAAATGAATATAGAGGCAAGTTACAAATCTGTAGACTTCAATATACTTTCAAAGGCAGAATACAAACAAGCAGGAATGATCACTGAGTTTTGACATAAGTATTCCTCAGAGGTGTTCTGTTAACATCCAACTGTAACTCACTCTTTCCTTTGCCTTATTTCCCCCTCTGGAGACAAACAGCTTCTGCTCTGAACTGTGCTAAAACACGGACAATATGGACCGAAATATTTGATTCTTGTGTGGGTGAGTATAACCAGAGCATCCACGATGCGATAATATCACGATACTCAAGTCGTAATACAATGGTATTGCGATATATTTCGATTTATGACCTTTTTTCAACTCTAATTATGTCCCCAAAGGACAGAACGCTCAGCTGACCAGAGTGACAGGATGGAATGACCGGTCTGGTAATGAACAAACTTGCGAAGGGAGCATCTGTGGATGTATCTGGGCCGCCGCAGCAGTCCAAGAGTTTTGATGGTGGAGAGGAGTGGAGTTATTGTTGAACTTGGGTAGTTTTGAAGTGCAGCATTTTGATGACGTTGAGCTGGGAGTTGATAGCCAGTAGCCAAGGGCTGGTTGACCAGAGTGCCAGGCGTAACAGGATGACCATAAGCACGACAGGTGAGGAGGGCTGAGTGCCGTAGCTGTACTCATGAAGAAAGAGCTGAAGGTAGCTGCTAATGTAGGTAATTTGTATTTGTATATTAAAAAAATAGATTCTCAGCACTGTGTGATGATACGATAATGCCACAATATCGCACTACTTTGCTGTATGGATCTTCCCCCCACCCCTCGCTCTTCTGCTGCAAAAGCCTCAAACAGGTCTTCATTTTTCTAAGTGAGAGTAAAGACTCACTTTCAGTCAAAGAGAAATCCATTTCAACAGCATAAATCCAGATTTTCCTTCATCGTAAACCTCAGTGCTCTGAGTGTATTTCACCAGATAAACTCTCGTAAAGTCGTCTCTCTAAACTCCCCTACTTTACACAGCTGGACCACCTGTGGACTTCAGGGGCTGTGAGACTGCTGAGATCTCCGCTATAATGACTTGGCATCGACTTGACTCTGCGCTTCCAAAACAATCAAGTGGGGACGGGGAGTTTGGCCAAGCTGTGCAGACCAAATGGACCCACACCATGAAGTAACCAAGTGGACAATCAATTGTATCGTCAGAAAAAAGGAAGAAGTCACCCTCATGAATGACAGTGACAAGAGACAGAAGTAAAGAAATAGCTGAAACAAGATGTAAGCACAGGCTGTAAATCATTCCTACTCCGTCAGCCATCATTTTACCTAGTCCTCAGTGTAATACGTCGACCTTGGCACGCTCTAAAGGGAATATATCTAACTCTAAAGCAACACAAACATCTGCAATTAGGATTCCAGATCAACTGTTTTACAGTTGGGCAGCTTCGTCTACCAGGAGGAAAGAAGGCATTAACACGATACCTCAGTCCTCTTGGAGGAAACTGGCACAACCCTCACTGAGAATCAAGAAATATTAGGACCACCTGCTCCTCCTGTGAAACACACTTACAGAGACGATCCAAGTCCAACCAGTCATCCCTTATTGATTTCACTTTACTAAACACATTTGATTCACTGGCTGAGGCGTGGATTATGCAAAAGGGCGAAGCAAATCATTTGTGAGTCATAATATTACTGGTGGTCCTAATGATGTGAACACTGTGGATTTACAACAGCACTTACATGTGCTCTGTAACAAATCACCCTTCTCCGTCAGTCTTTCCCCTCCGCTCCTCTACACCTTTGGAAAAATGTAAGCAGTTGCTCCTGCTAAAGGCCAACAGAGAGAAACATTCATCAAAGCCTTCAAAATGATGGAGCCAGGAGTCTCTTCACATTGGTGGTGATGCCCACTCCTACTTCATACACTGTATTAATTTTTACTTCTGTTTCCCATCATGCAAAGTCCTAAAATCTGACTTTTCTTTGAATAACACTTGAACACAACACTCTACACTGCACAGTTACACACTGCTATACCTTGTTGGCCCTTTGCTCGTGGGTTAATTATGTTCATTTAGATTATTAATTTGAAAGTGGAGGGCTTAAACAAAGAGGGGAGCCATGTTGTTTATGCTGAGCAGCAGTTTACATGGGTGGCCCCTGTGGATCGGCCTCCACAGTGAGCTTAGAAACTCATTTGGCACACAAGGACTGTAGGAGTGCTTACTATAAACTAAGCTACTGTTCATAAATATGGTTTGTAAAACTTTTATGAAGTGTTTTAATTGTGCGAGAAAAATATAAGCTCAATATAAAGAAACAATAGAGATTATGTAGAGAAATCAAGTAAACCAAAATATTTGTTGTCGCATTAACACTCAGTTACTAAAAAGCTGCTTGCTGGCCACAAAATATCATTTCAGCAAAATCATTTCAGGGTTTTCTTTTAATACAAGAAGATCCATCAGACTAGAAAACATCCAAAAAAAAAAAAAAAAATCCAACAGGAGGAAGGCTCATTTTTCCTGATCTGACATGGCAAAAACAAAGAGACTGCCGATGTCTGATGCATGTTTCCAAGGAGCCTATCACCAAGACAATAATCAGATTTAGGGAAATTGCATGGATTTCCAAAAAAATGAGAAGAGACATTTATTGACCATCAGCCGATGCTTTGTGTGAGAAGCCTTGGAAAAATAATTTGATAACAGGTTAGCAGTAAACAACATCAATGTGATGTTGGATTAGTTATGACAATATAAAGTAGCGGGACCTGCATGTTCCAACAACAGAAATTGTTTTTTAAAGAGTAGTGGCAAGACAATTTGTTAGTGCACCACCGCACCCAAATTCAATTTAAAACCCACAGATACACAAAGTGTAGTTAGAGCGTAAGTGGCCTTGTACCCAGGGCTGAAACTACTGCTCCTAATACTCTTTGCTGCAAATTCTGTAAAGCTTTGTGTAACCCATACAGCTTCATATAAACTCTGGGTTTTGCTGACACTGTACACAGGTGACGTGATTTGATGATGGCAACATTGCAAAAGAAAGGAGGAGAGAGAGAAAATGGTGAGGTGCCAGGAGAAGACAGCCCAGAGAAAATGACAGACGGTGTTCAAAGCTTGGTGTAAATTCAAGCTGAAACAAAATCAAAACTCTGTATAGTGAGTCTATTGTTAACCTAACTAGCCTGCTACAATAGCACCATGTCAATGCTTCAGCATCTCAACAAGAAGCATCCGGTCCTCGCAGCTGACGCACACAAGGGAACATTAACGTTAGCATTTAACATAAGAATCAATATGATTGCTACTTAAGATGAAGGTCTCACAGTGCTGGCTGTATTCAAGTTGCTACAGCTGCTAAGTGAAGGATCTTTCTCCAGCTGGCGTCCGTATCTCTGAATGGCAGAGACCTGTGCAATATTATTTTTTGTATATTTACCAGTGCTCTTTAATAAAGAAAAAGCGTAGATGACGTCAGTTTGTTAAATGGAGGCAAAACTGGGGAAGTATTAATAGGAATATTGGATTTCTCTGTAACGCTAACTTTGTAGCTCATTAGCTAACATTAGCTTCGATAGCAAAACAAACTGGACGAAGCTAGATTACTAAAGGAATTGGCAGCTGCAGCTCTACTTGACCCTTCACTTTCTAAACTTAAGGAAGCCAATTGCTGTACAGTTTCTCTGAGCTCTGCAGAAATCCCATGATCCTCATCACTCCATCAGACCAGGCAGAGGAAGGGTAACAGAAACTGCTGCATACACCATGTGAAAGAGATGAGGGTGTATTTAGACTATTTTAACAACCATTTATTACCTCCACCATAAAAACAAAACAAAACAGAGACAGTGTGCGCTCTGAGTCTAATTTTGGTTAAATACCTTCACAGGTAGCGGCTTTGGTTCCACGTGGGATTTATTTTTCGGAGTTTAAAGCACACAGTCAGAGAGGGGGCAGAGAGGACAGAGAGGGTTTTTCCCCTGGCACCACAAGCCTCTTATTTAACCATTGAATACTATCTATTTATAACCCCAGAAAAATACAGTCACACTCACAAAAAGCATCAGAGGCACTCTTTCTCCTTTCTGCGGAGAACACAGGACATCTTTGTGTTGCCCCAAGGTTTTTCTCTGTTCCTTACCGCATGTTGCCAAGGTCTTGTGCTCACAAGCTTAGACCAAGGATAAAGATGCATTAAGGGACATGTGTACCTTTTTCTCATGCAAGGGAATGAAAACCAGCCTCAGTTTGTTGGAGAAGGGAAAACTGTGCTGCAGAGAGCGTGGCATGGTGTTTCTTCTTAGTTAAATATCTACTTTGTCCAAATTCGTGCTCGGCTTGCCCCAAAGTAATCTGGACAGAGCTCGTTTTAGACATAATAGCTCCTTTAATTATACACTGAAACACACAGGCACTAATTTCAAGATAATTGAGGAGAGTCCACCATATTTCTACAAGCTATAACCAGTGTTAAACTCTTCTCTCTGAACAATTCGAACCAATATCTCTACTAACGTAGAGAAAAACTCAACCGAATAAATTTACATTGCATCCACATGAGCCATTTACACATTATACACACTATACACACACTGAACATGTAGCAGATTAGAAGGAAAGCTCCCACCCTCTGTATATTTAGGTAATCCTCAAAGCTCTCTAGCAAGCTCTCCACAGGGTGTTTCAAACCTGCAGGCCGTTTCCACTGGTCTGGATCAAGTCGTTCTCTTGTTACATTTATCAGCTGATTACGTTACATGTTACAGCCAGAAATGACATGAAGGAAAGGACTCTCTTCAGGCACGTATTGGTGGTTCGGAAATATGATATGAAATTAGATCTCACAAGTTTGTTTGGCCAGTAAAGACTGATTGCTGTGCTCTCACGTCGCTAAAAGATCCATGTTTGGGGTGAAACATCTCCAGGGTTCAAAATGACTCAAATGTGAAAATGCCCCGGGTTTGTTTTGATACCACAGACTCTCCGCTTACCTTGAAGACGAACATCTCTCTCCGCAGTATGGCGAGGGTGTTGAAGCCTCCGTCGCAGATGTTGGGTTTAGCGTTGGGGTGGGACGGCCTGTCTCCCGGGGGCAGCCTCGGAGGTCGTGTCTGCCTGTCTGGCTTACGGGGGTCTGATGGAGGATGGGAGCGGGGAGGGGGCGCCGTTGGCAAAGGCTTGGTGGGCTGGGGAAGCTTATCAGGAGGCCCTGGAGGAAGTCAGAGGAAATATCTCACTTGTTGTGATACATGTATCTCTCACACATATTTGCAACCAGAAATTCCAAAGTCCACCTTTTTTTAAGCAGAGTTCTGGAGGCAAAGACCACACTTTGTCATCCTCTACTGAACAACAATATACTGTGAACACATGGCATTTAATGCAGGTCAACACATGCAAAAGATTTTAAATATGCATCATGTCCTTCATACTCTTAAACTCTCCTTCAGCAACTGTAAACAAATCAAGGAATAAAGAAGATGGATACCACTTTCATGACTGTACGCTACGTACTGTATGAAGCTATAGCCAGCAGTTGGTTAGCTTAGCTTAGCACAGAAGCTAGAAACAGAGGGCAACAGCTAACCTGGCTTTGTTCAATGGTACAGATCCATGTACCAGCATCTTTAAGGTCACTAACACATGATACTGCCAGGCAACCAGTGGTGACTGATTGCCTACTACTCGAGTGACAATAAAACTCCAGGAAGTCACTGCTCTTGGGCAAAAAAATAGTCATGACTGTACAGATTAAACAAACAAGATGCAACACGTTAATTCCTGAACTTCCGAAACTGGTTGGAAGATTTTGTTGCCTGGGACAGAGCCAGGCTGTTTCCCCTGTTTCCAGTCTTTATGCCAAGCTAAGCTAAGCTAGCAGGCTGTTGCATCCAGGTCTGGTATGGATCTTTCCTGCAAACTACTCTTCTCAAGATGAAACAAAATATGACAGCAAACAAGCAGATACATTGCACACAAGAGGTTTGAATTAGGTCTTCTTCTAATTTAGTCTTCACTTTGAAATGCTACAACCAAAGTGTTTCGCCCATTACTTCATCAGGTTTCAAGGCTTCAACAAACCTGATGAAGCCATGGGCGAAACATGCTGTTTGTAGCATTTCAAAGTGAAAACTAAATAAAAAGAAGAAGCAATTCAGCCCTCTTGTGTGCGGTGCCATCACCTGCACCAAGTTACTGACAGCACTGTGCATAGCTCATGTGCTTTTGAATGAAGCGAAAGTGTATCAAAAAACCTAGCTTAAGATTGCAAATAGCTAGTCGCATGAACACTGAATATGGTGGGATGTAGCGAGCAGGAAAACTGGTTTGTATGTGACAGATTTATTTGATATTTAAGGATGTAAACGTGCATGCATATTTAGTGTGAACCACTTTCATTATTGCTGTGCCATTTATATCGGACCAGCCACCTGAGCTCACAGGAGAGCCGAATGTTTGAGCCAAGTCACATTTTTCACCTGTAACTACAGACAAAATGGCAAAGGACAAGGTAAGACACTGAGGAGGAAGTCTGGCAACAAGGAGCTGAAGACAAAAAAACAAAAAACAACAACAAAATAAGGAGAACAGGGGAGATAAAGGAGAAGATAGAAAAACAAGATGAGGTAAAATGAACATCAGTGGGTAGAGTTTAACACTGCCAAGTTTAGGGATTCAGCTCACCGAAGCATAATATGATATGTCAAGATGAATAAAACAGAAATAAAAAGCCCGCGGAGTAAAAATGTATATACTGTAGGGATAAAAATAAAAAGTCGTCCCAAATGGAGGCCCGGACATGCCTCGGCATCATTTCACATTCATGATTTACATGGGAGAAAGCAGGCGAGAGACGTACAGAGGAAAAACAGGGCGAGGAGAGACGGAGAGGGAGGCCAAGCGAGTGGGTTGTGTGTATGAATAATTGAGCACATGACGACGCATGAATAACACACAGTGTGACTGTGAAAACCAGGATCTGAGTTGCCATGTGTTGATTGGGGTCAACAGATGCAGGAATAGATGACTGCAATATGAAAGATGAAAATGTGACAGTCGGCCCCTCCCCCACCCCTCGTCCATAGAAAGTATCAATGAGTAATGGTGGCATGTATAAATAATGACCTTGAAAGCTACTGTAAACATTCAGGAGTTATGAATGATTAAATGACTCCACAAATGATTTAAAAGTCAGTGAATGAAAAGAGGATTAAACAGAACTGAATGAGCAACTGATCATTTAACTGAAGGAGCTGATCTATAGCGAACAATTAAACAAAGACAGACCATCAGACTCGCTGATACACTAGCTGATCATGAGATTAAGAGGGAATGCTACTCTGCTAGACACCCTCCAGTCCGCACAACTGATCAGCGGGTCTGCACGAGAGATCCCATTCACCGACTGAATTAAATCCCCTGAAATACATCCCAGATTAGCGGAGCCAAAGCACTCTGCTGTTATGTAAGCACTGGGACGACTCGCTGTCAGATGGACATGTAGACAAACATGAAAATGCATACACACACAACAGCATTACATTAAAGCCGTTACAGGGGAAATTAAACATGACATCTGGCAGATTTGGGGTCATTCAGTCTAATTTTAGCCAACGAGCCACTTCATTATATTCCCAATGATCTGAACGTCTTCAGGTGGTCGTACTGTGCATGTTAGATCAGAGGTCACCCGTGTGTCAGTCAATCTCTGCAGCAGCTCATTTCACTGATTAGTACACTTTAAACCAGCGAGCTCAGCTGGTGTGGTGATTGGCTACGGTGAAACTCTGCATACTCCTGCGCCTCAGAGGAACACGGATGGTGACCAGAAGTCTGAACTGAGAAGAGAACAAAAGAGCCTGAAGAGTGTCCTTAAATCATCTGGCAATTCTCTCCAAGACACAGATTAGTAACAGGTGTAAATAGAGTGTGCCAGGGCTGACATCAGAACCCGGAAGTTTAGCATCGCGCTGGTTCCCGGAAGAGAAAGTGAATGTGATTTTTGCATTGCGTTTTGGATTATGTCAGAAAATAAGCTCTGTGGCAAACACAAGTTTATGATACTTACAGGTTTTGTTCAGCGAGATAATCTTCACATATGAACACCTTTCATACCACATTTGAAGCTTTAAGGTAGGATCTGGAGGATTTTCAAACAAAACAAAATATAGACATATACAAATGAAATCCTGCTTAATCATCACCTGTGGGCTTCTACTCATGTGTGGTGGTGACTCTGTTTGCAGCGCTCCTGCCTTTTGACTGTATTTTGATGTTTTTGAGAGATTTCTCCAGCCAGTGAGAGAGCGCAGGTGCCGTGCCTGAGCGTGTCTGAGCGTGCACCAGCGCGAGCCTTGCCTGAACCTCTTCTGTGAAGCCTTCTTCCGTACCTCCAGGCCCCTTACACTCGGGAGAGTTGAGCCTGATAGGAGGGGCCAAATTTGAATGTGTGTTTACAAACAGCAACTGGAAAATCCTCCAGACCCTACCTTTAAATGTGATCGCCAGAAGTAAAACGCTAACGTTAGGCTTTAACGGACTACATGACTACTCCACGGTCGCATGACTCTTGACGTCACCGCCACTAAGCTTTCAACTGATTTTGGCCGCTTTATTTTAAAAAGACTGCCAGCACTCTCGCCTGTTCGGGGGTCATGACGTTTAATGTCCCCGACAGGGTTTGTAGTCATATTGAGCAACTTGTTAGCAACCGCCTTTTTTACGACACGTAAAAGCTTCAAAATTCACAAGTAGAGCATTTACTGACGTGTTTTATGTCGTAGAACAAAACCTGACACTCGCTTAAGCTTTTGTTACCCACAGACCTTATTTGAGGCATTTTAACAAATTCCCATTCAAAAAATGTATTGACTTTTAGACGAGAGAACCGGAAGTGCTAAAAGCGCTAACAGAGTTCCGGGTTTACTGGCACACTCTATGAGATCAGGTTAACTCATATCTAGATACAATCTGGACAGAAGATGTGTTTAAAATAAGGTATAAAAGGGGTTAATGATATTTGGAGTGCTCTGAACCCTTTCTTTTCTTTGCTGCTTGTGTAAACAGGAAGAACAAAATACAGCCAGTAAGTCTACTTTTATGACTTTACGAATGATCTAACTTTATCACTTATAATTACTTGAAGGCTGCAAAAAAATTTCATTAGTTTTAAAGCCAGTAAATATCATGTGAAGTTCAGGCTGTTAATTATTAATAAGAGATTATTATGGGTTTGTAAAAAGAGAATCTGAGGAATGAATGCAACCAGCAGGCTTTTCTTCTTCTACTCATCAGGGATGAGGTGACACAACTGGATAGGTTGGGCGTAGGAATACCTGGAGATTACTTGCTAAAGGTAACTCATTTAACCAGCAAACTCAAAAGGTAATCCCATGCCTAACTCCTCCCATCGTGTCACTCAAAGTCATACATGACCCAGATCATCCACTCCAGTATTTCACCCCCCTTACTTCTGGACACAGGTGTAGACTCGCCATGTGCAGAAAGGCCAGTTTAAAGTCATATAAGCACTAAATAATTAAATTTAGTCTCTTTTGTGTAAATTCTGTAAAATTCTGTGTAGTGTACGTACCTACTGAAAATGAATTTCCTCCATGAGAACAAATGCACTAATTATCTACCATGACCTCAGCACTGAGGTAAGAAAATGGAAAAGGGTACAGCTAGATGTTCAAGAGTGAATTGATCCTCCACATCAAGCTCATCGTACCCCTGTCAGACCTTTTCTTCCCACAGTTCACTGTGTGATCCTGCCTGGCTCCCACTGACTGCAAATCACAGTCTTAAATTCTACATCTCCTTCCCATTCACACTCCTACACCTCCTTTGTATGTAAATCTCTTACTCTCTGGCTTCTTTTTCCCACCTATAATTCTCTTTACATCTCACTATGTCTCTTTTTACGGAAACTCATTTCACACCTTTTCTTCATTCAGCCTTGATGTCGCACCTTCTAATTCATGTACATGTAAACTGTGCAGCTCGCAATATTGTCCCTGTTTAGCCTCCACACATCATTGCCGCTGCCACGACGAAGAAAAGGAGGCCAACTGCTACTGGAAAAGAAATGAGACTGAGAGCGGAGCTGCCATCACTTGTCCTGCCCTTCAACTCTTGGTACAACAGAGACGAGGAGGGAGGGGCGGCAGCAGCAGAGAGGAGTTAAACGCGAGAGGGATGAGGAGAGATTTGATCGCTTGCCCAGGTCTGTCACTCCCAGAGGGACGTGCCCTGACCATGTAAGCAGATGGCAGGTTCTTTTTTGTGTGTGTGTGTGTGTGTGTGTGTGTGTGTGTGTGTGTGTGTGTGTGTGCAGCCATTCATGTGACAGACCGGAGTCATCTCAGTAGAGTGTGACTGGTTTACAGCCTCGACAGCTGTACGGGACAATGCTGTCACTCCCCACCAAGTTGTTTTTGAACTTGCATGTCAAACTGAGGTTGAGACGACAATGTCAACGTAAAAAATCATGGGTCTAAAAACGATGGGTTCCTCCAAAAGAAAAAAAATCAAACAAAAGAGCACATGTCTAGATTACGGTCCCAGCAACATCCACCCTGATGTACCATTAATTCAACTCTGAGAGTGTAAAAATGACGACTACACTGATGCTCACATAATTCCGTTACTGTCAAATTGGATTTTACACTTCTGATACACCCGCCTCAGAGCTACATCAGCTTTATGAGCAGACAAAGCACAGCAGTCATCTGACACCTGCAAATGTGTGTCAACGAGGAATGTGTAGGTGCTGCGATGGTGACGTGCTCACCTCCTGTGAACTTAAATCTAGGTCTCAGTCTCAGATCTCCGCTTTAGCTGGTTCATCACAGTGATCTTATGCTATGACTGGGTTCAAATAGCACAGAAAACAGGGCTGGGAGACATGGGAAAAATCAAATACCTGACCAAATACCTTTTGATCACGGCGATGTGGTGGGGTTGACTATTGGTGCTTTCACAAAATAGTTATACAATGAGATTTTTGATAATCAGAAATGTGAATATAATGACTGAGTGGGTTAAGGAAAATAAGAGAACAGCTAGAGCAGCGTGGTATGTTCACTAAAAAACACTGCTTTACTGTAATGGAGCTTTTAAAAAGAGGAGAGGAAAACATTTACGATATGACTATATTCAAAATCTAAGACAATATCTAGTCTGATATCACAGTATTGACATACTATCAATATATATTGCTCATTCCTAGTAATACCAGTAACGAGTATCTGTGCCTTACTTCAGGCTTGGGCCCAGGGTGAATCTAAGTTTTTATTTTTGGTGTTAAGTATAATTTTGGGTATCCTCAAATAAGACCTTAACTGGACTGACACTGGGTGTCGCTTTCTTTTTGACGAAATTTTTTTTTTTGTTGCTCTAAACTTTGTTTCATGTCGCACACCTAGAGAATTTTACGTCACATATGTTGTTGAGCAATGTGATTGGTAGGACTACTATTGTCACCATGGAGATAGCAATTTTAACTCTGACCATCATTCAGCATCTCTGTCTCTGGAGCAGCCATCTGTCAGCAACGGCTCCTTTGGAGCTAAGACGACAGCAGCCAGCCAAACTGCCTTCACCAGGTTGACTGACAGCAGACATTCACTGAACCTAAATGTTTTTCATGTCAGTGCCACCGGAGGAAATCGACAGTATTTGTACATACTGACTCATTTATTGTATTTCCCAGCCATCCTTAGCGAGTGAGGGGAATCTGCCCCTCCTGATAGACTGGGAGCAATGTAGGTATGGTTAATAAGCTAAAACACACACATACAGCTAGATATCTGAGTGGCTTTCAGCTGTCTGTGCAGATTATGCTTCATGAAACGCAAATGAAGTTGGAGCATGAAAAAAACCCTAGATTTAAAAACTCAGGCTCATACCTAGATGAAGCCAGGAGGCTGTTGTTATTTTTGTGCTGTCACTCAATATAGGATGAATGTTCCTTGGTGAAGTGCATCCTTTCTGAGGTTTTGGGTTTAAAACAAACAGAAAATAAAAACAACTAACTAAACCTTTACTGTTACATGCCAGGAGAGAGACTTGGCTGGTACCCTAGAAAGACAACACGAATCTAAACTAAACAAATTAAAACAAAAACAAAACAAATAAAATAAAATGAAACTTCTATCTCAAACCGTCACAAGTTAAAACACACATATGCAGCTGTCTGTGCAGATTACGCTTCACTTAACGCAAAAGAAATACACTTGGAAAATAAAAAAATAAAAACCTGAGACTTGAAATCTTTGGCTGAAGCATAAATTGAGAACTACTGTGACTGTTTTATATCTGTTGAGTAACGCTCATCAGAACTGTCAAGCACCCTACCATGAATCAGACTCACATCTAAATGAAGCCAGGAGGCCTTACCATATATCTTCTGGATGCCCAGCAGGTCGTCCATGGGCAGTTTGAAGTTGTCAGTGTCCATGTACTGGTAGAAAGGAGCCATGATGGCCGTGGGGTCGTTGGAGTGTTCGAGGCCCAGCGCGTGGCCAAGCTCGTGGACCGCCACCAGGAACAAATCGTTACCTAGAAACAGAAAGGGAGAAGGAGGGGTGGAAAGAAAAAGAGAGAGCTGTCTGTCATCGCTGTGCTCAACAGTAAATGTGTTTGCAGCATTTTATATCTCTCACAAGTTGCACCTGTTCTGGTTGGCAGTGCCAGTGCAGTTCCTTCAAAATAAAGCCAAGTTTTGCACTGGCTGATGTAAATAAACAGCCCTTGAGGGAAAAAGTTTCGGGTTAGTTCATGGTTAGACAATAAAACAGCCCATGTATGGTCCTCGCTATAAAATGGATCCAAACATATGTGAATGTGTGTGTATGAGCTGGATAATCCAATATTGATGCACCTCATGAGTGGATTATGTAGCGAGCCACAGCCACTGATGGGATGTATTACACAGGCTCGTACACATGTACACATTCATATACACACTCCCCCTCGCAGAGCACAGAAACCCAGCGCTCTGTAATTAGCCTCGAGCTGTGGTAAGCCGAGGACTACACTGGGTTGACCTTTTGACTCAGAAGCCCTTTGTGGCCGGCAGCCAAGCCCCAACCCAATCCCAACTGTATTAGATTTGGATATTTGGGATTTAAATCCGCCCCTCCGAGTCCCATTCAAGTTCTTCAACCTACGTCACTGGTAACCAAAACAACAGCAAAAACCACTCCTCCTCTCTGATGTGTTGCCAACATGTCCAATCCAACCCATGAAGAAATGCATCATCATTGTTGAGAAACTCATGGGTGTACAATTAGGGTTAGGCTGCTGTGTCTTATGTATTATTTATAATAGCACACTGGTTGTCTGTGGGAAGCTATTTATCTGATTCCAAGGAGACGTCTAATGTCTCAAAATAAATGCACTTCAAAGGAGGCCCTCATCTGTCCTTTCATGAATTAAATGTTTTGGCAAAGAGTGATATCTTGGTGTTAAAATTATAAATTTAAAGACTTTTTTTAATACGAGTCTGGAGTTGGACAGGTCAGATGTTTTGCATGTACAATTTTCTGTTTCAAGGTTGTCCCTCCGATGCTTTCCCCGCTGCAGTCTCTTTTCAGTTTTACCTCTTTCTCTCTTTCTTATCACACGAGAGACTCGACAGGAATGAAAAAGAGCATCACTTATTCATTGCAATTCCTACTAAAGTGAGGCACTTATCTGCTGCAAATCTGTCACATGAATAACGCATCAGCAGATACAGACGGTGATTCAGATCACTTCTTAGCAGGTACAGTATAATGCTTAAGAATTTACGCACCAGACCACTACAGAGGAATGGTCTAATTGGAACCTTGTGGTGGATATTTGACTGTATAAATGTCAGTGAGTCTTTTTAAGGTTGATGTAAAGGCTTCCATTGCACGGGTTTTAAAGGACACACAGACTACATTTATATCCAGAGTTTTGCTGAAAAAGCCTGACTCCTCACTCTTGAGGAGAGTAGATATCTAGTAAAAGTACAGAAACTGAGGCAAAATTTATGCAAGCTTATAATATTGAACAAGTGTCTAGAGATAAAGTTTATAGCAAATAAAGAGAGGCACAGAAGAGAGAGGAGATAAAGAGAAGAGAGAGAAAGGGCTCAGTGAATTAGGAATCACTTGTGGAGGAAACAGGGTCACTCCCCTGCAACTGAGGATCCTTCATCAGGCCTTCCTCTGATGGCAGTGTGAGCATCGCAGTAACAGTGCTCGGTGAAGCAGTTGTAAACATCACAATATAATTGTCTAATTAATTGTAGTACAGACGTTGGTACAATTATTGCAGACAAATGTGACCAGGGTCTGTGCAGACCGGTAGGTTTTTTCTTATGGTAGATGTGTTGTTGGTGCGAAGGACTGTCAACACATTCAACTACTGAAGCATTTCCTGAAGAACGTGTGTGATTACTAGGGCTGCCCCGAATAGTTGACCAAACATTAGTCGACCAGAAAGGTCATTAGTTGGCAAGATTTCATTGGTCGTTTAGTCGCAGACAAAACAAAACAAACAAACAAATGTGAAACTCTATTAGGAGCTGCGCCTTATCCAAATAAATCAAAACCTATATGAGTGGACCATGTGGGAATTTAATTTGAAAGGACAGACACAGGAAGTGTCCACGCTCAGCAGTCAGACAGGAGTCAGGTTAATTTCCAGGGCTGGTACCTGCAGTTATTCCACAGGCTAGTTGATAACACATCGGGCAGGAAATCCAAAGTGTGGGATCATTTTGAGAAGGTGAAGGACGAACCCAAGGTGATATGTAAACTCATCTTCATTGGTCGACTACAAACATGACGCATCATCTGAAACATGTAAGTAGCTACATGCATATTGCTGTAGCTCTGGTTGAGGGTGAGAGGCTGTCAGTAAATAGTTTATTGGGAACAGGGAGACGGAGATCAGTGAGGGTACATGAGACCCTAAAAAAGAGGGTGGATCATGGGGAGTACCACCAGTTGGTCCAGGAGCTTCACCTTGATCATGCCCATTTCCAGGCATATTTTAGGATGACTCAGAGGCAGTTCGACAAACTGCTGTCCATCGTCAGACCGTACAGCTCTGGGTATCCAGCAACCACTACCACCAGTTTCTCCTCCATTGTTTATCAACTATGAAATCGTTGTCTTAACCACTACAGAAGGCCCGCCTCTAAAAGCATCCAATTGGACAATGGTAAAAAAGCAGAGATGACATGGGGCGCTTTTCCCGCAAATTCAACTCAAGGAGTTCAGAGCACTCCAGCAAAAACAGCAGGCACATAGAGCGCAGAAATGCGAGGCGCGTCGCAAAATTTCATCCTTTGATTTTATATTATTGGACACTTTTATCAACATTCGAATCCTTAAGTTATGGCCAAACATGTAGCCCTGCATGATTGAATCCATAATTCGTTCCAGTATCATTAAAACATCAGGATAACAAATTAAATATGGAAATATAAGCAAATTTTATACAATAACAGCATGAAACGGTAACAAAGTACGACGCTTAAGCACATGCTATTATGCTATTAGAGTTCTTCATGCACAGGTTAATGCAGTACAAGCACATGAGAGCTGTACCAGCTCTGATACTACAGATGCTCTGGTCACATCAGCTGTACGAGTAAAGGGAAAGACTGTCTGTCTTTTTCCATCTCTGTCTTGTTCTATCCCTCAATCTTGATTCAGTCTTTCTTTCTCCTGGGGCCATTTGAGGTCAGTGTTATTGTTGTTGTTGTTTCAGCTGCTTATGTAAGACACGCGGTGGTAGACAGGGACGTCCTGTTGGCCCTGGGGCCACAAACAAAGCCGAGGAGGTTTGCACTGCCTGGCTAATTATCAGCTGGACGGTATATACAGAGCCTACGCAGGGGATGGTAGAGAGTGGAGAGAGACGGTAGAGGGTATGAGGCAGACAGCGAAGGATGAAAGAGACAAAGAGGTAATGTGAGGGGAGAGTGTACAAGAGGAGAAAAGAGGCGAGATGAAGGCGAGAGAAAAAGTTACGGGAGGGAGGGAGAAGAGATGAGTGGGAGACAAAGACTCGAAAGAGTAGATAATTACGGAGATAAAAAAGGTGAGGTAAACTGAGGAGAAAGGGTGTTTGGAGTGATAGCTGCACGAGGAAAAGTTGGGACACAAACAGGACGATAAAGAGAGGGGGAAAAACTGAGGCAAGGAAAACGATAAGGTTTGGGACTATTTGTTATCTTGTGAGATGTTCTAATGTTCCCACAACCACAAAAGATGGAGATGATGAATTATACAACTGTAACCTTTGACCGTGGCATTTGTAACATCACCCTCCTGTCAGTGGCTGTATCTCAGCTCCAAAACATAAAGTAGAAAATAGAAAGAGAGGGCCTTAACAGCAGGATACAGACTAAGAAAACAATGCCAGGAGATGAAATACATTACAAAGCTGTGCAGGGTTTGTGCGATAACCCACTGAGGGTGACAGTATTTTTGTTTGTGAGAGAAGAGGAGATGTAGGACATTTTTACCATACTGTGATTCATCACTCTCATCTGTGCCATCCGCTGGTTAGAGCAAGAATTTAGCATAAAAAACAACACATTCCAAACAACTATTTAAAGCATAAAAACTACACTTGATCCAACAAAACAAAATTCCAGTACTTCTAAATTATTTTAAAGTATTTTTGTTTCCATGTTAAGCGGGCAATGATCATAGTGGCAGCAGCAGTCTTGCCGACTCTCTCCTCGGGGAAGGTCAAGGTTGTTGCTAATGAGATAGTGTAGCCAGGGAGAAGAAGAAGAAAAAACAGAAAAATAAAGAAGGAAAGATTTAGTGGAAGAGGTGGAGGAGGAGAGTCACTGGAGATTTATGATCAGAAGTACCTCTCTCTGTCTTTCCCCACAGGGTTGCAGTAAAGTAAACAGGGGTTGTGATTAGAAACCAGAAACCTCTACCTGCTCTTTCGCTATAATTTACCGGCTCCCTGCACATGCCACTGCTGCTACAGCCGACCTGCTGGCTGGAGGCACATGTGACATGGGAATACTGGGTTTCAGACATAAACACACAGAGACAAACACGTACCGGCCCACAAATCAGATATGGGGCCCTGGACACTGCTGTTCAATTGCAATAATAGCTTAGGTTGTCAGTGCAGGCCTCCAGGGGACTGTAACCCTCTCTGCTTCCTTACTGTTTAACTAAGCGCCTGTGGTTCACTCAATACATGACATCTGACGTCAGCTACAAGCACTGGGTGACCGAGACTGTCCTCTTGTTAGCTTCTCTAATCTTTGAACCCTTATGTAAGTGTTCCCCCAGCTTCCGGATGTTCATTATCACTCTTTTTTTGTCCAGTGTAGACAAATTACCAGCGCTATCAAGGGACCAATTGTTCCTCTCCAGTCAGGAAAGCTTTCGAAAAACACAACAACCCCTGCAACGTTAACACCATATCAACATCTTGAACCAGCAAAAGCCCACAAATAAAGCTATAACAACCTCCAATTGAACACACAAAGATGCCCAGCAGAGGCTGGCCATTTCTAACTCCTCCACCCTTTCTGGAGAAAACACAGCTGTGAGTGTTACTGCTGTTATCTCATTGCTGTTGTTGTGCTGTCCAAGTCTAAGCAAGCATAAGCACTCTCTTTGTCCCAAAGGACCTCAAATGTTTCCCATTGTTCAGCTCCCACAACTCCCTGGGTGGCTGACACCGCACTTTCAGGAAAGGTCTTGGAAAAACTTGCGCTGTGCGGTAAAGTGAATGCAAAAAGGGGTTAAATGCAATTTTAACATTCCTGAAAATGCAATTAAAACCTTTTTGGGCAGCAGGTGAAAGGTTCTTAACCTTTTTTGTTGGCTGATTCCCTCACAGTTCTGTGAGATGGATGTAAGAGCACCTTCTTCAGCACCACCCATCATGTTCCAGGTTTGAATTGTTTTTAAACTGGATGGTTTTACACTGTTACTTATATAAAAGTGTATGTTTATAATTATTTCTTCATACAGTTCAATCGTCAATGGCCCTGTTCATACCTGGTATTTCCACAAAGTAGACAGCACACACTAAACAATCACCATGACAAACTGAGATCCAATCACTCAAACCACTTGCAGAGGTGGTCTGAGACGCATCTGACCATATATGTTTTGTAGAGTAAAAGCTGCTGTGTCCTGATGCATCCCTGACAAGGTCTACCTCATAAATGCAAGACGAGGCGAGGCGCACTAAGGTCCCGATCATACAGAGAGCATTTTAGCAGCTGGAGGCAGCTTTTTGTAATTGTTTTTAATGAGAATGAAGCTTTTTGCTCGCGTTTTTTGCGTTGCAATGCGCCTTGCATTTCTGGCAAAGCACTCCGAACTCCTCAAGTTGAAGAAACTTCATCTTAGAGCGGAAAAACGCCCCGCATAATCTCTTCTGTATGTCATGTGTTTTTCCATTGTCCAATCGGATGATTTGAGAGGCGGGTCTTCTGTGGTGGTCGCGACAGCAAGTTTACAGTTGTAAACAATGGAGGAGAAACTGGTGGGAGTGGTTGCTGCATACTGAGAGCTACACGGCCCGACAATAGACAGCAGGTTGTCGAACTGCCTTGTCATCCTAAAATCAGTCATTCTAAAATATGCCTGTACAAACGGCCATCACTGAGGAGAAGCTCCTGGACCAACTGGTGGTGCTCCCCCCGTTGTTCCACCCTTTTTTTTAAGGGTCTCATGTACTCACACAGATCTCTGTTTCCCTGTGCCCAACAAACTATTTGCTGACAGTCTCTCACCCTCAACCTGAGCTACAGCAAGTACCCTCTGCCTCAACATTTTAGGAACTAGAAACTAATTACTGTGACATAAAATATAAATACAGGGTAGACTGATCACATGGGAAGGTTAGTGTAAGGACATGATGGGGTGGTTGCATAGCAACAATAACAAGGCGCAGCAAGTGTGGAGGCTCAAGGTTGGTTTGGTCATGTTTACATTTGTTCTACTACCACTTGGAGTGTCAGAAGCTGGGTTTTTAAAATATTTATCCATTACTTTTAGCTATTTAATCTACTTCTCCATATTTTTTGAGCTGCTACACAATCCTTTCATGTACCCTCTGGCACTGCAAGAGCACCCACAGGGGTCCAAGTACCCCTGGCTGGAGTTGATGAATGTGTGTGATGCAGAGAGGAAACAATCTTATTTTAGTCAATAAAATTAATCTGTGTCAAAGTGCTGTTGATGCAGAACCTCGCTGACATTGAAGAGAATGAGTCACACCTGATCTAAGACAGCTCTTCACCAGCTTTTACACAAGAAATGGCATTGGTTTTCGAGAAGATAAAATACACAGTAAGCTGGTGACCCTGTTCTTAGGTATTGTACCGTTCCTGACACTGGCTGAGAGCTCAACAGTGGAGAGCAGGAAAAAGAAGGAAATCAGCTGTTAACCACTAGCGGAGGTGAAGTTCACAATACTGACACTGTTGTTTGTCTGAGCCGCTACGTCATCAGAAATCAGAACAACCTTCACCCTGAAGGAAGCCGCAGATATGTGAAGTGAGAAGGAAAAGAACAGAGTCCACAAAGGCAACAGTGAGAGCACCAGCCATCCAGGAGTGCCGTGCCGTACTGACAAGCTGCCAGAGAATCTCAGTCCAGTGGTTCAGTGCCTGGCTCAGAGGGCCCTGGGCACACTGAGCTCTGCTGGCTGTCAGACTGGAGCTGTGTGCCTGACTTGACAGAGTGACCATTGTGAAGAATGCAGCCAAAGTACAATGGCTGCATTCTGCTCGCTTCACTTTTACACTCTCTCCGCTTCCAACATACCCTCACAGGACAAAACAGAAACACACAGTGTGCCATGAGGTGCATTTACCCACATCAGCTTTTAGTAATACAAATATGAACACCGAGGTTTTCACATGTGAAGTTCCAGGAATCAAGTTGGAGCTAAAATGCCTTTCCTTTCCTTCCTCTGGTTTGTTGCAGTCACAATTTGAGATTAAAATGTCGTTGGTAGATACTGTGTTTGCAGCCAGGATTACATGTGGCACCAACATTCAGTCAGCATTGATGAGCAGTCAAGTAAATCCAGTTTCTGTGACAAATTAAGCCAGAAAACAACATTGGATTTATTGATGTTGATAGATTTTCAATGTAACGAGTCCCTGGGAGCTGTAGGTGCTCATTTGAGTGGGTCCCCAATAATATCTGGTGTCATGTGGTTAAATTATGATTATATTCATATATACTTCATTTAGAAACCCACAGACTGTATAGATGTATTAAACAAATGTCACATCTTCAGTTGAGTATAGAGAGCACAAAAATCATCTCCCCATTATCAAGTAAATCAAATGTCATATAACTGTGATATAGAATAATACCTAAAAATTTAAATAAGCAGCTGTATGAATTTAACAGTTTGACATTTTAAGAAATAAGTGCGTTCCTTTTCTTTCTGAGAAGAGTTTTTACGTTTTCCTTTCACTCACTGAGACTATGAACAAATAGGGATGTTGTCGAACATGAGAAGTATGTGCAATGTGCTAATTAATTGACTGAAAATTAATTGGCAACTGTTTTGATAATGGCATCTAAGAGCAAGGGGGCTCCTGGTTTGAACCCAGGGTGGGGGAGCCCTTCTGTGCGGACTTTTCCTCCCACAGTCCCAAGACATGCAGGTTAATTGGTGACTCTAAATTGGCCGTAGTTATGAATGTAAGCGTGAATGGTTGTCTGATAGTCTGGCAACCTGTCCAGGGTGTACCCCGCCTCTCGCCCAGTGTCAGCTGGGACAGCAATGAAATAAGTGTTATGATAATCAAATAACTGCTCTAGTGATGTTTTAAACATTTCAAGCTTCTTAAAAGTCAGAATTTGATGTTTTCTTTGTCATACGTGATAATAAACTGAGTAACTTTGACATTTTCATTTTGGACTGTTTTTACGATACAACATACCATTTAAAGACATCACCTTGGGCTTTGAGAAATTACACAAGGCATGTTTCACTATTTTCTAAAAATTGGTTGGGCCGCTTTGCCGGCAAGCTGTGAGCGTTTAGACACACAGAGCCAGATTGGCGAGTTGATCCGAGGTGCCCAGTTTTCTGCCTCGTAGGGTAGACATATTGGTGGAACCTTTTTAGTTTAAACAGACCGACGCGGCCTTCCGCAACAGGAGGGGCTGTTGATGACGCTGCACATGCGAGCCACTGGCGGTGGATAAACAGGAAAGAGCTAATAGCAGGAATTAGCGAGCAGCTAGTAGCAAGAGGGAAACACAAACCTGACAGACACTGTAAAGATGAGCAACTGGGGAGACTGAGAATTGCGCGCCCTCCTTGTCCTCGCAAACAAAGAGGCCATTAACCGTCAGATGACGGGAGCGGTGAAGAACGGGCCGACTTATGAGAGAATCGCCGAAGGACTGACCAGCCGCGGCTTCCCTCCCACGTCACTGTTTATGTCACGCGCTGAGCTACACGTTTTGTTACTTGCTCACGCCCCCCATTGCCCCGAAAAAGGCGCATTCTGTATAAACAAAGTAGGTAGGCGGCATTTTGCTGCACTCCCTGATTTTGTTTTTATACTGCCAATGCTTAAAGAAGACTGATTGGGCTTTCCTGTAAATTCCTATTTAAAAAGGGCTAGTAATAAAAATAACAGATAGTTGCAGCCTGAAAATGTCGCATTATGTAGGTAAAAATAGGGCGCGTCGCCTGCACGGTAAAGCATTATTAGGTCATAATCGGAATGAGTGAATTCATGATCTGCTGCTGTCCTTATGAATGTCCATAGTAATATCCACATACTTGTAATTTTTGGTACGTTTTCTAAATCTGAAAATACAGTTTAAAGTTACTGTCTGTCAGAGGTCCTAAAGGACCACCATGCTGCCGACACCTCCAGTGAGCAACACTATGTTATAGAGAACAGTCTGTTGTTCCACTAGTTCTCCTTCCTCCCCTCTTCTTCTACCACTCCACTGTTTGCCTGCCCCCTCTCTGCCTCTGTTCCCCTCGCTCTAGGCTGTTGATATTGGTTGAGCAACACTTGTGCTGCTGAATCTATTACACTTAATTCTCACAAGCTTGTCAGAGAACAAAACCCCGACTGATGGGAGCAACATATGTACACTGGAGTAATTATTTATTTACAGAGGCTGCTACAGAGTGAAATTCTGTGCGTGGAACACTGCCAGGGATCCAAATATTGGCCGTTCCTGTGGACTCCAGGTAAATAAACCTGCAGAAAGGAGGGAAAAATGCTGCCAAGGAAAGGACATCCTTTATTCTTGTCATGTTTATCTCTGTGCAGCACCTGCGAGTGAGATGGGGGATGTGTGTACATTTTCATTGTGATCATTAATCATTAATAATGCATGTGCATGCAATGGTTGGCGCACACTTCTGCAGCTGTGTCCATAGACACAGCAAACAGCGAATAGTAATGTTTCTTCACCACAAAAATGCTGGAGGAAACTTTCTAAACTGAGCTTGTAGCGGTGAACGAGACAGAGAGGCAATGCTAACAGAATTTTCAATAAACCTGCAAAACCCGAAAGGCCAGAAGAATCTAGTAAAGATCTGATAAACGTCTTCAATAATGCTCCTCTTTTAATGTGGTCTGAGTAACATACTTTGTAAAGCACCACCCTGGACCCTCCTTAGGTCATAAAAACTCTCCGCTAAGTTTAGCAAAACAAGTGATGATTCACCAACCAATAAATCCTCAACTTTAACAAATGCCTGGCTTGTTACTTCTTTGTTCCATCTTCTTGGTGAAAAAGGAAAATGTCCACTGCTTTTCCACAGCTACCATCTGACATTTCTCTTCTCAATGCTCACTACAACGTTGAAGTGGCAGTCGAATAATGAATACTGAAAAAGGAAAACAAGCAGTTAAAATGGAAGCACTGAAAGAAGTTTCAATTGGTTTCAACTGTTCAGCTCCACGTCAGCTGAAATTTTACCTACTTTCACCACAGACACGTCAACTGGCATTTCCCCTGCTTTCATCTTTTACTCTACCACTCCTTTCATCTCGTACTCTTCAATTGACAACTCAACTGCTTTCAGTGGTTACACTTCATCGGCTCAATTTTAACTGCATTCATTGCTTTCCTTTCAACTGGTGTTTCTCTTTTCAATGGCTGCACTTCCACTGACACTTCAAACCATTTCTGGTCGCGGGTCTCTTTGAACATCAACAACATCAAAAAACACTCCAAAAATTTTCACTGTTCATACACAATTTACTCCAACTGCACTCATGCGAGTCGAGGCCGTTATCTTTCAGTTTTAACTGGCACCAATTTCCTTCATAACTTCACTGACACTTCCAGCTGAACTCATCGCCGACACTGACTGACATTTCAACTCCTCGCAGTGCTTGAAATTTAATCCTCAATCAGAATCTTCAACTCCTTTCAGCTTTCACCTCAACTGACACTTCAACTTCAGGTCACTTTAGCTGACATTTCCACTTCTTTCAGTGTTTATTTCAACTGTCACCTCGACAAAAATGTCGACTTTCACGCTTTCAAATGCTTCAACTGCAAAATTTCAGCAGAGACCTCAAAAGTTTTCTTCGGAAAATGCAACTGTTTCTGGTTATTTTCTATTTATGAGTGGAGTAAAAGAAAATGTTCATTGCTTTAAAACAGTTGCCAAAAACCCTCCTCGCTTTTACGACTGGATCAGAAGAAGCATTGTTGGGTGAGACTTTCTTCCAGGATGCTGACTACAAATCTGATATTTACAGACAAATGCTGCCTTTGTGGATGTGTCACAGAGTTTTTAGCCTGAGGTCTGAATGTACAGAGGTTACGAGTGACTCTCTGGGTTTGTAGCAAACACATTTTCCTATAATGACTTAAACAGTAACAAATGGCTCAGCGGGTCACCAGCGTGCCGCAGCATCCTTAAAGAGTCTAAAAATGTTCCCTACATTATGTATAACACTGGTAATAACACGGCCTGTTCATCCTTTCAGCACAGAATCATCACTAAAGATGCAAAGTGCATTCCTTGAAGACTGATAACGAGGCAGATCTGTTTACACTTTCTGTTTGCTAAGTATTATGGGTATGAGGTTATGAAAGCATCTGACTGACTAGTGGGAGGCCAAGCCTCCCCAGGTGCACCATTTGTGTGTGCTTCTGAGAGTGTAAGTGTGTGCGTGTGTG
Source organism: Epinephelus fuscoguttatus (assembly GCF_011397635.1). Classification (NCBI taxonomy): domain Eukaryota; kingdom Metazoa; phylum Chordata; class Actinopteri; order Perciformes; family Serranidae; genus Epinephelus; species Epinephelus fuscoguttatus. The sequence continues at coordinate 28,419,159 of NC_064772.1, read as the reverse complement.
TATTCATGTGTGGGGGCGGAAGAGAGTACGGCCGCCCACGTGGAAGTTGATGCTGCTGTCAGTAGGCGGCCGTCTATTTCTAGTGGCAGCCTGGTGAGCAGGAACGCATGGTGATATCTCAGCTTTCTTTCTCTTTATTTCATTTTCTTTGTAAAAGTGTGAAAGCAATTATTTGAATTTCTTATCACTCTCAAAAGTGGCATTCATAGTTGGAAATTAAACTAACTTGGTGTGTAACCACCAAAGATATTTCTCACACAATAAGGAGGGTATGAAAGGTGCCGCAGCAGATTCAAACACTAGCGTATGATCAGGACACGTAGTAGCATTTATCTCACATCTGTGCTATTGTCACAGCTAATATTATCCAAATCTTATATTTCCCATAAACTCGGTGGTCTTCTGCCATAAAAAAGATTTCTGATACTCCCTCCTTCCTGTTATTGGCAGCTTTAGCTTAAGTAAAGAGCTTACAAAGTGGAATATGTTTTCCTCCTATGGATCTTTAACTCAAGTCAAACCTGCCAGTGCTGCGAAGTCTGAAATCTCAAGCTCCAGATTTGCACCATAAAGCAGCAGTTTCTAGTCATTTGCTATATAGAGAACCAACAGGCCTCCTCCTGCCACCAACTGCCAGCGTGGCAAGTCTAAAAACCTTAGCTCCCAATTTGTATCACAACATAGTTTCTTGTTTACTTTCTGTAAAGCAATCCATCAGATTTTCTGACACAGACACAGGGTGCTCGGCTTTTTTTAGTACTGATGCCTCTAATCAATTCAAAAAAGGGCTGAACAAAATGAATTAAAGGGCTTTAAACTGTGTGAATGCCATTTCCTGCGCTTACACATTCTTCTATCAATCTCGCCTGGTTTTGAAACTCCGTGTGTATATGCACGATGGTGCACATAAAATCTGAGCTGTGCACATAATTCTCAGCTCTACATGCACCGGTGCACATAACTGGGTGCAGAAAATATGTTGTGCCGGGCTGCCAACTCTCACAAATTGTCTGCGAGACTCGCGCAACTGACAGTTTTCACGCCACATGTCTATCTTTTAACATGATGTTAAACAGCTTCATATCTGGTAATGATAAAGAGGACACTGTCAACACACTGTCAACGCACAGATAGAAAAAACAGAGCCACATATTGCAACTGCAACACTGTTAAACACTCCAGTCAAGACCGTCGCTGCTTAGATTTTGATGCATGTCTATACATGCTGTTACTGTAGTGATACTTAGAGAAGCAAAAAAGGACAAACACAGACTCAAAAAGCAGTAATAATTTATGGAACAATTTTCAAAAAGATCTAAATTCAGAAACACTTATATCCACTGATGAATTTAAAGGCATCATAAAGAATGTGGTGACATAGACATGTGCTTGTTTTTCTTGAGGTCACTATGATTGAGTAGTTGTTTTTATTGTGGACTTTTGTATTAATATGCTGTATTTATTGCATTTTAATGTGTTTTGATCAGCTGCTACCTCGGCCAGGTCTCTCTTGTAGGACATTTTCAATCTCAATGGGAGTTAGGTTTGCTGAGAAACGCAGTGGATTTCTGCTCAAAATGTTTCTGCCTCTGAAAACACTACACATTTCTTTACAGCTCAAGTCAGCTCAATTGATATTGTATCATATGACTCTTATAAATTAAATGAATATATGATTTCCTTCTACAGGTTTGCGGAAATTTTCAATGTAATCCTGTTTAGGATGATCCTGACTGTAACCATGTAAAATTTGAAGTCACTTTACGGTGCCATTTTTGTCAGAATTATCGGGACATTCAATTTAAATTATACTATAAAACATTTATGATTTCCCTTTGTAGCTCTTTTTCTATTTAAGAAACAAAGAAAACGAGGTCTTCACAGGTGTTACGAGGTCAAATCCCAGTATATGTTTGATTTATATTCAGGCATATAGTGTCACATATTTTCAATGGCATCTGTACACAATCCATTTCTCCCAATGTTTTGTATATTTTTCCATCTCAAGTCTTAAAAGTAAGTTTTTCCATACAGTATATTTCATTTATAATCCCCAGCCATTGGGCCAGTGGTGGAGGATCAACTTGCAACCATTTGCGAGTTATAGCTTTCCTGCTACTTGCCAAAAATATCTTTGGGAATGTTTCAGGTATTTTTCCTGAGTATACGGTGACAGACTAGACTAAATCCATCCCAATTATCTTATGAATCTCAGCTGCAATCTCTTGCCAACATGGTTGTATTTTGGGGCATGCCAAGAAAACATGATAATGATTGGCCGCTGAGGTTCTGCACTGCCTCCGACAAAAGCCCTGATTTATGATTCCCCATATTTGACTGTCACAAAAAACGTCGTAGCAGTTGATTTTTTGGTCAATCATGACAGAGGTGCCTGGAAAAAGGGATAAATACACCAATGGGGGCAGTTAAATGCACCAGCACATGTACACAGATGTAGGTAGAGGCAAACAAACAGTACATCAAGAAGAATCTTGTTAACCATGCTTAAATAAGTCTCTAACAAAAGAGATTTTCTGTATTATTAAAGCACTATCCTTATTTAAAATCACATTTAGTTTCATTAGTAGATAATCTAAAAGACCACTTGACCTGCGCCGCCTGCCTTATCTTTGATGGACTTTAAATTCTGGTGTCTTTTCCTGGGAACAGTGTTCATATTTTTACTGGAAAAAGAAGCAGAGAAGGTGGCAGTATTTTTTCCATCCCTGAGCAGTGTCTGCACCTGTCCTGTCAGCCTATGAACAGCTCCAAAAACATCCACCAATCACAGGTTAGGAGTCAAGACAGCCTGTACGACTCCTGAGAAGCAGAGCCAGGGGAAAAAAAAACCCCTGCTGCTCCTTGAACATATGGAGCTTTATGTATTATCATCTCAGAGCTATGCACTGTGCTGTATATTGTAAACCATATATATGTCTGTTGTGGTGTATATTATATTACATTAAGTGAATTCATCATGTTCCTGGACTGGATCATGTCATGTCCTATACTGATGTATTATATTGCATCGTATCATATCACAGTGTTACATCACGTAATGTCAACTGACAACACTGCATCCTTGAGATAAACTGCCTACAAGGTAGTGAGTTCTTCCAGCACCCTTGAAATGTGTGTGTATAGCTTTCTGTGCTGTTTTACCGCCTGTGTCCTCCCACAAACTCTTCTACTTACAGTAACCCAACCATCAATACTGTTCCTACCACCTGCCCAAATGTAGCCACACTGGACGTCCTCAGGACTCACACATACACATGCTTCCAGTAAAAGATAAAGATCTGCGCCTGTGGTAAGAAAAAGCATCTGATTCTCCCCATTTATTTTCTCGGAGAGATAGAGCGAGCCGGCGGCAGAGTCGGGGAGATAGAGGGACACAGATAGAGACAGAAGGACATCGGGAAGATTGAAGATCTTTATAAAACACACTGTAAGATGAAGGAAGGTTTTCTGAGAAGCCGAACAACCTTGAAAGAATGAGCAATCACTTAACTTTTCTAGGTTATCCTTCTGATGAGCAAGAGTGGGAGACAAAAAACAGAACAATTAGTTATCAGTCTTTTATTTCTAGCAATATTTCAATCAATGGGTTTTTGAGGGTTTAAAAACAATGACGATTACCTTGACTACTTTACGAAAAAGAAGGCAAATCCTCCTTTATGCCGACGACACAATTCTTTATCTCTAAATGGGTCAGATCTTCTTCAGTGGGATTTATACCTCTACATCGAATCTACGCCTTATGTACAGCGTGCACCTCCCCAGAAATGTAACTGCACATCGTGATGATGCAGACCTTCTGTCTGTCTACCTTTTGTAAGCTTTTACTTTTATTTCACAGATAACACAATAAAGCCTCCACAAAAATAGCATTTTTTAGTCTTGTGTGTGATTTATCCTGGCTTCATATGAGCAGAGGAAATCTCCACTAGTCGCTAGGCTAATTTATGCAATGTGAAATGGCATAGGCTTGTGCTAATAACATTAGCATCTTAAATTTGTTTGGAAAACGTGTTAAGTATAAGACAGTTGTTTTGTCAGTGAACCTTGTGAGCTGTAATGGAGCCGAATTTTGTAACGTTACCTTTGTTAAATGTCACTGTTGTCCCTGGCTTCATATGAGTAGAGGAAATGTCGGCTAGCTGCTAAGCTAATATAGACAATGTAAAATGCTATAGGCTTGTGCTAATAATGTTAGCATGTTGTAATTGTGGGGAAAATGTGTCCAGATAAAGACAAGTGTTTGTCTGTGAATGCTGCGAGTTATAATGAAGCTGATTTGTGTACTTGTGTTTGAAATTGTCTCTATTAAACCATGTTTAATGTGTGCACCAACTAGTGTTTTGGAGGTGTAACTGCAGAGTGACACAGACACACCACTGCACAAGTATAAATGCTGTGTAAAATGTATAAAAGTATAAAGGCTGAAGGTGAACTCAACATGCCACAGCCTGGCTGAGAGTGAGTACGAGCTTTTAGGAATGAGCGAAAGAACACAACAAGACAAAACGATAGCATCTTCGCAAAACACAATACAGCACAACAAACGTTTCATCTCGATTATGTTGTTTTCATAATGGTCGGAAGCCAAAATTGTAACTGGGAATAAAAGTTGATCAGTGGCCAAGCCCTAATTTGGAGCCACATCAAAAACAGGGACTTCACCTCTTAACTTTATCAGGCCTTGTCCCACAAAGAAATACACATAGAAAGGAGTCCCTAGCTGACATTACAAACGAGACACTAATGAGACTGTCACTCAGAATATTAGACCAAATCAGTTGCAGTAATGGAGCAACATGCGGGGGCAGACTAACTGACCACAAGACCTGATAAGAAACCCTAAAAAGACCGTGACTATGCACAGACTGAATGAGTGTAGTGCGACAGTAGACAGTCAGACCTCACTCTCCAGACAAACTAAAACATCAAGAGACATTCTTTCCAACATTTGGAAAAACATACACTATAATTTCAATGTCTGGACAACAAGGAGGAATTACTCTTCACTCTGGGGTAGGGCTGGCTGTAAAATATGTTACTGCCTGTGGACGGCGAGCAGGAAATATCATCAAGTAAATCAAGCAAACAAAGATGGTTTCTCCATTTCATCCTTTGACTTCTCTCTAGATAAACAGTCACGCACATACTCGTTTTTGCCAGTTTCTTTTGTAGTCATTATTATTTCAGCAGCTTTAACAGAGCTTTGGAAACACATCAAGCAGCATGCCAACTAAGCCCAGTGAACTTAATGGAGAGTGCGAGAGTGACAAGGGAGAAGCAAAAGAAAAAGGAACAGGGTGGAAAAAGAGTCCACTGCTTCCTCCTCATCACCCAGTAGGAGAAGCATCCTAAAAATAAACCTGCAAGGACACCATATGCTCCTCTGCTCCTCACCCTCTCCTCTTTTTCCTCTTGTGTACTCTACCTGCTCTAACACCTCTGATTTTCTCCTCTCTTCTTTACCATTCTTCTGTTCTCTCCTTCATTAAAAGCCCCCCGGCTCCACAGAGACCGCTCCATGTAACAATGCTGCACCGTCCACTGCTAAGAAGCACAAGATTGATCTTCTTTCATTGTCTGCTGGAAAAAACACCCAAAATGATGGCCGCTTTGAATGTACAATCAAGTTACAGGATCGGACGTCAATGATAAACGGTTCTGCTGATCGATGCCAGGGAGCTGAGCTTTCTCCTGCGACCATCAATCAATCAGCTGATCAATCTTGAGCCCGTCCCGACATCCCCTCCCACGGCCAATCATCACTCTGTTATTGAGTGCCCTGTTATCTAATCCCGATACCTGGAAACATAAAATCTTGGTGTATTTTTCCTGCTTGTGACCGTGTGTTTTTCTAACCTCTTTGGCTTCGTTTTGGGGGTGAGGGTGAAGAAAACAATAAAGCCTTGGAATCTCTCATTTCCTGTGTGTAGGTCCAGCTCGCATGCTGTGTTATGTTACATAGTTTTCACTGATATTACTGGAGGCTGGCGGTCCTTGAAGGCATACCAGGCCTTATAAGTCACCCTCGGGTGAGGCTGGGTGTTTGTGTACAGTCATGGTATGCAGTGGCAGCGATGAAACTTTTTTTTTTTTTTTTTTTTTTGTCTGGTGCCAAGATGTTTTTTTTTCTGTGTGTAAAATCCAATCAGCCTAACTGTGACTGAAAGTCAAAATGGAATCTGTCTTATCTATTCCTGCGCGCATCGCTTTGATTTTTCACAAAGAAAAACACAGCGGCCTCAGCCCACAAAGATGACCTTGTGATAACGCACGGATGAGCGTCTGCTTGTTCGCCTCTTTCTCTCTCTCTCTCTCTCTCTTTTTTTTTTTGCAGAAATGGAAAACTGTCAAATGAAGATGCCTCCTACAAATGCGCTCTCCTTTCAAAAAGTGCTCGTGCCACATTGGGTTCTGATGAAAAGACAAACTAACGATCACTATCTCCTGATCCTGATTTTTTTCCCTCCTTATCCTGCGTTCGCTAAATCCCTCCACAATCCTTTCCTTTCTGCCCTCCAGCGCTCTGCATCCCAATTTTACCTTTCCATGATCATATTTCATCTTCTTACTCTCCAGACATAATATTCTGATCCAACCCCTGCCCTCCATCATCGTCTTCAGTTCATTCTCCATCTATCCCTCCATCTCCTGAGCCCTCACAGCTATTCATCCATCAGCCTCCAAAGCCAAGCAGTGTAGGAATGTAGGGTAGAGACAGGCGCTCCAGAACCACTTCTCTCTGGGATGTTGCACTCTCAATGGGAATATTGGCTTATCACCCGCCCCTCGTCTCACACTGTGCATCATCCTGGCTGAAATATGTTAGCAGCCCTCGTTGTGCAATCCTTAACACAATAACGTGTGAATTCTGCAGTGTAAGATGAAAAGATACAGACTGAGAGTGTGGGATGTACAAACAAAACAAGATCCAAGGACAGATCACGTCAATCTGTATCTTCTTAATATTTGACTTTATCCTTCTTTGACAGCTCCAAGAGGAAAGACAAACATGAACTGATCAGGCGAAGGTGCCAACAGCTCTGTTGTTATCCACCTCCAGCATGGATACACAAATCAAACAGTTGCCAAATGATCCGAGATGTTGCTCAATTTCGTAAAATCAACAATGAATGCTGATCCTTCTTGTGTACAGTATCTCTTCACATGTCAAGCATATCTCCACATTTGCCAACTGCCAAGTTGTGGATATCCAATTTACTTCTTCTGTCAATCCAAGATGCGTTCCACTTCGTTAACACGACCAATCTGATATGAACAGAGTTTTGATTATGATGGAATAAAACCCACAAACAATTTCCTCAAGCCAAACGTGCCTCTCTAATCCACTGTTGGGGATGTTTGTTCATTTAAATGTTGCTTAAACAAATCCTTTCCCTCAACTGCAAGCTCCGTTGTTAAAGCAGCACCAAAGGCTGACAACACACTTTGTAGCGTACGACAGAAAGAAGGGAGGGTGAATCCATCAGTCTTCATAGAGAAGAATTCCTCCAAACCTCTGTGTCAAACACTCTTCCCTCGCTGGGGCTCTGAACTTTTCTCAGGCATGATATTCTGCAAATATAAAGGTTGTGCCGCCAGGGTTTGGCATGTGTGGTGTGATCATGGAGTCTACTGTCGACCTCAGCACTTGTTTAGTGTGAAACAGAGGCAATAACGCAGGGTGGACCAGAGCTACTGTAAGTGAAAAACTGGTGCTGTTCCATGTGTCCTGAAAGATTTCAATATTCTGGTCAAATATTATTTAGTTTTTAGGTTTATTGAGTCATGTAAACAGACCACACACTTAACAGCCGTGCACTCCAGATCAGACTGGAGACGTGGCTGCTATCTTCCTGTGTTTGCACTTTTTAAACAGTAAGCACATTTTAAATTGTAATATTTACTGAAAATGACATAAAATATAACCAACAGTAAGTAGGTTGTTATTACTGCTGGTCGTTTGCCAGAAACTCTCAGCTTCCTGGCAAACTTTGTTCAGCCAGCTGCCACCGTATTTAGGCTTTCCTCAACTCACTCCTCATTTCAGCTTCATAAATCAGCCGCACCTTGTCCACTGCGGCACTTTCAAAGTGAACAACAGGAATAAATCGGAACAAGGTGTCTGACAGAAGTTCAGAATAAAAAGGCAGCACTGTGTTGCTGGCGTCCAGTCAGAACGGCCCAATAGAAAACATTGCAAACTAATTTTGTCGCTCAGTTGTGTGGCATCCAGCTAGGATACAGTGTTAGAGGGAATTGCTTTCATTGCACATTATGACCAGAGAGATTTAAATATGTCTGACTTTAACAGATTTTCCCGCTCAAAAACCGGACAAAGAAACCCTGCGCCTGACAGAGGAGGAATATTCACATTTACTTTGCTGGAGTTTACAGATCTTTTGCAGTCATGATGCACAGATAACACTGCTGCTGTTGCAAAAGTAGTGATGGTGTAAACGACCTTCGCCATGCTTAATTATAGCCATATAATTTGCTCTTATTGTTAGTTAGATTGTAAAAGCAGGTGCTCTTATGAAGCGTCTGCTGCCAGTTGTAGGAGAGAAACCAAACAAATGTTGTGTACAGCAAATACATCGTAAATACATCTTCACAATGAGACTCAAGGTTTAGGCTGGCTGATAAGAGCACAAGGATTGTTCATATTTTATTTCATATAATTGTTTTGAGAATGAAGCTTTTTGCCCGCGGTGTTTGTGTTGTGACGTGCCTCGTGTTTCTGTTCTCTAAGCGCCTGGCGTTTTTGAACGTTTGAACTCTGAGCTTTGAAACTCAAAGCTGAAAAAACGCCCGACGTCATCTCTTTTTCATCATCTTTCTTTCGTCATCTTTTTTCCCCATTGTCCAATTGGATGATTTGAGAGGCGGGCCTTCTGTGGTGGTTGCAGCAACAATGGAGGAAAAACTGGTGGTAGCAGTTGCTGGATACCCAGAGCTATACAGCCCGATGATAGACAGCACGTTTTCAAACTGCCCCTGAGTCATCCTAAAATATGCCTGGAAACAGCCATCATGGATGCGAAGCTCCTGGACCAACTGGTGGTACATCCAGTGATCCACCCTCTTTTTTAGGGTCTCATGTACCCACACAGATCTCTGTTTCCCTGTGCCCAACAAACTATTTACTGACAGCCTCTCACCCTCAACCAGAGCTACAGAAAGTACCCTCTGCCTCAACATTTTAGGAACTAGATACTAATTACAATCTGACTGACTACACAGGAAGATCAGAATAAGGCGGTGAGTCCGTGGTTGCCTGGCAACAATAAAAAGGCGCAGCAAGCGTTTTTTCACTAGTCGCATTCAGTGGTGTGCCTCATGCTTTCTGTGTGATCGGGGCCTTATTGTGATATTTAATGCCAACAACACGTGTCACAACACAACATGTCCACACATTTGAGAAGCTGAAACCAGTCACTCTAAGAGTTTTGCTTGGAAAATGACTGAAATGAAAAAGCAACATTCATAATTATTGTGTAGAAATACGAAATACAAAAGTAAGTATTTTCCGTTGATTGTCTAATCTATCAGTCAACTAATATTTTCAGCTTTACGTGCATGCAACACTCTAATATCAATACTATGCTGATTGCTGCTGATTCATCTTGATTTTTTGGTTCATATTTAAAGAGAAATCAGATCAAATTAAAAGATCAAACTGAAGATAAAGACAGACCGAGGATGAATGCGGGTGCTTAGGTTGATTAGGATTCTGATTACTTTGATAAAATGATAACGTGTCTACAGTCAAATCAATATCTCGATGACGGTGATGTAGCAGGAAGTCACAAGAGGTGGATATTTCATAACAGCCGAGAGGCAGCAAATGAATTCAGCTCTTTGGTGTAAACAAACGACTGTTATTAAAATATGCAACACACTGAGAAACTGTTTCACTTATTTCCAGCAGGAATCAATGTTTTGCAAAATAAATCCTCAGATCAGTCCCACTCTCTTGATGCTGGCACAGTGATCTGCTTCTTTCAATGTGTCTGATTTTGCTGACATCACACCACCTCCTCTTCTCTGTGATAAAAGCATCACATCACACACACATATAGAAAGCAGCCAGTGTGTAGTGTGTCTCCACGTCTCTGTCAAAATGCCATTAGCTAATCCTAATAAGAACCTCATTCTGCTGTGTGTGCTAAAAATCCCACTGAATGCAACTTTTGAGTAATCCTCTATCCTCAGATGGCTGAGTTGCAGCGTGAGCAAAGGTGCAGACAAAACGGTGCAGATGCGTGATGGGTGTGAGAGAGAGTGTTTATCACCATGCAGATGGGGATTCATCCTCCAGTGTGTATCAGTGACATCATCATCCAAAACAACAACAGTAACATCTATGGTGCGATTCTGGCAGCGGTCGCCGGGACGACCGATCCCTCTTGACAACAACGCAGGGGGATTAGGTATGACAGGCACGGGCAGCTTACTGGACAGGAGCTCATCTCCAGTGTGTGTCAGTGTGTGTGTAGTTGCAACTTTTAAAACACAATAAAAAAGAGGGAGAGGAGACTCAAAAAACGAGAGATGAAAGAGAGGAAAGCAAAGCCAGACACGCAGACATCATGTGCGGATCTGGGCTAAAACTTACATCATTCCCAGCTGTTCCCCACAAAGCATGGATACAGGAGAGGAGATGGATGATGGATGGATTACAAATCCTTAAAACTAGTTGCATTGAAAATATATGGAATTATCCACCTCTGCTGGCAGAGAGTTGGAGACAATATCTAGATTGAAATGAGCATCTACTACATGCATGTTTATAGTAAAGCAATGTAATTGGAGACTGATTTAGGCTTTTGTCTTCGCAAGACATTTAAACCCCAGTTCAGACCAGTGATTTGCGACGAGACGAAATTGTTCGAAAAGGTTGCAGAGAAAAATTGCAGCTGTGTGAACTGGCCGGTCTGAGCTTGACTCAAGCCGGCTGATAGTGTCACCTGCGACTCAGCTGGTCAAATTGCCAGCCACTGGTTTTGGAGCTTAAAGCATGCCACCTGTTTCAACATTATGGCATATCTATTATGAATACAGTCCATCTGATGCTGGTTTTGTTTCTGTTTTTTACTGTTTCATCACTACTACAAATGCAGCTGTAGCCAGTATCTCACTATTACTATCCTCATTCATATTTTAAGAAGCTACAAATTATATTCAGTCACAAAATAAACAGAAGTACAGAGAGTTGTTGCATAGAGATGATACACCATCTCATCTAGTTGAATTGGTGTGAACCGGTTATTAGAACATTGCAGAACGATGCACTTGCCTGTTTCAACTCGTCGCAAATCTCTGGTCTGAACTGGGTCTAAAACTGTGATCTGCGTCAAGTGCCGCCACTAGCACACACCAGACGCATCACGCTGCAGCTCGTCCTTCCTCCACCTTTGCATTAGCTTAAAATCATGTGGACAGCCCCTAATTAAATTTGACTTCTCACCTGAAGAGTTGATCTCCAGAGCTATGACTCGTCAGGTTATATCTTTTTGGCTGTTGTTTTTATAATGACGGGATTGTGGGTTGTTTAGCGCAGGATATTTATTGACATCAACCATTCTTCCTCACAGGAGACAGCAACAGAGTTGTCTGCATGCATGAATGGTTGTGGCATCTTATCTCACTGACCTCTTCCACCACCATTCCCCCACCCGGACTTCGCTCTTGACTCCAACCTCCTGACCCCATCACTAGAACCAAGCACCGAAACTTGGGGGACTGAGCTTTCGACGCCGCTGCCCCAACCCTCTGGAACTCCCTCCCACTCAACACCGGAAATGCAAACTCCCTACAGACATTCAAATCACTGTTAAAAACCCATCTGTTCAAACTGCCATTTCCCTAGTTTCCATTTTTTCTTTTTTTTTTAATTTTATTATCATTGATATTTTTCAGCACTGTGAAGCATCTTTGAGTGTCCTGAAAAGCTCTATATAAATCTGCAGCATTGTTATTATCATTATGGTGGGGAGAGAAGTGGAGCTGCCCTAGGAGCAGAGAAAAGGAGCTGCTACGGGAGCTGCTATGTACAAGCAGAGAGCCAGTGGGGAAAAAACGCATTTAATCCCAGGGGCCAGAAAACCTGGAAATAGGACAGTGGCATAAAGGGCTGTTGTGATGTGCATCTTGCCACCGCCGGTGTGGGGTTATACATTGACAATATTAGGAGCATCTTTTTGACACGCTGTGTTTGCCAGCGGTTCGTTTTGGCCTCAACAGTAAGGCAGTTATAATCACATGTTAGAGAACTGCTTTGATAACAATTAAAGATAAAATGATGGAATTCCAGAGTTGTAAGGAGCGTTTTGGTTCTGTTACTCAAAATGGACTTTTTAAATTGTATTTCTTGTCTCATCAGTACCTGAAGCAGCAGAGCAAAGCAGCTCCTTGCATTGCTTAAACAGCAGGACTGTTTTTGTTCTGAATGCACACTATGCTTTCCAACCGTCTCACTGTTACAGGTGTTCTTGGTGGTTAGACTGATGTATGGCAACAACAAATTGATTAGTTGTCAACCATTATATTAATCATTAACTAATTTGATAATTGAATAATCAGTCTGAGTAACTCTTTAGTACAAAGTCAAAGATTCTCTGATTCCAGCTTCCTAAATATGAGTATATATTTCAGTGTTTTTACTTTCTGTGTTTGTTGTATGTTATGTGTTTACATAAAAAATGTAGTATTGGTTCAATATATTGTTAGATTTTAATCATAATCATGCATTAATATAGGTATAGGTCTAAAAAATGAAAGTAGTTTCTCCAAAGCACAAATCAATGTTTTATTGCATTATGACAAGCTTCCAGTTTTACAGACAGCTAAGATTAAACAATGTGTACCAAAATGCACACGAACACCCACCTCTTCTCAATGCCAAAAGGCTACAACAGCATTTCAGAGTTTAAATGTGTTTTTCTAAGAGAAAAGAAAGCATGACTCACAAACACTGCAGCCAGAGTATCGATATCATGTCAGAAAAACACAAGAGATTGTGTCATGGCGTACGGCACTGATAAATGCTACACTGGTTGCACACACTCTCACGTGACTGTGTTTATTAGTCGTACTGACATTAGTAATACTACAGTACTGTTATCCTACAGGTTCTTAAATGCTAAGACCAAAAAACAATACCAGCAGTACCTGATACTTGTATTTTTGGTATAAGAATTGTGAATTTTCAAGATATATCTCAAGTATAAAAAATTCTGTCCATGGGCAGCTTCAAGCTGCATGAGCCTTCAGAGATTCATCTCAGTGTAACACCAGTCAAAATGCAGAAATAAGAGCACCCCCCGCCACGGCAGGCAGTCAGGATTCAGCCAGTGCATGTTCATATTTGGCAAGAAAGCCAGCTGGAGAGTGCGTAACAGAACCGCATGCATTATGGGATGCTTTCACAGAAGTGTGGGCCGCAGCAGGGCTGTATTAATATTGCACTGAGGGGTAGAGAGAAAGAGAGTGTGTCTGTATGTGAGTGGTGAAGGGGGTGAATCATAGCCTTCAATGACAGCTGCTTCTCCTTCCTCTGAGGCGCGACAGCAGGGATTTGTGTGTGTGTGTGTGTGTGTGTGTGTGTGTGTGTGTGTGTGTGTGTGTGTGTGTATGTGTGTGTGCACGTGCTCAGAATGGTATTCACCTGCACATGTGCACATATGTGTGTTTAACTGTTTAATGAGTGTCTATGGGCAGATCATATGGGCGATGAAACAGTTCACTTGAGGTGACTGTTATCACTTTCATTTTGTAATTCAACCTGCAGGAGTGATTCTTTTAAGTTCGATCAAACTACGCATTCTCAGAAGCCTTAAATATAGCCATTCACATCATATTATCTAAGTCTACAAAAGCCCATGCGCTCCTACTTAAAATTCAGTCTTCGACAGCAAGTTGCTCACTTCTATTTCCGACGCCTAGTGCTCAACAGCTCCCACTCATCTCCTCTGCTCTCCTCTCTCCCCTTTCCTCTTCAAATGTTTTCTTTACTTCTCAGCCTTTCCCGCTCCGTCTGTCTCTCATGAGCTCTTGAACCTCCAATATTTGTCTAGAGATACTCTGCCATTCTCTCTTATCCTCTCTTTCTCTGTTATCTCTGCTGCCTTCCTGCTGGTAACTCCTCTTTTTTCCTCTCATTTGTGTCCTTATTTCTTCAGAGCGTCTCCTCGTCCCTCGCTCAGTCATCGCTGTCACTGTTTTGACTCATGAGTCAGAGACAGTCATGACTCCCCTTGAGTTGTCTTGGTGGACCACGGGGCAGGCTTGTCCCTCAGATTTAATGAGGAATTCAAAGAAGAAGGCTGAAATCTGAAACATGTTGCCTGCTGCGACAAGCGTTGGGTCAGGAATATTAACGTCCCCCTCCAGACATCTTTTAAAGTGTGTTACACTAATATTTCATCCAACATGGTTTTCCCACATGGTCTCTAACTACAAAACACCAAATCTCTCTATATATGTATGTGTGTTCTTCGCATATCTCAGGAACTGTTCATCCAACCTACTTCACATTTGGCAGGCGTATTACTGGGGACCCAGTGATGTGCATTGTCGAATTTGGTGTAATTTGGACACGAGACACGTTCTATATTAATAAACTTTGAATAAACAAGCAAACAGCACTCTGTGCAGCGGCGTACACATACCGTGTCCATAACCGCCTTGAAAACGCGAGGTTGGGCGCTGGGCACTACTACACGACAAGCACCGAATCAGTGCAGAGCTGATCTTCTTCCAGGCGCTGTTTACAAGTGTGTAGGCCTATTGTCCATGGGACAGATGTAAAGCTCTGGGTAGCCCTGCACTAACACGATCAACTTTTCCATATTTATCTGACTGAATATTTACAGAAGAAGGGAAAGATATCTGTCGGCTGTGATTGGTTTGTAACCTGACTCCTGTCTGACTGCTGAGCATGGCCACTTCCTGTGTCTGTCCTTTCAAATTAAATTCCCACATGGTCCAGTCATATAGGTTTTGATTTATTTTGACAAAGCGCAACTTCTAGTGGAGTTTCACATTTGTTTTTGTTTTTCCTGTAACTAAGTGTCCAATGAAATCTTGCCGACAGATGACCTTTCTGTAGACTAACGTTTGGTCGACTACTGGGGGGCAGCCCTATTGAGTTGCGTGTTTTTCCAAATTCTACATAATTTCAGGGCACAATGAGTTAGAATAGCAACATAAAGTAATATTTTTCATATCTAAACATTATCTATAGCTGACTGGGGCCCAGGCGTGCAGCTCAGGACCCAAAGAAGCCCAGTGTCGAGAGTGAAGTTGTTTGAACAAGCGGTTCTTGAAAGACATGTTTTGAACCACAGTGTAAAACAAAAACTGTGAAAAAGGGCGAGAGGCACATCTACAAGTCAGTAAAGTCAAGGTCAGACATTTCAGAGGGCATAAACATAAGAAAAACACATTTTTAGCAGAGGGGTTCTTTAACCAAGAATCCAATTAACCTTCAAAACTTGCTTGGACTTTCTTCGCCCTATTTATCTTTACTTGTATTCCGTCTCTTTTACAGTATTCATTCAATTATTTCCTCCATCTGTTTCTCCATCTACTCTCTTACAAACCCCTGTCATCGCCACACTGAAGGCTGCACACAGGTCAGAGGTCAACCTGGGAGCTTAGTCGACAGGCTGCTGGCTGCCACACACACACCAGCAGAGAGCTGTTGGACTTCACTACAATGCTAAACAGCAACACAGCCGCTCAACATGCAACTCACACGACAGAATGACTTAGGGACCCAGCTAAAGGCTTACATACAGCCTGACAAGCTGTAAAGCTCTAAGGGCAAGCACTCGCTAGGGCACCAGCTCGAGGTCACAGAGGAGTGAGAGGTGCTATGATTGCTATATTTCACCAGGGGAAATATCTGCGAGCAGGCTTGGATGTTTTCAGAGTACAAGCCAAACTGATCAGGCTTCAATCACACCAGATCAGACTGGAATTCTGCAACACACTGAGCAGCAAAACCAATATACAGCAGGCATCACAATTCAACATGAGACCTGCTAGTAGAGCATCAAAATCTGTCAGTGAGAGTAGACAGGGCTCGACTCATCCGTTTCCTGCCAATCCTGCTTCCACAACACTCACTTCAAAGCTATGTTGTCACTTGTTGCTGCTGCACCTAGGGGTGAATAAAGCTCATCATTCCAAACCCCCTGCTGCTGCTGAGCTCTGTGTTTCTTTGGGGAGTAACAAGGTCAGAGCTTAGACACAAAGTTTGCTGACAGAACTTTGTAGATGCAACCAGCAGCTCTACAGGTTGCTCTGTTGGTTGGTTCACAAAAATTTGGCGGAAGGTGTGTGTTTGTGTTCATGCATGGTAATGGGAGTAGTCTGTGACAAAAAGGCGCAGAACTTCTACATGGACTCACGTAACATGACCAAACTTTACAGAAACTTTAAATAGACATTTCAGCACAACACCTTTCGTAACTCACGTACAGGTTGACGTGGACACAAATGTAAGATATCATTAGACTAAGCAGCGTTCTTTTTCCATCAGTGATGGTTGGCTTTGCCTCGACAATTTAACCCTGCCCCTTTATATAACTAATAAACTGCTTGCAGGTCCTGTCACTGACCCCAGGAGAGTACTTTTTTCTATAGCTTCCTTTGTTGGTCCACAAATATTTCCCCACCCTTTCTCGGCCACAGTTTTTGCCCTCTGAGGTTGAAATTTGGAACAAAGGTCACAGCTATTGTTTCAGAAATGTGCCTGATATCAACTCGTGTAAAGCCATCATAAAATTCCCTAAGAGCACTTATAAAAGCTTACCGTCATGGTTGGGGTTGCCCAGTGTCCATGGTTCATCTGAGTCAAAGTGCGTGTCACCTCCTATTCCCGGCCCTGGAAAGTAGGCGTGGGCCAGGAAGCCACCCTCGCCATCAAATGGCGAGCTGTCGCCATGGAAACCTGAAGCGAAGATGATGGTGATGTCCACGTCTTTCTTGGTCCTCTCCAGCTCGCTGTAGGGCACAGCCTCAAAGCGCAGCGGCGTCACGTTTTGCCAGACGTCAAACGCTCGCCGAATGGCGTCATGGGTCTCCTCTGCACCCACTTTGGGTGTCACGTTCTTTATGCTGCAGAGACACGAGATACAGGGGAGGAAAAGTTAGACTGGGAAAACACTAGAAGTCTTTGTAAACATTTCACACGAGCAGATAATTTTCTCTTATCATCATGCCCCAGTAAGCCTCGAATTGGGATTTCTCCTTCAACTGTCAGGATGAGCAAATCTATTGTAAATTGGTCTGATAAGACTCTTGGGTTCTCCGAGCGTTTGGTAAAACAAACACACCGAAAAGTGGCTTATTCTGCTGGATGTCCACTCAGAGGAAAAAATGAAAGATTAGAATCTAATCAGGCAAAGTAAATAGCTTGCACCTCCTCTGAAGCATGACATATGGTAGGATAGAAACAATACAGTCAGTTTAGTTTAACTTGTTAAAACTCAAGGGCTGAAAAAAGAGAATACTACTGCATGTCAATCTACATGATCACACCACGCCAAAAAATAAAATCTTCGTCACCATCACTGTTTTCCCTGCGTGCTGCCATTTCACGCTCATCGTGGTCGCCAGCAGAGAGCTAAATGGAGCGATTTGTGAGAGAAACAGCTGAGTCCTCCCCTGCCGGCTTTGAGTTGCTGCAGGTGTGGGGAGAGGACGGGACAATTTCCTGCCACTGGAATTTATTTTCTAATTAAGGATTATCAACAGCCCACTGCCTGCTGAGAGCCTCAGTCTGGTTTGGGCAATCAGGAAAACCTCACTTCACTTTATTTGCTCCGAAAATATCTCAGTGTCACGCTCTATTAAAATTTGGTTTCTCTCTCAGGATAGACGGATAGGTATAGTTTACATCGACCATCTTAGACCCTTGTAAACACTCGATACTCTGTGTCTTCTTATGCCTTTAGCACATTGTCTGTGTTGGGCGTAAAGCTGGTTGGTTGATGTTCTGTTGATAAGTGCAGAGTGTGAATTAAGTGTGCAGCGTAGCAGCACTGTGCCAATTTCTTTTTCTGTTCTCTTTCACAAGTCTTCTTGCTCAGGTGTTTCAAGTAGTTTCAAGAATTCCCTTTTTCTCCTCCCATCCAGCCGGTTTCCTCTGTGCTTTCCCTGACACCTCCTTTCCTTTGTTCCCATCTTCAATTTAGTTCTTCACAGCGTCTCTGTTTGGCTGTCAGGCTGTCATTTCCCATAATAGGAATAAATATTATCAGAACGTCTTTTGTCTTTGACTATTGCTCATCTTCTTCTGCATGGTGGGTAGACTGCTGCAAGGCACATTTATATACTGCGTATTAATATTGCATGTAAGCTCAGATTAATTATTGAATCAAACTCAGTGAAAAGGGAAGCATAAAGGCTGGGTATGAAATATAAATAGAGTGCCACTGAATAACTGGCAATGTTCATTTAAAATGGTCTAATTGTTTAAAGCGAACCACAATCTGCTGCCATCGCTCTCTCTGCTCTTTCAAGAAGGACTTGCTGTCAGCCGACGACCACTTTAGCAAAGATGCTTTAATTACACTCTCACAAGATTTGGCAAAACTTTAACTTTCAGCTAATGATTTTCTGTTTTGACAGACACACACTCAGGTATCATGAGGAAATGGGATTTACGTAATTATACTGAAAGACAAGTCTACAAAAACAAACCATCAGAAATTAATTTGTTGAAAGAGGAAGCAAAGCTTTTGGTGTCAGAGATGATTGAGTGAGCAGATTTAATAGTTAATAGCAGCACTGCAGATACATCTGCAAAGATAAAAGGAAATAATTAAACTGGTCTTTCTTTGGGTCAGCTGATGACCCAACTTGATGTTCTGACATGATTTATAGTGACTCAAATATCAATCGGCCTAAAGTTGAACCAACAATATTTTTTTGCTCTCACACCTGCTCTGTTTGGTTCAGATCAATCAAACTCAAGTTCATTTGCCCCCTAAGTGCAATTCATTTGGGCAGGTGTGAACACAGCGATCACGCTCGGGTGTGCACCAAAACAACCAGACCGAGACCTTCTTGAAGAGGTTGTCTCTGTCCGATTACAAATGAACTCTGGTACGGTTCATTTGTGGTGAGAACGTGTGCGGACCTGGATCTGAACCAACTGCAGTCACATGACACATTATTTGGGTTAAACATGAGCATGTTACAGTCCTGGAGGATTATTAATGTGCACCTCCTCCGGTACTGCCTTAATATGCACATTCAGCACATCCAATGCATCAAAACATTGTTTTCTAGTTGGAGCTGCACCTCGTTTTCAAACTGTATGGTTTGACTAAAATGAACAGTGACAGCAATATAGTCCACGATGAGCAGCGCTAAAATCAACCTGCGTAGTTGTCCCTCCATTGTGACATTAGAAAGTGTCACATTTATCTTGCAAGTGTACTCTTCTTCAACGTTTGCTTTACTTCCTGGATTTTTCCCACATGGAAATTCTGACCAATCAAGAGCAGCTTTCTCGCGCAAGGCATTTGATCTGGTCCGCTTGTAAAGGCTGCCGTGAGAACACGAACCAACTCTAGGCAATTATACAACTTTGGAACGAAATTAGTCCCTGATTCAGACCAAAGCAAGACAACTCTAGGTCTGAAAGCACCCTGAGTTAAATTAAGTATTGTGAGGACACAGAGCAACATCAGCATTTGGAGTCGTATGTGTGTCCATCTGGTGAAGGTCCACTCTTCTTTAAGCTCTGGTTTTGGTCTCCACCAGTTCTTGAGGGGCATATCTGGTTCCTAAAGCATGGAATGTTAAACTAAACTATGTTCACCAACTAGTCTCAGACTTCGTCTATCTGCCGTTTGGTACAACCAGGTAATGTAAAACAAATCTGCTTGCTTCGTCTGAAACAACACTAATGAGAGGAGTGTGAACCAATGTTATTATACAGTAGTTAGTAACTAACACTAAACTAAGAACAAAAACTAGGTCAGAAAAACATTTTAGTTAACTGAAATAAAAGTAAAAACTTAGTGAGATGATATTGTGTACTAACAAATGGAACAAAAATATCTAGGAAACGTCTTTAGTTTTGGTCTTTCTCAATTTAGTCTAATCCGTCAACACAACACGCTAAAAGCAGCAACAGTCCTGCTCTGATCTCTTGTTGCTTGCCATGATATTTCTGGTGAATGATATCAATCTGTGTGTCCTCGACCGTCCTAAAACAAGTGTGAGCAATAAACGCTTGCATCTCGAGATTTGCCGGCACGCTTGAATTACAGAAACAATCTTGAACATCAAATTGAAGTGGTGTTAGTGTGATGGTTGGCTGTTGAGTAAGCAAACAGCCTCTGTCTGATTGGGGCCACTTACGGAGGCAATACAAAATGGCCCTTTTGTCTTTTGAAGTGTTTATGCAGAGCAGAGAGAGATTTGTAACGTACAAGACAATCCTGCTATCAAATCAATATCGGCTGACCCAGAGAGAGTGTGCAGAGGCACAAATGTTTTCTCTGAGATTAAAATGAAAAAGAAAATGTTGTAGCACCTCAAGGGTTCTCCGTGAATACGTGTCCTTGTCTTGCTCATACTGGGGTTACAATGAAAGGCCTTAGCAGCAAGTGTGGCCTCTTGAGGAATACACAGACTTCATTTGATTCTATTACCTACCTCACTGTATGCGTATCCTATTTTAGGGCAAGAGAGAAACACACGCAGGGAGAAGCTATAAAACCACAAATGAAAGAATCCCAACCTGCTCTGAGGACATATAAAATATTAAACTTCATGTTGTGAGGTGATAATGATGCCGGATGCAACTCATGTGCTATAATAGTACCTGCATGCAGAGAGAACTGTGGGGATGCCAAAGCTAATTAGTGCCTCCCCACAGCAAGTACTGTATGTGGCTACATGGAAACTAGCACACACCTGGGGCGGCCATGCATTTGTTATACTTTCCAAATGCCAGAGTTGTTTTTCTTTTTTTTTATGCAATTATTTTTAGATGTTTCAGCTTACAGTTTACAGAATGAGGAAGACGAAGACCTCAAGCTGGACTCAAACCCACAACACTGCAGTTTTACAGGTCTACCTAAAGCCACCAGGAGAAAACTGACAGATTCAATGAAATGGAAACATGGAAATATGGAAATATTGTATTATCTCTTACTCTACCTTATCCTAACATCAACCTAAAGGACACAAATCTAATCAAATTTAATGAGAAATACAAATCTAGAAAAGAAGAAAAATTTTAAATATTATAATATGTAATATTATAGCCATAAGTAAAATGGTGGCACGGTGGTGATGTAAGGCGGCATGGTGATGCAGTGGTTAAGATACGATACAATACGATACGATGTAATGTGATGTGATACGATACGATGTAATGCGATATGATACGATGTGATACGATGCGATGTAATGCAATACGATGTGATACGATACAATGTGATACAATGCGATGTAATGCGATACGATGTGATATGATGTGATACAATATGATGCGATACGATGTGATACTATACGATGTGATACGATGTGATACTATTAGATACTCTACGATGTAATGTGATACGATACATTGTTGCAACAGTGTTCCTGGTTCAAACCCCAAAGTGGGGATGCCCTTCTGTGTGGAGTTTGCATGTTCTC
The DNA here is from genome assembly GCF_011397635.1 of Epinephelus fuscoguttatus. Taxonomy (NCBI): domain Eukaryota; kingdom Metazoa; phylum Chordata; class Actinopteri; order Perciformes; family Serranidae; genus Epinephelus; species Epinephelus fuscoguttatus. The sequence continues at coordinate 28,397,469 of NC_064772.1, read as the reverse complement.
CCTGTGTCAGTGTGGGTTTTCTCTGACTTCCTCCCACAGTCCAAATAGATCTGAATTAAAATGAAAGTGCAGTGCAGTTGTTGATGTGGTAGTTTGTGTGGAAATATGCAAAATTTCCAAGGAATGACAAAAGGTTCACAGCACAAAGTCTAAAAATTGAAAAAATAAAAAAAAAAAAAAAAATAAAATTCAATTAAACTTTTTTTTAATCCCATATTACAGTATCCCATATTACAGTAACACTAAGCACAGTAACTGCAATTTTAACATTCACAACCAGTAACAACCAGACATCCAGTGGGTTCCCCAGGTCAGGGTCTCTGTCTGGGCCCAGTTTTAGAACAATATGGTATTAAATACCTGGCAGAAATATTCAAATATACAATACACAAGTGTTTTCAAGGAGGAGAAGAAAAAAACAGTGCCTAATAGAGCAACAACAGGAGTACGATGAGCACAAGGGTCACTAAAATTGAGCTAAAATGGTGGAAAAAAACAGACTGATGACTAATAATCAACTAACTTAATTTTGCCTTATTTGTTGTGATGTCTATTGGACACCGCAACAAATCAAATAATACTTTTACAGTAAGTTAGCTTAACAAGTGCTAACTATGTGTGCAACAGTGTAAGCAAATGTAGAGCAACTAAAGGTGATCGCCTGACTGCTCAGTTTGTTGTGAAGACAACACAGCAGCTTTACTTCGTTACTGCAACAACCTATGTATAACCTTGTATTTTGAACACTTTGATACTAATATGTCAAAGTGAAGATGATTCAAAGTGGAAATCAAACAGATAGAGCAGTTCAGGATTCCCGGTTATGGATGTCTTTATCTGATATAAAACGTCTAACTACCTCCACTGCACCAATTTGAGTTAAAAGGAGCAGCTGCAGGCACATCTGACTAAAGACTGGGGGCCAGGCACACATCCACGTACAACACACACACATATATATGCATACACACAAGCACACACACTTTGAATGCTCCCATCCTATTACATAACCCTAATCTGTCAGAGAGCACCCTCTGCTTTCCACTGGGGTTTCCTCCTCTCCTCTCAACTCATCTCTTTCTCTCTGCAGCTGCCTCTCCTCCAACACCCTCCCTCCACTCCTCAATTCCACCTATCCACTCCTCCACTCTTCATCAAGCCTGCTCATTTTCTCTTTCCAAATCCGTGCTGTCGCAGATGAACCAAGCACTCGTGAAACTGGCTCCAGTGTAATTTTTTTAAAAGGAAAAATGAATAGGCAGGAAACTGGACAGTGTTGCCATCAGTGATATACAGTTCTACTTCGGCTGTACATCGCTGATCCACTAGATTATGTTCAGCATGTAATACTGCTTATACATTTATCCTCAGGGCAGAGCAAAAATAAAAACAAGCCCACTTCTTGAGGATTATCCCATGAAACACAGGGCTGGGGGCAAGGGATGGGAAAGTACATATGAAATATTACACAAACTGGGCTACTGACCTCACTAAATCAAAGGGGAAATATTATATAACAGAACCCTATACATTATTACTCATGTAGCTGAAAGCCAGAAAATGTGCTTGTGAATTATAAAATTGGAGATGAGATCTCTGGTGCATGTATGACTCTTGCGCTGACATTTTTTTCCCATTTGTGCGACATGTTCGGAAGGTAAAGCTGGCCGAGCTTTGGAGAACATGCTCTGTGCTGTGTTTAATGATTGTAGTTCAGCTTACAGCGACGTTGAACTTTGGTTTTTAGCTTTTTATCCATTATATAAATACTGTGTTCAGTAATTGCTCCTTTGATCCACAAGATGAAAGATAGGGACCTGTACAGGCAAAAGTCCCACCGAAATCTGACAGTTTCATATACGCTGCCACATCAAGGGAAGAGGAAGACTGTTTTTTTTTTTGTTTTTTGTTTTTTTAAAAAAAGGCTGTAGCGGAGGATAAAAAAAAGAGCAAGAACTGTATGGGAAAAATGATAGCAGCATGTTTCTTTTTATGTCTCTCTCAAATGGATGTGTTTTCATGAAAAGGTCAATGACACTGGTTACGTCGTAAAGCGCTGTTTGTGTGCACATGCCTTTGTGCGTGCAGATGTAGGTTATGTCTCTGTGGCTGTAGGCACGTACTGGGTTAATCTTGTTGACCGAACATCTTCACAACTGGACAAAAGCATCACTGATGTGGAGTCAGTGTGTGTGGCTGGGATTTTCTGTGCATGTCGGGGTGGTTATGGGTATTGGAGGGAAACTGGATCATTAGAAAATGCTGTAATGACACTGCCCTTAATGGGGATGCATGATATATATTGGGCCGATAATGGGACGTTTTTATAATTATGCATTATTCCGATAATTAAAATCATAGCCGATAAATTGTGCCAATAATACAAAGCCAGACTGCTGGCGACACATGTACTTTTAAACTTTGCTTGCGAGCCGCCACTAAACACAGAGAAGAACAACAACTGCAGTCGCTGTCAGGAGGGCAAAACATGTCACGGTATGGACGTCTTTCACAGATCCAGAGGAAGACAACAGGATTGCGCCAAGGGTCTGATCTACGACCGTTGAACAGGTTAGACACAGCGCTGAAGGACTGCCTCCAGAGTGTTAGCCTGAGCTAATTAGCAGCAGCGGCTAACTTCCAACACACTAAAAGGCTCAACTCTGTTGTTAAACTTATTAATAACTGCTTACCATTGTGATGTTACAGTTAATCCACATCGGCGCATCACTAGCCCTTCTACCAAGATAACAAACCTGGCCAACATAATCTTGACAAATTCAAAACCACCCACCTGTATGTGATATGTTTGTGTTGCCACTTCTGTCCTGTGAGGGCGTACCGCCGTTTCCTGACACTGAATCTGGATGCACCTCCTATCTGGTCAGGAACTCCACATCTGGGCTTCTTCATCCACCTACAGGACAGACGAGAGGAGGCCACCGATCAGCACTGAGGATACATCGGTCATACTGCTGTGGGTGCATGTTTCTTATGAAGTGATGAACAATGAAAAGAACCAATTCAGATGTTCAATTCAATGTAGCTCTTTACATTTAGGAACAGAAGCAGACGTTACTGATGAGTCTGCAATGATTCATATCAAGCTCTCTGTGCATTTGTATGAAGAAGCAATTCTAACAGCACAGAGATTCTGCAGGAGATGGATGACACACACAGGAAACACATACATGATAATACATGAACACATGAAGCTATTTCAGAATCTAAACACAGCACATGCAATTTGTGTACCAAAGTACACATTCCCTTATGAATTACACACTAAAGACGCCTCACCTTATCGTGTTATCGCTGCTTCCACAGAGAGCAGCAGAGGAGGAAGAGAGAGAGACAGGCACAGGCATGCTGTTAGCTTATCACATTTCTCTCAGTTTCAGCCCAGAGGTTGGACAGCTGTTAGTCTGCATTCACACCGCTGGCCACCACATTGCCACGTTACAGTTCAGTGGCCAATTTGAGCTCACTGCTATTTGTAGCACGGATGGCATTTCAGTGTTGGTGGGGACAAATGTCAGTGAACACTGGTTTTAGTGATATGCAGGTAAAAGGATACTGGTTCGGGCCCAGGGGTTAAAACTGGGGTTTTAAAACACAAACATATATATTAGATACGATTTATTCCTAATATTCTCACATAACTAATATCACTTTGATCCCACTGCAAAGCATGATTTGATAATACCTCTTATGTAAGCCTCATTTACCCTGTATGCACAAAAGGCAACATCAGAAACACTCCTCTTGTCACTGTAGTTACGGATAAGTGAGTTCTTCCTCTAAACCGTCACCATCCTTTTGTGCAGCGTTCAGGTTTGACTCATCGTACGAGGAGCAACTGAATGCTGTCCCCGCTCTCCCCTGTCTTCCGCTGAGTATTAATACTTTGGCATTTTGCAGCCTTTGATCTGACAACAGAGGTGTACTCTGTGTAAAAGGCCCCTTTGATCAAATTAAAACGCCCCACTTAATCCATGTTAGGGTTACTCAGTGTCTGGCAAAACGACTCTGGGTGCCTTCAGAATGCAAAATGGGATAAATGAGAGACTCATCCACCACTTGTCCCCTATTTCAAAGATGTCTACACCAAATAAGTCCTAACATTCAAAAACAGTCAATGACAGTAGCCTAGATTTGAGGTTACTGCATGTTTTACCTCCTGGCTGTTGTAAAATATCTATTTATGCCTGAGTGAAATCTAAATTTCAGCTTGTAGTGTTTATTAGTACATGAAAATCAACACCAACATATTAGGAATAATATCTGAGAAGTATGTCTCCCTTTAGGCTGTGCTGGTGTTTCAATAATTCATCTGACCTCAGGTTGTTTGACATGAGGAAAATATGGGATAACTTTGAATATTACGATACCACACTCCCCGACGCAGCACAAGTAATGTAACACAAGTCATCCTTCTTAACCTAGCGTGTTGTTTGTTGTGTGTTGTTTTAGGATTGACCGCCATTTCATCTATGAAGTAAACAAGTCTTCGTGTGTCTGTCTTTGTGCAGCGCGCTTGACCCACGCTAAGACATATGAAGACAGAGTGAAGTCTAAAAGAGTAGAGCAGACTGTCACTTGCTCTTTCACTTGTTTGAGCACTGGCCCAATCAGGCTGCTTTTTACGACCCTGAGCCATTGTGCAGTCTCTATCGTTGGACCCTGCCAAACAGCAAGGGTTCTTCCTAATTAGCCGAAGAGTTAACAGCAAGGTGTGCATCAGACAAAAACAGGGCCAACAGAGAGATCTTGTAGACTGTCGCAATGTGCACAAATGTCGCTAAGCCCCACCCCTTTGTGATGGTCTGACAAACTGTCAGAGTAAGCATGGAGCCCCCTAACTAGCCTAACTAAATGCACTCCCTGAAGAAATATTATATGTTTGGAGAAATTAAACAGAGGGGTCTACAGTCTGTGTTTGAAGGATATATCCAGGATGTCAAACTGACTCAGCAGCAACAACAGGTTAAAAAGACGAAGATAGTTAGAAGCTAAAGCCGAACTATAGGCTACAGATCACAGTGTAAAAGTGAACCACCACATCACTGCTGATCGCCACACAAGACAATGAATATAAAGGCAAACTTTGCTGATATTGAACCAGCTGTGTGGCATCACAGTGTGTGCAGATGAACGGTGTTTGGCTTTGCTCCCGTGCTGCTGCCAGCACCTGGACCTCCGCCGCCAGTGTGATGACACACAGCTGGTTCAATATCAGCAAAGTTTCCCTGCTTCCCTTCACTGGTTCCTGTACAGCAGGGTCGGTCGCTGTTTCACTGTTATAATCATTTAAAAGCAAAAGCAGCATGTGTATACATTCAGTAGGCTATATCTTCAGTAGCTAGCTAGCTAACCCTACACTTTTCACGGTTTGGTTTTGGTTTTGGAACAGGGAAGAAACGTATATTTTTTCCAACCTCTCCAGGTAACGAGTATCATTAATACACGACGTGCCCCAGGCACAACATTTAGCTCCAAATCCACAAAACCAGCCTGAAAATGAAGATTTTCTGCATTAGAGTCAATGTTGTTGGACCCTGGTCTGAGACTGGCGGGGTGGGACTTAGCAAAGGGTCAACTGACATCACCTTTATCATGAAAGAATGTTTTGTGCAGCTCTAATCAGACATTTTATCAGCAATCAGCCATTTAGTAACATGCACACAACAAGCTAATACCAGACATGAACATTTACACTACTAAATTAAACATTGCTTCTTCTTTGTGCAAAAATAGGCTACATGTGCATTAAGACAGAGTCACAGAATAACTATGTCTTCCCTTCTGTTCAAATTTTAATAACTCCCACCCATGTTTCCTTGTCTTTGAAAGAAACTCATCATGTACAGACGTAAGAACTCAAAGTCCCATAATGTTAAAATGTATTTAAAGGAGTGTGACTCACGCTATAGTGTTGCTATCCAGAGACCCTGTAACATTGAGGCCGTAGCGACGCTGCATGGCAGCGATAGCGGACTGCATGACTCGAGCAGAACGCAACACTGACATTCTGGGGTCTGCAGGGGGGAGGTAGCCATACCTCTGGAGCCATGCCTGTGGACAGAAACACACATAGAGGGAGGGGTGAGCCATTACAGTAAAGAGTTCCCAGCTGTGAATTCATAGTAACGTATTTGTTAATGAGAAACACTCTGAATGTAATCAGCTGACTTTCTCCGAATGAATGTAATGCATAATAAAATATTCCTCGTTTTATTTGCATCATTTAAATGTCATCAAGATACAACTTCACATGAGAGCTACAGATATGAGAGAAAGAAAAAGAGCAGCACACAACAGATTCAAAGGCACCTTTTCTGGTTAGGAAAAGGGCACGAGCGGAAAGAGAAATCTCTGTACAAGTTTATAGTGCAGAATGTCATCTGTTATCATGTCATTTGGCTTGTCGGGGAAAGGCTTTGGTGTAATAGAGCTTTCAGTGTGCCTATAAAATCCTGCCAGAGGGAATCACAGCTCAGATCTTTGGACCAGGGAGAAGATGGGGGATCGGCTGGGCTTCCCCACACAAGAAGCTTTAGGGATTTGGATAGTCCCAGCCTCTCTGTATTCTCTCAGTCTTCATCATAAAAATGCTAAACAGATTCGTCAACTGCTGCATATAGCAACACAGAGCCAACCAACTAATAAAAAGAAAATTCAACCTGTAAAAAAAATAAAATAAATTGTACTGTGTGAAGTGTAGAGAAACAACACTAAAACACTGGCCTGGAATCTCAAAGACGGCTGTCGACGGAAGGCTGTGTTTCTGCCTCACACTTTTTTATTCTTTATTCTGCAACACTGTGCTGTGAAACCTGAGCTCCCCTTTTCCTTGTACACAATGTTGTCGTTGCTTCAGTCATTCTGGAGGCCTGCTGCCCAGGAAAGCATACACACTGAGAATGAAATTCACTAAACAGGGAGGGATGCATGGTGTGAGAGTGGGTGAGGAGAATGCAATAAAAAGGCACACCATTATTCAACAATGGAACAAATGTGACTCTACAGCTTCTGTTACAGTGAGTGAGCCTCATGTCAGGCTCTGAGCAACAACAATGAGCTCTTTAGAAACTCACTGGATGGGCTGTTTGTAGATATTCAGAAAGTGCTGCACACTGGGACAAAAAAGAGACGCGTGTTACAGCAGTACAGCGTGATGAATATCTTTGTGATTTTTGTGATTGCCTACAAGTTAAATCGAGCTTGAGGCCTCGGCTATCATGTAAACGGGGAAAGTTAATGAGTAACATTTCATTTCTGGCGGTGTCTACATAAACTAAAGGGATGCTCTGAACACTATGTGTATATGCAATGGCAAATGGTTGAGTGCTGATTGTGCAAAGCAGATCCTCATTTTAAATGTAACAGAATATTAAATATAACAATATAGTGTGGGGATTACTGAAGATTTTTTTTGCCAAGAGTTAGATGAGCAGTTTGATAGCACTCTCATATCTGTCGACTGAATATGGACCTGGAGCCAGTGGATGATTAGCTTAGCTTAGCATAATGACTGTTAGCACGGGGGAAAGACCCCGGCTCATTCAGCAATAAAAGAAATCTGTCTTTCTGAAATTCATGTATTCACTGAGCTGTGAAGAAATATTTTGTGTGTCAGATTATTTCTTGTGCAGCAATGCTCATGAAAGCTGGCACAAAAAAGAGTAGCGTTTAGTGCCCGACCTTGCGTTTTCCAGGTCGATAAAGATGCAGCAAGTGTATGACCCCTGATTTCCAGGGCTGGTACCTGTGGTTATTCCACAGGCTAGTTAATAACATGTCGGGCAAGAAATCCAAAGTGTGGGATCATTTTGAGAAGGTGAAAGACGAACCCAAGGTGATATGTAAACTCATCTTCATTGGTCGCCTACAAACATGACGTATCATCTGAAACATGGAAGTAGCTACATGCCCATTAGCCCACAGCGTCATTAACAGGCGGCTCGCTCAGTGTGTGACGTGCACTTGTAGATAAAATATAGGCCTATATTAATGAAGGTTCATTAGTACGGTTTGTATTTCTCTGTAATGTAGCACAGTGTTAACAATGTTACTGATACTATTCTTTCTCACACCTTCAACTCAAACCACCAAAATATATCTTTTAATCATTAAATTAATATCATAAACATGCGGGCGACTAGTCGACCAATGGCCCAAAATGATGACTATTGGTCAACTATGAAAATTCTTAGTCGGGGGTCCAAGTGGTTTCCAGAATAACTGAAATGCTCACGTGTGCTTTAATTTGTACACTATGTCTGTATCTGCTGCCATTTCCTTGCTCGTTTCTGATCGGTACTGTCCGTCTGCAACTGTCGCCAGAGACAAGAAGGGAACGAGACAGCTCACTCCTTCGCTGCTGTCATCATCAGATTCGGAAAAAACAATGTGTGTAATCCTTTTTTACAACTTGCCTGATGTGAGCTGTTAGATTTACTAGCCCGGCTTGGCATTTCACTTGCCTGGGGTGATCCTTATTGTTGAGCCCTGCTGAATCTTATATCACTACAGCAGATATAACAGAAAGAGCCAAAGATGCAGTAACACATAAATCAAAAGTCTTTCATGCTCCCATTAAAAGGGATAAACAGACAGGATTGTACAGTATCTGAGCCAGACTGCATCTTTGTAGTTTATCTGTGCTGTGATTGGCACGCTGAGAAATCCCTGATGCTCTGCCTCCTCACAGCCCAGCCCCTGAGGACTGTAGGTAGGCACATGCACAGATTAACCCTCTGAGGGAATGACATCATGCCCAGCTCCTGTCGGTGTGGCAGATGTTTAAAATGTTATGCATGTGTCATGGGTCACATTTATTTACATCTCCTTGTATGTCATTTTTCCTCTGCTTCCCACTGATTTCCCACTGCCTCTCTTTCCCCCATCGCCCTCAGTGAGTGGGTGCTAACATTATGATGTATGTCATGTTCTCTTACACTCTGAGTACACCTCTGGGGGAGAGAGGTGCATGGGTGAGATTTCCATTCTGCTGCTCAGGTACTGAAACCGCAGCTCCATAATCTGGCACACATACATGCACAAGCTTAGATGGAGACACTATACACTTTCATGAAACACTTCACTCACAAGAGATCTAACACACGCTAAAGCCTGTCAACAGCCATGAAAGACACAACAGTATTCGGTGGGTCGGACAATACGACAGCCACACACGCTGCGCATACATGTTCATCAACAAATCTCTCTCCAAAACGCACTCATATATTGGTGAAGAAATTTGGTTTGAGGTAAAAAAAACAAAAAAAAAAAACAAAACTAAAAGTAAGTTTTTGAAAGCTTAAACCATGATTCAGGTTTGAAAAGCACAAATAATTGATCGACCCTCCGCTACACTCTGCCAAGTCTGGTTTGTTTTGAGCGGCTTTTTCTCCCTGAGTTTCAGATCTTTCCCCTGTTAAAATAGTATCACAGACACCAGCAGGCAAGGCTCAAAGGGCATGTTTTAATCTCTGAAGAAGTGAGCTGGAGCCCGGAAAGGCATGCACACAAACTTAAATTAAATCTCTGTAACACGGCAAACATTACGGGCGCGGCACAGTTATTGAAGACATTTAGATCTTACTTTTAATCCTTCAGATCTTATTTTTAACTTTCAAAATCAAGTTGAAACTTTCAGAACTCTTGTTTATCCCTCCAAATCTTCAATTTTATAAGTGTAAATCTGATTATACCTCCAGCAACATGTGCATTACATATTCACACTCATTTACAAGCATGCTTAAGCATCTGTAAGAGCCTGACTTGTTCTCTCCTGCTCTTTGCGTGCATCTTCTCTCCATCATGTCACCCTCTAGTCCCTTTTCCTCCTAATGTCTACTCTCCCTTCTCTTGTCCTGTAATCATCTCTGTTCCTCCCTCACATCTCCTCTCTGACATTGGACAGTTCTTTATTGTAACCACGACTGGCTCTGTCCTGTAACCACTGCCCCCGTGAATTCCCCGCTGCTTCTGGGGTGAAAGACGGGAAAAAAAAGATGCTGATGAAAAAGCACACAGTTTAGACGTGGCACTGCATATTTAGCTTAACAAAGTCCAAACACTGTGAGGCTGTTTTGCTCCTGCAGTCTCAGAATACTGCACAACTGGTACATTGCACCTGCTTTGAAAACACTATAGGACCACATTTTCAGTACAGAAACCGTCTATTCATTTCAAAGGAATTTGCATTTACATTAACATTTTTATGTCAACATAAATGTGTGTACACATACACTTCTTAGATATATTGAAACCCTGCTCAGAACATAAAGAAGCGCGTATGAAATGCACGTGCAGTGTGAGCTACACGGCTATTATTTAAATGAGAAGCTGCGACGAAAACAAGACAGTGAGTTGTGTTTTTTTTTCAGGAGGGTGTTGGCAGTATGTATTAAGTGAGGCGGTGTGATGTGTTTGGGCTCTCAGACAATGCAGCCATTATCAGATACAGAGATGTATTAGAAAAGAGGCGACGGGAAAAGAGAAAGCCGAGGCTGCTGTTAGATATGTCTGTCACTCACACATTGACAGGATATTGGACTCTGTGTGTGTCTGCATGGAGGTGAGTGAGGTTGGGGGTTGGGGGGGTTGTTCAGAGGATGAGATGGAGAGACACAGGCAGGATATGGAGGGTGTAGCTGTCACACTGGTTCTTTTTATACAGGGAAACTGTGAGACAGCACTATAAATGAACGCAGCAGAAAAACACAGACTGACACAGAATTACAAATGAGTGTTTCACAAACTTCGACGTTACATGATTACATGCTCAAAGGAGTGTTTCAATGTTTTAGTGCTGCACTACAATAAAGTTAGGGTACTTCTTTAGTCTAACTTTTAGTCTCTGGTATATATCAGGTTCCAAAAATGCCATATACCACATTTCGTAACCAATGGCATATTTCTGTTACGCCTCTCACCTCTAGTTTGCAACGCTGGCTTTCTATTATTAATTTGTTGCCTCCAAGCAGAGATAACCCAGAAGACATCACTACGACATCATTCAGGCTGTGCTCATGCACCGTTCATAGGTATACCTACAAAAAGTAACGCACCAGAATTCATATAACCTTCGTAATCTCGAGTAAGTAATTTGTGTATCTGGAAAGCTATGATCGCGTGACCAATGCGCTGATGCGAGCAAAGGTGGAAGTAGTATAGTGGTGCAGGAATGAGACCCTAACCAGGAAATGAGTCAGCATTTTAGCACTCCCAGTTACCTTGTCTTGAAGTCAAAAGTTTTTTTTTTTAAATGGGTTTTTTGTTAGATGCCTGAAATAAGGTCTGTGAAGACTTCAGACCTCACTTGTGACTGTCAAAGCCTTTAGGTGTCTTAAAAAGGCGGCTGCTAACAAGTGGTTAAATGAGACTATAGAACGTCATCATGCTGAACATGGCTTCAGGGCCTTGTTGTGGTGGCGACACTGAAGTCATGGGACTGTGGTGTAGTCCGTTTATAGCCTAACATTAGCTTTTACCTTTGGAGATTACATTTACACTTTAAAAACCATAAAAGTTGTGTTTATTTGTGAAGATTATTTCACTGAACCAAACATGTAAGTATCATAAACATGTTTGCCATTGTATCCCATTGGCTTTTGAACAAGGGCAATGCTAACTTCGACATCGGCCAACAAGAAAACGTCAGCCCTGCAGCACTCTGAAAAGTAAAAATCCACATAAAGAAGCAGATTGTGACTTTTCCCCAGAAAGCCAGTGTTCACGTCCTGTGAAACCAAGTGAACTTTGAATTGTTTTAAGGGATGTTGTCACCATGTTTCTTTTCCTAAACCTAACCTTCATAACTTAACTTGCTTAAATCTAATCTACGTGACTTTTCATAAAGTGCATAACATGACGATGTCTAACCACATTTCTTCTTTCCAAACCTAACCTACATAACTTTACTTGCTTAAACCTAGCCTTTCTAACTGTACCTGCCAAAATCGAACCTACATAACATTACATTAACTGCGTGATGTGACGATGCCATTTGTGGGGCGCTAATTCTTTAGATCTCACACAAACAGCTGTATGTGCATTTTCGTAAGATATACAAAATGGACTCCATTGGAAATGTCAAGGTTAAGACTTAGGGAGTATGATAGCTGTTGGAGATGCAGCAAAGAAGGGGGCACAATGGTCGACATGCTTTATAAATGTGAAATTGTACATGACTCCTGTTCAGCTATTGTCAAATGTCAAATATACTGGAAACAGACTTCACTGACCATCCAGGATTATGCATATTGGGCATTTTACCAATGGAGGCTAACTTGACTTCACAAGTGTGTTCTTGGGTGAAGCTAGCCCTTGTCACGGGAAGCAGGATAGTCCTGAGACATTTGAAAAAGCAATTAAAAGTTTAATCACCAAAAAAAGACTTGACAAAGTCTCTGTCACTTTGGATAAGTTGCAGTTTCAGTTCAGACAGCTGCTGTAGACCTAACTTTGAGCAACTACTCTTGTTTAGTCAAATATTCTACCTCTCTGCAACGCTGCTCGGTTCTCTTCAAAGCCCGAAGCTTTTAACTTTAACTTTTTCATTTCCTTACAAACTTGTCTTGCCTCAGTTCATCGGTCACATAGAAAGCCTTAAACTTTCATGGTCAAACTGACACAAACGTTGCCACAGTTGCACTTTCATAATCAAACTACACACCCTCAAGTTTCAAAGACGAGCGTAAGCTCAAGGCTCAAATCTATTAATACTGCATACACTTTCAAAGATTGAATCCACGTCTTTGATCTTTGATTCCATCATCATGCCGAAGCTTATAGATTATGTCTTGACTCAAACTTTATTAGTATTTCATAAGTTCTTTGGGAAGAGGCAAAAAATAGAGGGACATTGAATTAATTTGTTTTCGGGTCCTGTCGAACATTTAGGGACACAGCTAAAAGAACAACACAGCAGATATTTACCGCTGCCTACAATACAACAATTAACTGACTGCTAAGTGTTTCACTATTTCCAGGATGGTGACCCAACTTCTTAGAATCCTAGAAAAAGAAGAGATCCTTAAAATGCTGCTGAATCATTACTAAGCTCTTCGCCTTTGTCCTACGTTCTACTCTCCTATCTGTCCTTATCTCTGTCTGTTTTCTGTATTTACCCTCCCTCTTCTCTTCATCATTGATTCACTGTCTCTCTTCATTATGCATGGTTCCCAGTGTTCTACTGATGTAAGGATTCCTGAGAGCAGGAAGCTCCAGCTCAACAGTCCTCCTTATTCAGTAAGACAGAAATTCCTCCTCATCCAAATGGATAACGAGGGAGCTTGTAAGAACACTCAGTACGGTTCAATAGAGCTGCAGTTTAGAGCGCTTGTTGGCTGTAATAATAATGATTTAGAGTGGTAACCAGACTCTATCTAGTGCTGCCAAAGTTCTTGCCCATCTGGAATTGACAAACTGTCTTAAACCAAACCTAAGAATTATAAACACTGCACACTGGCTGATTGGGAACTCAACTGTCAACCAGTGGGATCTCTTTTCCTGCAGCTCAAAGAAAGAAATTCTTGGACAGCAGAGGACATTTAGTTCCCCAGATCCACTCTGAACCAATCCAAAAGCATCCAATCAAGTTACAGGAGAGAATTATGAACAACTTATGTTACATTACTGAGCGGCTGTTGGAAAAAATGGTACCAAAGATAATTTCATTTGTGTAGAAAAAGAACAGGTGGTCAAGAAAGAAATGATGTCAAAAACTACAAACAGAGACGGAACAACTTCCATTACATTACATTTGTTAAAGAGCATTTTAGGACATGTTTAGGACTCATGACTCAAAGTTTAGGACTTGGGACTTGTCCATCTTGATTTGGGACTTGAGTGCAAAGACTTGAGAATTACTGTTACTGTTACTTGCAGAACAATGACTTGGTCCCACCTCTGTCAAAAAGGAGTTTTAAAGAAATAGCTCTACATTTTGGGAAATATGTTTATTCATGCCAAGAGTTAGATAAGAGAAGATTTGAATCTCTCAAAAAGAACAAAGAAAGGGCAGCTAGAAAGTGGATGGCATGTAGTTTACGAGTGCAAATACATGTAGCTATCTTGATATCAGATAAAAATGTTTGAGGTTTAACAAACCAGAAATCATTTTTGGTGTGTTTGTTTGATCCATTCACCCCGATTCTCACCCACATCATGAGGCAACTGAATCAAACCAGCCAAGTGTGAAAACGTCATGAAACAAAAATAAGTCTCTCATGTGTAATCGAATAATTATGCCGTTAGAAAAATAGCGAGCCTTCCGGAAAGAGTGGCGTGCTATAATGAGGTTAAACTTCTCCAGAAATCAAGGCACTCTTGAAGTGGAAAGATAAGGAGTCCACCAGCATGCCCAGATGAAGGCTAAAGTGACTTAAATGCTTCAGTGCCTATTTTTGGGTTCTCCACACTTGATTTCACTCCTCTTTGATGTAGATTTCTCTCATGCTTCTGATGGGAGAGGAGCCCGACCTCACCTCACTTCTCTACACACTCCTTCACACAGTGCATTTCATTTTCACCTTTGTCACACTGAGAAAAAAACAGCTTGTGGTTTAAAATCTTGGCCCTTGTAGCTATCCTGAAAGAACACTTCAGTGCATTTATACAGCCATATCTATGAAAATGCACTAAGCTGGTTCTCGGAGGCTATTATCCAGCTATATAAGACCATTGGGGTACAGAATAGTCTCAAACAGAGAGTCTAAACACACAATCAGACTTAGAAAAGTCATTCCAGGTAAACTCCCTATGCTACCAACACGCAGACGCCACGCATCAGGAAAGAGAGTGACTCAGAGGCCTTGTCCTCATCCACATGCCTCACACAAGCACTGAACTGAGCTGAACGCGGAGCATTCATGTCCTCGGACCACCTTTCAACCACCTGGCTTGGCCTGCTACCTGACGAGCAGAAGGTGGGCCAATTAGCCTATGGGTGCAATCATAAGGCCAACCTGCGAGACGATGGAATCAATCTATTATGGATGAGACGTGCCTCAGGAAGCCCGGTTGGCATGGCAACGTGCTGACGGCGCGCGGTGGCTGCTGATGTTGACGTTTGTGACTGATCAGCTGACGGGACGGGAGCTTGGCCCCCTCAGGTTACAGGCACAGCATGCGACTCGTGCCAGAGATCACATGGTCATTAATTGTTTATGGTGGGTTGTGGATGTGGCAGCTCAGCTTCAGTTTGACCTTTGACATTAACGTGACTTTAAAGGGGAGCCATTATGCTTTTCCTTAATTTCTGTTATGTATATAATGGTACAGTTTGGGAAGGTTCTATCCAACGTGGCCAACGTTTCAAATAATGAGGTAAACGCATTCAAAAGTATACTCAGTGAGGACAAAGCTCAGGCTTCACACCGTTCTGAACACTCAACATTTTTCTCTATTTTAGAGAAAAACTAACGTCAGCTCATGATGGATTTCTTTATATGGTTTCTATTTCAGTCAAACAACTGCAAGTGTTTACATTACGTAGCCTGTACTACTACATGTGGACATGCTAACGTCAGGGAAACATTGCTAATGTTGTTAATTTCGAATCACAAAAACTGCAGCTCATCAAATATCCACTTGAGGCTATCTCCAAAACAATAAATCCCCATAGACCTCTATGTTGAAATGCCTGACTTTACAGCAAAAATAAACATGTTTACAGTCTGGTAATTACACACAAATTGGGGGGAGGGGGTTTATAACTCACACCATTTACATTTTATTAAGGCCCAAAGTTTAAGGACGGGGCAAATTGAGTGACAGGTTGTCTGTAAGGTGTCGCCATAGTCTGTGAGTCACAACTTGCACAGCTCCATCTTTGGCTGAAAACGGGTGTCCACTAGGGGTTTGCCATATCATCTTGTTTACGATAATTCCGGTGTAATTTTTCATATTATATGAAAAAAATCATATTGTGATAGTTGCAATATTTCGACTTGTTGACTTATTGATGTCATGCTAACATAACAAGCATTGCTAGAAGCCAAAATTATAACTGACTTTGCCGTGGTTCCAAAAGAGGAGCAGCTTCTGTACTATTGAATAAACTGTGGCGTCGTTAGGCCTAGGCACTTCTCAGACACTATTAGTGAGTTACAGCTCAGAGGAAACTCATTCAGCGGCTCCTCTGGCAGCAGCACAGTGTCTCTTCCTCTCCTCTCACAGGAGTCGATGTCGACAAGTGATTTTGTCATAAACCTTTAGTAATGTAAAACTACATGATGCTCACGGCTCGACAAAAAACTGTAAAACTATATCACCTATTTTGTTGCAATTCTATGTTCTTAAATTAGTAACATATTTTAATTTACTAATTTGTCATATCCTCAAGAATACTGTTATCACAAAAATACCCTTAAATATCGTGATATTATTTTAGTGTCATATTGCCCACCCCTAGAGTCCACACAGAGGCTCTGTCCACTTTTTCATACAGTCCACGGTGTAAACCTGAAAGCAAGCATAATAGGTCCCCTTTAAAAATGGTGAAAAATTTAATGAGAAGTCATATACAGTATAAAAAAAGTAATGTCAAGAGAGGTATCAAGTGATTAAAGTTTATAAAATGACCAGTGCTTTAATTTGTTAGTACCAGGCTTTTCTTTGGTCTCTAACTCAAATCCTTATTTGCAAAAAGCCACCATTAATTGGACTTTGGGAACCAGCATGCCTGCAAGTCCTTTAATTCACTTAGTCCATACGTCAGTTTTTGTGACAGTACCGTGAATCACACATTATTTCACAGGTTTTTCCACAGTCCTGTGATACACACTGCAATATTGGAGGTAATTAGGCTCAAACTGTTCTATAAAATCTCAGAATTATGCTTGTGATCAGAGCAGGTTTGTCACAGACCTTCAGTGAACTGCTCAGAGAGTGGAGTGTGTTTACAAGTCTGTGCTACTCAGAGAAGGTTTATAGGCAGAATGAGACAGAGAACATAAACTGTACCTTGTATATATAACAGTAGGACTCACCTTGAGTACACATACTGTTCCTGCATGTTTATAAGAGTTTATACATAAGTGCAGTATGCATCAGCAACATTAGAAACCCCATCATAAATCTAGTTTATGGTTTAACTGTTTCAGTCTCTTATCTAAAAGTCAGTCAAACACAGAGGTAACGCACTGCAAACAAATCCAGAGTGTGGGATCATTTTGAGAAGGTGAAGGACGAACCCAAGGTGATATGTAAACTCATCTTCATTGGTCGAATACAAACATGACGTATCATCTGAAACATGGAAGTAGCTACATGCCCATTAGCCCACAGCGTCATTAACAGGCGGCTCGCTCAGTGTGTGACGTGCACTTGTAGATAAAATATAGGCCTATATTAATGAAGGTTCATTAGTACGGTTTTGTATTTCTCTGTAATGTAGCACAGTGTTAACAATGTTACTGAGACTATTCTTTGTCACACCTTTAACTCAAACCACCAAAATATATCATTTAATAAACATGCTGGCAACTAGTCGACTAATGGCCCTAAATGATGACTATTGGTTGAACCTAGCCCTAGTATAATCAGACAACCAATAAGTGCATGCTATTTTATATCTTGTCTCTATATACACACACCTTTCATATTCAGAAGATCCATCTGTCAAAACAGAGAATGGTACCTCCATACTCTAGGATAACGTTTCACATTAATTTAGCAGACATGGCGCTCAAATTATGAGCCATACGCCACTCGATGCAATTTCACAAACTTAAGGTGACATAGGTGTGTCACTTTGTGTGACAGCTAAAGTGCTGGCAGGACAGAAACCCTGCCTTAGAACTGCCTGTAGGCTGCAAAATGTCAATAAGTTCCTCCGCTATGGCCGAGCTCCTGTCAGCACTTGCCTCAGAGCCCTCCTGGTTTTCAGTCTACTCATCTCATCAGTGAATGATTTACACTCAGGGATGCTGAGTGAATACAATTAGCTCCCTGCTAGGACAGAAAATCAGCAGTGGAAGACCTTGCCCCAAGTCCTTTATTAAGCCACAAATATCAGGTCTACCAATTATTAAAAAGTTAAGAAAGTTGAAATTACATTTTGGAGTCATTCCAGCCCTGATATTCACTGGGGTTTATAAAAATGTTCCTGTATGTTTTTTGTGTGAGAAACAGATCCATGTTCGGGGGTTACAGTGGATAAAAACAAACAATGAGGAGGAATCATGCCTCAACTATCACATGCATCACAAATATCACTCCCCCAAAATGTTTATATTACTTTTTCTCAAAATGACATCACCTCTCTCTATAAGTAGAGATATTATGTTACAAAGTCAAGTGAGTGTGCCGTGCAGCTAGGCATTGATCTGTCTGATTGGCTGATGGTGTAAAGGTGGATCTATCTGTTCAGTCACAGAGTCAGGACAGAGCAGCTGGGAGTGACCAGAGCTCTGGGAACAGGTGACTCGTGGGAACATGATCCCGGCCTCCTGGGAAAGCCTGCCGCCTCTGACCACCCTGAATTATTCATCGGTTACACGCAGAACCACTGGCAAGTGTGCCAGGGTCGTCAAGGCAACCACAGCCTTCCTGCCCACACCAGTAACCACAAACCCACACACATACACACATAATTTCACTGCTGCACTTGTATTCGTACTGTAAAATTTGCATTTGCAAAAGACTCCGCATGACTTTTAATGATAGCGAAACTATCATCTGCACCTCATGACCCCGATGCAATGTGATTACTGCAGAGGTTGAACAGGGCACTGCTTCATATTTAGCCCCGGGTGCTTACACACACATACACACACTTGAAAAATACTTAATGCACACCGTGTTCACCATCTCCATGGCCCCATTAGGACAAAATGTCACAAAAATGTCACCCTAAAATGTCACAGTCTGATCATACATACTGATCAGAACAGTGTCTTTTCTAGTGGGTAATCTTTTGGGGGTTTTCCAAAGCATTTTGATGACTTAAGATGTTGGAAATGAGAAAAAGACATCCCTGGATTATGACATCTGACACCAGCTGATATCTTATAAACTCACTCTGCGGAGAGATCTCACTCCTAAACGACCAAACGTCCACACAGCTGATTGATTACTGTTGCAATCACATATGCAAACATGCTGGTATAAGATTACATCACTGCACACAGAAACAGATTGCAACAGTTGCCATGACTCACAAAATTGTGCAGTGTAAAAAAAAAAAAAAATACCCCCACACACACATTTCCCCAAGCGTTTCTGTCAACAGCTTAATTGACAGCCTTACATGTGATGCCCCATTGGCATCTTCTAATGTTGCAGTTGTCAGTCACATTAAAGATTTAACAGCTCAGTAAGCTGTGACCAAAGATACATCTCAGAGAGAGAGAAAGACTGAGTGTTGCAACACAGGGAGAAAGACTGGGAACAACACACAACAATAACAAGTTGCTGCTGAGGAAAATCAGTCGAGTGTGTGTGTGTCTGCGTCTGTGTGTGTGTGATTATGAATCATTTAGGTCAGTGCAGGTGTTGTGTATGCTCTAGGATTGGGTGAACAGACTGACACAGACACCCCAGTGGCTCCGAAATCTGCTCTCTTACCAAAGCCAAATGACGTCAAGAATGCTGCTGAGTGTTTGTGTACTTGCGATCTGTGTGATTGCTCAGTGAAACGAGGGCGAAGCACACAAGTATAAATACACTCATAAGCGCCCCTGTGTGCACTCAGACACAGAAGGTAAGCCCATACATACAGAGTGTACTGTATGTAGGAGGGAAATATGGCTGTGCAGAAACAGCTACGATTTCAATATGTATTTTGTTAAAGATGAGGATGAAAACTGTTATGAAAACAAAGGAGAAACTAACTATTTAATGCAAATAAAAGCCTAAAGACTATCACTGCCTGATGACACACAAAAGCGCTAAATGTCAGAAGTGACGCATTTTTAATTTGAGGCTATTTTAGACAATTCTGTAGAGCAGAGTGGTTTATTAGGGTGCTTTCACACCTGCCCTGTTTGGTTTGGTTCAATCGAATTCAAGTTGGTTCAATCGAATTCAAGTAAGTGCGGTTCGTTTGGGCAGGTGTGAACACAGCAATCACACTCAGGTGCACATCAAAACAATCACACTGAGACCTTCTTGAAGAGGTGGTCTCGGTCCGGTTACAAACTGGTGCGGTTCATTTGTGGTGAGAACGTGTTCCAGCCTCGATCTGAACCAACTGCAGTCACATGACACATTGTTTGGGTTAAACATGAGCATGTTACAGTCCTGGAGGATTATTAATGTGCACCTCCTCCTGTACTGCCTTAATATGCACATTCAGCACATCCAATGCATCAAAACATTGTTTTCTAGTTGGAGCCGCGCCTCGTTTTCAAACTGTATGGTTTGACTAAAATGAACAATGACAGCAATATAGTCCACGATGAGCAGCGCTAAAATCAACCTGCGTAGTTGTCCCTCCATTGTGACATTAGAAAGTGTCACATTTATCTTGCAAGTGTACTCTTCTTCAACGTTTGCTTTACTGCCTGGATTTTTCCCACATGGAAATT
The DNA here is from genome assembly GCF_011397635.1 of Epinephelus fuscoguttatus. Lineage (NCBI taxonomy): Eukaryota > Metazoa > Chordata > Actinopteri > Perciformes > Serranidae > Epinephelus > Epinephelus fuscoguttatus. The sequence continues at coordinate 28,376,926 of NC_064772.1, read as the reverse complement.
CTGACCAATCAAGAGCAGCTTTCTCACACAAGGCATTTGATCTGGTCCGCTTGTAAATGCTGTCATAAGAACACGAACCAACTCTAGGCAGTTATACAACTTTGTGACAAAATCAGACCAAAGGAGACAACTCTAGGTCTGACAGCACACACACAAAAATGGGGACGGTAAGGAACAGGTCCACTGGTACCATCCACAACTTTTCACACTGTAAACAGAAAAAAAGCTACCAAAATGAAGTAAACTGTACCAGACTGCTTGGTGGAAACAGGCCACACACACACACACACACAGTTAAAAATGAACACATGCACACACAGCGAGGAGTGAAAACAAAAATCCGTGGAAGTGAGAGAACAACCACAACTGTTGACACACACACATTTACATTCTCACCAGTTGCTTCCCATTATTCAGATGCCACTCAGAGGCTGAGCCTGCCAACTGGTAACATGAGTTGTGACAGGAATGAAGCTCTACCGTTCTCCACATAGTGACAACAGCACTAAGTAGTTTGCATCGGGCTGGACTGGGCTTGGAGTGAGCGTAGTGCTGAAAACAGCTACTGTACTGATGTGAGGGCATGTGGCTCAGAGTTTGGCAGTAGGGCTGGGCAATATGGCTGAAATCATTAACATAATATTAATAAGAAGAGTTTACTATGTTGATATAGAGTATATCATGATATAGGAGATAATAGTTGTGTTATACATTACACCAGACCAAACTCTTCACACATGTAAAACAAACTTTTATAAACTAATTATGTTTGGTTGGTTGGTCAATATGGTATGATATCATCACGATACTTAGGTCATGATATGATATTATTGCGATATGCTGAGTATTGTGATAACAATAAATCGCGATTTATTACATTTTTTCCAACTGCAAACTATTTTCCCTGCAGGAAAATGTTGTCAACATCAGTTTTACCTCATAAAAGTTTTCAGCCTGTTCATCGACTTTAATCATTTTTATTGCAGCTAAATGTGACACAAAGCAGACAGCATGACGAACATCGTCATAAAACCTGTCAGAAATGCTGCATACACCTGACAAACTCAACTGTGGGCAGATTTAACGCCCTCTGCAAGGCCAGATTAAGAATTTGGGTACGACTGTGTTGTTAAAAAACGTCGGGGTGGAGTCACACACCTGGGTTCTAGTGTTTTTAGCGTGTGACAAAGCCTTCATTTTTGACAAGGCTATATAGACGCAGAAGTTTGCACATGAAGTAGGTGATGGACTGTGTTATTTTCTAAGCTCTTTCAGAGTTGGATGGTAGTTATATCGAGCTAAGTGTTGGTTGATTTTTCAGCTGAGCGGGTTTAGCGTTAGCTTGGCCAACAGCAGCTCACACTATCTCCGAAAGATGGTGCGTGAGGTGAGCCCTCATAGTTAAAGTATTCCTGGAGTATTCTCATATGACACTGCTTGCAAATCACGTGTCTTATCCAAGTCCATCTTTCCTGTTGTGTTCAAAAATCCAAAATAAGTCCAAACGTTTGATTTTAAAGCCAACAGTGCATTTCTGATTTCTTTCTCCTGTGCTTCCATCTTTGTTTTGATGAACTTCCTGCCAAATGCCGCTGACTGAGACCTCTGCTGACCTCACCAGGAAAAAAAAAAAACTTGAAAAAGCAACTGAAATTATCGGTGATCATACTGGTTATTGGCCATGAGAAGCAGGTAATTATCAGTAAGGGTTAGGGTTAGGGTTATCAGTAATTATCATCGGTGCATCCCTAGATTTTGGCATGGTCTATATTTTATAATCAGAACTCTGTCTGTATCCATTTTGTAGTTATGGCTAAAAAACAATAACTGACAAATGTTGGATCACAACCCAAATCTAATCAATTTGTTTCTGACACGAGGTCTGTCGGCCACATTTCATGGAAATCTGATCTTAGATTTCTGAGATACCTCTGTGACAGAGAGACAAACAGAGGGAACAGATAACATCTTTGGTGGAGTTAATGATCACAGCTGACAGTCAGTCGGCAGAGTCTAGCCAAACCAGCTTTTATTAATTCATTCATCCATCTGAGACAGGATGTGTTAACAGATGGGAGTACACCGGAGCAACTTTGTGCTCTCTTTGTTGTACAGCAGATTATCTCTGACTAAGCAACTTCGCTTTGTCTCTGGTGAGCGTAGTGGCATGATTCAAACACTTAATGTGACTCAGAGCGGAGCGCTGCACCTGATGCCTCTCTGTGAAATACTGAGTTAAACCAAGGCAACGCGATGCTCATGAGGCTTTGGCACTTCCACGCTGTTGCTGTTGCTGTCGTTGTTGTTGTTGTTGTTGTGTTCCTAGAGAAAGCTACTGTGGTGAGAAAAATCATCCATGAGTCAAAATATCACAAATCCCCGCAGAATGAAAAGAAGGTAGACCACAGAGCACAGAAATAGCTGTGAGTGATACAATGAGGAGTTTATGTAACCAGACTATTTTCTGACAGAGATGGGAACAAAAGCATTTAAGATGAATATATTCCAGTTTCTCTGCGATGTTTGCAAATTCTTAAAATGAACATGCTGGTCACAGGGTGAATTCAAAGCTTTAAGATAGCTGCTATCCAATGCAAAGAGTGCACTTGGCCTTTAAACCTGCTGAATATGATGTTGATCATTGAACTGAAAGCCTTAAAGCACCAGAAAGAGTTCAGACACACCGCTTTAGATAAAATGTGAGGATGGTTAAACACAGTTCAGGGTGGCTGTGTGTTTGTGGCGCTGAGTGGAGACGACTCTTATGCAATATTAAGTGAAATCTCATCCTAACTATGAGACAGTGTCAAACAGACAGGAAAAATAGATTAAAATCCATTATCTCCCTTTTAATTACTCCGCGTTATGTAAAAGCTAATGATAAAAATAACCCGAGATAGCTCGACTGCCTGCGTGGCCCACCTACAGTCCTGCATGTAGCCTTGCAGAGGAAGCATAGCGTTACTTTTTCACATAAAATCAATACGGATTGAAAGAGAAAATAAAACTCACAAGGAGATAAATGAAATTAACTAGTGGCTTTGCCATTGTTCGTGACATTGTCTAATTTGCAGAGAAAATTGCTTCTTGAGGAAAAGACAATCGGATAAACAAAAGCCGAGGAGCTTTCAGAATTATTCTAGCACAGACTGGCAGATCTGTAGTGTTAGACTGAAGTGAGGTGTTACGAGTTAGTATTCATTAGTGTTTTATCGCCCGCTGACAGGCTGTACTTTCTGTAAAATGTAATCCAAGGAAAACTCTAAGAAAGGAGAAAATTGGCAACACAGTAAACTCAGCCATGAAGTCTAATCCAGGAAGTCAGCACTAAAGCTGCCGTCCAAAAAGTTTTCCAAGAGACCGCAGTCTGACCGGCAATTACAGGGGAGGGCTTTAGGTGACCTCCCACCTCAAACCGCACCTGTTATTGAGAGGAAATACTCTCTCTTCATTATCACCCTCTGGAACCTGCGGTGAAAGTGTGCACACACGCAGTCATAACAAGTCGAGTGGATGGCTCCAATAAAAACCAGTTCAGTAGTGTTTAAAACATCACAGACACATGGAGGGACATCATCAGTCATCCTGCTGGATTGGGCTTTTGAGGCCAGACCTGGCAACACAGTTTACAAAGCACTTACAGCAAGACTACAGTCGAATAATATATCCAATATGAACTCTGTTGCACCGATTTAATTACTCTTACTTAGCCCACTCAGTGTGCATTATGATCTTCGCTGCAGCCACATTTACACCTGAGAACTCCACAGTACACACTCAATGAGAAACCTTTGGGCAAATTGATGCTGATGCTTAATTCTCTCACCTCTGGGATACTCAAGACGATGATGACAGTCAAATTAGGGGCTATAAATGGCTTGTATTACAGTGAAAAGCCTACTTTATACTAGCCTGTTATACTAACACATACTGTCATTCTATGAAGCTGAAAACACAGATATGAAACTACTGTAACCACATTTATTCACTGCACTCTCCTGACACATTCAAGAACTTCTATATAACACTTTTAATCTTATATATGCACGATGTTTCTGCTAAAAACAAAGGTTTAGTGTTTCCTGTTTTTAGACACAGGGCTAAGCGCACAAAAAAGCCAGAGCCTTTTCATTTCGAGTACAAATGGCAGACACAAAAAATGGGAAAGTTTCGGAGTGCCTTGACTACAGCACATTCACATGATGACAAAGGAAGGCTTGGAAAAGAAAGGGCAAGACGCAAGGGCTGGGGGAGGATAATAACATGCGAGTCAAGGCAGAGGACGTGGGAGAGCAGAATGTGGAGCCAAGTAAGGAACTTGAAATACATTATGAAATATGGCGACGATAACAATACCAGCCGTCATCGCCGATCGCTCGTGTTTATGTTGTTGATTATGTCTTGAAAGCAAGAAAAAGGCTAAGTGCTATTGCATGGCGTGGGTTTTGACGTGATTGACTAAGAGTGGAGGTTGTGTTGGATATTTCAAGGGTCATTGTCGACTGGGTACAAAAGAACAAACCTTTGTACCTCTCTCTAACTTCTCTCCTCCGTCTGTCATGTGAGCTCGGACGTTTTAACTGAATAACCTGTAGCATCTGGACTAAATCTGCTCCCCGTTCCTCCAAAGGGAACAGTGTGGCACGCCAAGCCTGCAAATCATGTGGATATGTGGATGTACGACTTGAATGGCTGTCAGTGGACATGCCAGGATGTTCCTGTGTGGTGTCTGTGTGTGTGTGTGTGCAGCCAAGTGTGAGACACAGCGCGGGGGTTACACTTTATGATAGCCGTATGCATTCAACTTTGGCTAAACAGAAGTGATTCGCCAAACAGACAAATAGGCAGACATGCCCTTGGTATAAAAACCCTGGAGGGAAGCTTGTGTTAGTTCTGCAGGCTCATGAAAGAAAGACAGAAAAAAGAATAAACATTGATTCTTTTTAAAAGCTGATTGAGTGTTAAAGTTTATTGGCGTAACACTTGTAGCCTGGAGGCTTTTAACAATCCATTATGTCGGGATATCAGATCAGAATAAGAGCTCCAGTTGAACAGAAACCTCTCTTTTTCCAGTCAGAATCTCCTCTGGCTGCCAACACTGCTGCCTGTGAACCCATAAGATCTGTTTCAGCTGGATTAAGCCTCAGAGCATGTGCTGCTTTTGTTACGATGGCTCTATCTGAATGCTTTAAAGTGGAGGGTCTTGTGTGCTGTGTTAAAATGAAGTCACGGACTCTTAAGAAGACAAAGATCTGAGCAGGGAGCCCCAGTGAGTTTAAATGACTGAGTATGTAAAGTTTATATGGGAGGATAACAGTGTTAGAGTTGAGTCGTGTGGCTTTTGTCAATTAAATTATATTATAAGGACATTAGTTTTGCTTAGTGACACTGCCTCCACTTTGAGAACATGAACAAGCCCAAATAGGGCAATAAATAAAGCTGTGATACAACTTAAACAGCACAAAAAGAAGTGTATAAAGGGACAGGATGAAGAACAACCCAGCTGGGCTCCTCACAAAGACCCTGTTGTTACTGAAACATCAACACTGCCTCAACATTAAACTCAACCCTGCTCCTCACATGCATTAGTCTTTAAATATAAGATGATATAATGGCGATAAAAGCTTCTTCTTTGTTCCTTCATTGAGATGCTGTCATGTCAACACATACACTGTTTCTTACCTCCACGCTGAACGGCTGCTCCTCTCCGTTCACGGCACATAAAATCCACAGCACCAACTGAAGGCATAACGTCCCCATACAGCAGCTATTAAGACATCTCCTATTGCGGACCAGTAGAACCATAGTGAACCCGCTGCTGTCGCCGTTAGTCACTGGTTAGTTTTATTTACAGTCGGTACAAAGGAGCGGACACCGGGGAGGTAAATCCTACACGTTTAGCAGCAACATTGCTGATGTCTCGGTGTCTCTGTTGCGGTGCCGAAAGCAGAGGAGCGGAGAGAGGAGAGAGGAGAGAGGGGAAACAAGGGGGAGAAGGAGCCGTTTCGTCGACCGCTCGCGCCGCTGCCTTTGCCGCCGTTTCAGTTGGAGGTTATCCCCGGGGAAAGTGTCGCTGTTAGCGCCTGTCAGCAGCCTCCCGGTCCCGCAGTCCCCGGGTCAGTCCTCCGGTACACCGGCCGTTGTTCAAAGCGGACGCGTCCAGCCCGTTTTCTGCACCGCGCGGCATAGCTGCCCGTTTTCAATCGTGTTTCCCACCGAGTGCGCATGCGCGTGCTGGCACGAGCGCCCCCATCCCCACTGCTAAGCCAAATTCTGCTATAAAAACTAACAGTGCTCAGTCCTGACTGTGTGTGTGTGTGTGTGTGTGTGTGTGTGTGTGTGTGTGTGTGTGTGTGTGTGTGTGTGTTTCACAAGCTCAGGTAGTGTCTCCTGTCAAATCAAATCAATCAGACTTTATTTATATAGCAGTTTTCATACAATAAGAACGCAACACAAAGTGCTTCACACAATAAAAACAAAAACAACAAACACACACACACACACACACACACACACACACACACACACACACACACACACACGTAAATTCAGAGACTGTAATGGTAAGGACTAAAATTAAAAACTGAGGTAATGCTACATACACTAAGTGGAGAAACACCAGAGGCAGGATAAAAACTAAATTTTAGATCTGTCAATAAATAAGTAAATAAATAAGTTAAAATAAATAAATAAGTCACGAAATAGAAGAATATGCCAGCTAAAAAAATATTTAAAAAATAATAAATAAATACAGAATAATCATAAATACGAAATTAAAAAACAAAATAAAAAAAAAATAAAAATCAATCCAGGCTAAAAAGGTAGGTCTTGAGTTTGCGTTTATAAACACCAACACTGCAGCCCTCATCTTCACTAACACTAAATCCACTTTCCAAATATGGCTTCTTTCATGACACCACTATTATTATTTTGTCATTTTGTGTGTTGATTTCAACACAAATACATAAACACAAACAGCACAGACTAAACCAAAACACATCTCTCCGTACACAGCACTGAGCCTTATATATCGTCGGGTGACCTATTGTACACATCGAGCCTGGAAACAAACAAACAAACAAACAAAGGTCCCTATGACAAAGCAAACGCAAAAGAAATTTCCATTAATTGTAGCTCATTTCACTCAAGTGTCTTGCTCCTATGACATGTTTAGTCCTCTGGTTCCAGACAAGCAAACATAATTCCCCTCTGTTATGCAGATTGGCTATCATTAACTCAAATGATGCATTCACTGTCATTAACTTCACCCACTCTCTATATACAGGTCTAACATGACTTTTCCAGTAGTGAAGGATGACTGTAGCAGCTTGATTATCTCTCTCCAGAAAGGTAGAACTGGAGGACAGGTTCACATGGCATGGATAAAGGTGCATTCCTTGAATACCCCAGGACACCAATATCAATTTACCAGAATACAGACAACTTATATAGGCAAGGCACATTTATTTACATAGCACATTTCGTACACAGAGGCAACACAAACTGCTGTATAGACGAGCCAAGTTCATTGTGGCCCAATTTCAATATCAATGTGATCTATAAAGTCCAATATACAAATCACAGTTAGCCTCAGAGGGCTTTACAGCATGCAACATCCCTCTATCCTTGGACCCTCACAGCTGATAAACAAAAACTTGTCCCTTTAATAATAAAATGTAGATGATTTAACTCTCCAAACACACCTTGTAACAAAAGGCTGCAGGTACAGCTTTTAGCAAAGTGCTGAACCTGGCTTATTTTGGGTATGTTTATAATTTTAATATTGGGAAACTACGGCAAGAAAAGTCATAATTGGTTTCTATTTTATAGCAATGTTACAACCAGGACATATGTGGTTGAAGCCTTGCTTTAATATAGCCAAAATTCCTTTTTCCTGATATAAATGTGTCAGTAAATAGATTAAAAACACTGTCAGTCATATGAGAATATAAAAGAAAAAGGTCTTTTGTGTTTACTTTTCATTGGTCGTCTCACAACATACAACTGCCTGTTGTATCACTGTATCACTGTATGTCTGTATGTCTATGCGTCTGTGTGTGTGTGTGTGTGGGTTTTATTTACTGTATATATTTTATGAATCCCCCAAGACCACTAGAGGGCGACGATAGGCTCAGTGCTGATGCCAAATAACCACAACCCTCAGTATAAGTGAGTCTTTCATGGTACCCAGAAGTCTCTCCTGTGTCTCAGCGCTGTTTCCAGTAGAGGATGATGATGATGCCATCGACTGTCATTGCAGTCAGCGTGCAGTGAGTGCTGTACTCAACGTTTCAAGGTCCTTCTTTTACAGGCAGTCCTTTCATCAAGGTCTGATCTCATCTTTACATTCATGGAGCGTATGATTTTATATCAGTACAAATATGTTATGTAAGTGCAGCTGCCTGGAAAGAATATATATACATTGACTCGTGGCTGTCTCGTAATACACAAACAAAACTGAATGTAATGAAAAAGCCTTTCTCTAATCTCCTTGGATAATAGAGAAGGGTCAGATCTAATGAGCCAGATCAATGATTTTCCACTTAGACTAACACCAGGGGATGAGGAACAAGTCAGTGTGTGTCAGTGTGCGTGTGCCACAGAAAAGTTAGGTGAGCCGCACCATTAGCCCATTGATGAGGTTTCAATTTGCACACACACACACACACACACACACACACAGACACACACAGACACAGACACATACACACCCACACACCCACACACCCACACACACACACACTAACCTCTGAGGGATTCTCACTGATCAAACAAATTGGAAACTCCATTTAAAGTTTGGAAGACGATCAGCAACATTACAGTCTGGAACACAACTGTTTATCTCAATGATCTGTTTGACCGCCGTGTGACCCGCGACCTTCGAGTTTCTTTGGGACACACTCTTAAATGGTGGTGGTTAGAAGCAAACGTTGCCATGCTAACTGTAACTCATAACAGGACTAGTCACGACACAGTTTACTGATGTGAATCAAATGTACATCTCGATACATTAAGTGAGAAACACTGTCTGACACATTGGGACATGTGACAGCTTATCACGGGTTGGATAAGGGATAAAGGATGTGTTGTGCTCTGAGGTCTGCTGACTCACACAGCCATTAGTTCACACTGTGTGTAACAAGGCGGATTGCAGACTCATGAATTGTTAATTTACCTTTTGCACAGCTGAGCCAGTGTTTGGAATTGTAGAGATGTATGGAAGACACGGACACGGATGATTTGCCTCATAAGTGATGAGGATACAGACACTAAAACCACCCTGGGAATCCCCAGTGGATCAATGATTCAACTTAAGCTGACAGCTTCTCATTTCTTCTCACTGTTGAGATCATGCTTATGTCCTCCTGTGGCTCAAAATAGTGTTTGTGAAGGTGGACAGGTTGCTGGAAACCTGAAAGTTTTCCATGTAGAGGTTAAATTAAGTGGTGCACTCGCCATGGCATTTCCACACTCAGGTTGCTTTGACACCTGCCCTGTTTGGTTCAGTTCAATCAAACTCAGATTCATTTGCCCCCTAACTATACGTTCAAACCAGAATCTTCCAAAGAGGCAAAGTCTGTCGAGGACGCCCAAGAAGCACGACTGTCAAAAATATCTGTGGCAGCTTTGGTCGCTCTAGTCGCTCATCACATGAATCACTTAACGTTCTATCATGCTTGTCGATTTAAAGAAGCCGCAAAGCGGACTACTGGCTTGAAAGCAGCGTAGTTGCTGCTTGTTGTTGTCCAGTCAAAAAGCTCATAGCTGGCCAACAGAAAGTAAGCATGCTACGTTGCAACATTAGCCTGCAATTCTCTCCTCTTTACTAACATTATGCACTTTAAAACTCACCAGACCAACCAACTACGTCCGTGACGCGGTCCCAAGCCTCATTCTTTGTATTTTGGTCTCTGTAACTGAACAGCGACACATTTTAAAGGACTGAGTGGGCGCGAACACAAGTAATCAGCTTCTCGATATCCATTGTCGGAACAAGTGAGCTGTAGGAACCAAAGATACATGGCTTGTTCTCTGGGACCCGCTCATCGAAGCACGTCAGTATTCCGACTGGTTGCCGCCGAACCGCGTCAGAGCTCATTACCATAAAGTTAAACGAGTTTTAGCTCCCCTCCAGACCCACTCCGGTCTCTTTGGTCGCCCAAGACGCCCGACTAATGACCAGGTTGCCCAAGTTGTCGGGCTCTCATTTAAAATGAATGGCTTCCACCGTTTTGGAAGCTCTGGTTGCTGTTGGTGTGAACGTACTTTAAGTGCAGTTCATTTGGGCAGGTGTGAACACAGCAATCACACTCAGGTGTGCACCAAAACAACCAGACTGAGACCTTCTTGAGAGGTGGTCTCGGTCTGGTTACAAACGAACTCTGGTGCGGTTGGTTTGTGGTGAGAATGTGTTCCGACCTGGATCTGAACCAACTGCAGTCACATGACACATTGTTTGGGTTAAACATGAGCATGTTACAGTCCTGGAGGATTATTAATGTGCACCTCCTCCTGTACTGCCTTAATATGCACATTCAGCACATCCAATGCATCAAAACATTGTTTTCTAGTTGGAGCCGCGCCTCGTTTTCAAACTGTATGGTTTGACTAAAATGAACAATGACAGCAATATAGTCCACGATGACCAGTGCTAACATCAACCTGCGTAGCTGTCCCTCCATTGTGACATTAGAAAGTGTCACATTTATCTTGCAAGTGTACTCTTCTTCAACGTTTGCTTTACTTCCTGGATTTTTCCCGCGTCATGTTCTCATGACAGCATTTACAAGCGGACCAGATCAAATGCCTTGTGTGAGAAAGCTGCTCTTGATTGTTCAGAAATTCCAATTCTGGAAGAAGTGTAAATGTAACAACGGGGTGCATTTTCCATCCAAAGCCATCAGTCTGCCACATCTAGCAGCTAACGAGTCACACAGACCTCTGAATACATCAAACTAGTCGCCACAGCCCGACAAACACTTAACAGCCATGAACACGTAGTAACAGTATCAGCTGTCTTACCTTAAAACATGTTTCTGCCTCATCAGTATCACCTTATTAAAATCCAGGGCTCTGATTGCTCAATGCTAATGGTGATTTATACACTCAGCTGTTTGACAGAGAGATGCAGTTGCAGTGTGTGGCTCAAAAACAACTGATCTCTCTATAAAGTCTCAGTTGTTTCTGTTTGTTTTCCACCCCCCGCACGCATCTTATGATGATGTCGCAGAAAACTGGTCTATTAGCTACAGAGCAAGCAATTACTTTCAAGATGAGACAGAGCTTTTTGTCTTTATTATCATCTGCTGAAACATTTGCTCTGTGTCTAACAGCATTTGTGTGCGTCTTTAACGTTAATGAAGACGATGTGTAATCTGCGTCACATTTGGCCGAATGCTCGTTGCCGGATAAACTGCACAAACACAGCTGGAAGGAAGTGGTGGTGACACAGAAGTTGTGTCCCGTCTCTTTGTCCCTTGGATTTAATTAATTTCACTGCACTTTGCTGTGATAAAAGTTCACAATAATCTTCGCAGTGTGAAAGTCTGACTTCCTCTCTTTGTTCCCCTCGTGCTCATTTAGAAGTTTGTTGGCTGCTTAAATCATTTTCTCATCCTGACTTCCTCTCTCCTTCCCTAATTCTCTCGCTCTCACCGTCTCCCTTCCGTCTCCTCTACTTAATGATTTCCTCTCTCACTCGATAATCCTGAATACCCTTTCTGAAAGGTTCTGGCCCTTTCCAACTGGCCCTCCCACCAGCGCAGAGCTTTGCCAGGATCCTCAAAGCCTCCCTTTCCAAACATGTCTCTGTCTCATAACTGCTGCATCTGCTCCCAGTCAGACCTCCTGGATCTCCTGGCAGCATGAATCCAAAGCCTCCCGTCTGTCTCCCTTTCTCTGCGAGCAGAGGAATTAAAAAAAGAGTATGAGGGGAAGATGAAGAGATGCAAGCGATCTGCGACGAAGCACTGAGTCCCCTCCGAGTGGTTGTATTATTCAAGGTGTTGTAAAACCTATTAATAGTACATTTGTTCTGGGAATGACAAATTCCTTTGTCCTTCTGCTTTGCTCAAGCAATAAGACTTCAAATGTGCCTCAATTTATCAACAAAAGGCGACAGAGAGCAGATGTTTCCCTAATTTATTCTGGAGTAAAACTTGTCTTCAGCCCAGACTTCACAGCATGTTTAACTCCAAATGTGCTTCCTGAGGTTGGGTGGGATCACGATCAGATCACGTTCTCTCTCCAGATGAAGCTGCGGGGCCAGTTTGGAAGCACAGTGAGAAGCCGCCCTCTCAACAAGGTCTCGGATTGATTGCTGTGTTATCGTATGGCCAGCTGAAGCCAAGTGAAAGGAAAAAACACTCCAGCAAGAAATAACTGCTCTCTTCCAACAAGAGCCTTTTTCACAGTTGGACCATTTTACTTGGGTCTGAACCCAGAATCATTTCGGGGTGCTTTTCACCCTGACAGTGTTGCTTTCTTTCACATGGAAATTCTTCCTAACCACGAATAATTTGCGGTTGTCGGCATGACTTTTTGTTTATTTCGTGCCACTATTTTTAATGTAAACTCTAAAAGTACTCAGGCATTACATCTAAAAACATTTTTATGAAGTTTTCTTCTTTCGTCTCATGTTTTGTAGGAATACAATTAAAACCTGATCTTGATCCTTTGGGTCAAGTCAAGCCATAGTTTCTGCTCCACTGGTTTATCTCACATGTTTCATTAGTTTTTTAATATTCCCCTTTTTATTGGATTTAATTTAGTTTGGATTTTAAGTCTGCCAATACACACTAACTTCAATAATGGATGGAAAAGTTTTGACTCATTTTCCCCAAACTTGCATCAAATCCTTTCACATTTCAAAGAGAGATTTGCTGCAAGGCTGCCTGTGACTTAAAAAAAGTCCCACTACAGTTTGCCCACTTGAACTGTAATATTATGAGATTTATTGTCATTTTTTAAGTCTACCCTAAAGATGATTTTTTTCACTTGTGGGCACAAGATAATTGGAAGTAGTTATTTATTTTGTGGGAACATGTTAATTATCTTGTGGGAGCAGTATAATTGGAGCAAGTTAATTACCTTGTGGGGACAAGATAATTAACTTGTTGGAACAAGAAAATTGGAACAAGTTATTATCTTGTGGGAACAAGTTATTTATCTTGTGGGAACAAGTTATTAGCTGGTGAGAACAAGATAAATGGAATAAGTTATCTATCCCGTGGGAACAAGTTAATTATCTTGTAGGAACAAGTTAATCATCTTCTGGGAACAAGATATTGAAAAAAGCTATTTATCTTGTGGGAACAAGTTAATTAACTTGTGGGAACAACATAATTGAAAGTAGTTATTTATCTTGTGGGAACAAGTGAACTATCCAGTGGGAACAAGACAATTGAAACAAGCCTATTTATCTTGTGGGAACAAGTTAATCATTTTGTGTGAACAGGATAATTGAAACAAGCTATTTATCTTGTGGGAACAAGTTAATTAACTTGTGGGAACAAGACAATGAAACAAGTTATTTATCTTGTGGGGACAAGTTAATCATGTTGTGGGAACAAAACATTTGAAACAAGTTATTTATCCTGTTCCCACAGGATAATTGCAACACGCTATTTATCTTGTGGGGACAAATTAATAATGTTGTGGGAACAAAATAATTGAAACAAGTTATTTATCTTGTGGGAACAAGATAATTGAAACAAGTTATTTATCTTGTGGGGACAAGTTAATCATGTTGTGGGAACAAAACATTTGAAACAAGTTATTTATCTTGTGGGAACAGGATAACTGAAACAAGTTATTCATCTTTTATTTTAAGGTATTTTTTGGGCAGTTTTTGCCTCTCTTGATAGAACAGCTGAGACAGACAGGAAATTAATATAGAGGGGGGGATGACATGCAGCAAAGGGCTGCAGGTCAGAATTGAACCCAGGCTGCTGAGGAGGACTCAGCCTGAATGGGACACACACTCTACCAGATGAGCTCATGGGAAGAAATTATTTATTGTGTGTGCACAAGATTAAAAAAAACCTTCACTATTTGGGTCTTTAGGGACTTTTAAGAGTCTAGATACATTATCATTTCTGGTTTCTTATGACAGTAGATTAAATATCTTGGGTTGTGGACAAAATGACAGTTGAGGACGTCATCCCAGGCTTAAGTAAACACTTATAAACTTTTTTTAAATACTTTTCTGAAATGTTATAGACTAAACAACTAATTAATGATTTGAGAAAATAATCAGCAGATTAACTGACAATGAAAATAATGTTGAGTTGCAGCCCTATTGCAGGTGCATTCTTACAAACAAGTGACAAACAAGTATGATGTCACTGAACCAACCAGAATGTGGCACTGCATGTGCTGTGATGAAAAAAGGCACTAGTTGCCATTTTGAATCATGGCTTGGCGGAGCACTGAGGGCTAAATGACACAGGAAATCAACACATCTGGGTCTCTGGCTCTGATCACAGCCCATCACTGTGACGTGATTGCGCCTCCTTCTAGGAAGTTTTAACGTAAGGCAGAGCTGATCTCTATTAACCCAGCCACGAGGCCAGAGTCCTTGACATGCAGCTCCATCCGAGCTGGGCACTGACTTCTTTTTAAACGTTGGGACACACAGACGTACAGACAAACAGCAGAAATGGGTCGACTCGGAGCAAAAATAACCTGATTACAGCCCACACGCTGCCATCACTGAGAACAGATTGGATATTTACATAATAAGCTTAGTCGTGCAGTCAGTTTCACACCAGCAAGAAACCAGATTCACTTTGCAGAAGCAATAGGATCCCTGTTATCTGTACAAGGAGAGAATAATGTGGGTAACAAATGTGTGGCGTGCTTCACACACGCGTATGGACTGAAGATGATGTAGTTTGACTTGGTTTAAAGAGATTAGAAGGAAGATGTATGAATGAGATGAGGCTGTGCAGATACGAAGGCTTGTCAGCTGATTTGGCAGCAGATTAGTTAAAGACGTGTGGGAAAGACAGTGGATTTTTTCGGCTTTCTAGTCCTGCTGGTCTGTTTGCTGATGAAAGCAAAAACCTCAACAAGAGGAATCTGCGTAGCGAGAGAGAGAAAGATAAACAGGGAGGGAGGAAGGCAGCAGGAGGAGGTATGGAGGAGTTCTGTGAAAAACAAAGCATGGAGTAGAGTGTGTGATGTGCATCACTGGAGGCTGGGAAGAGTTAGCCTAGTGTGATCAAGTGTAGTTTTCTAGTAGTAGCAGCTCTTGTCTCAAATGTAATATTAATGTATTGTACTTGTGTATCATTTTTATTGCATTATAAAAGTGTTGCCTTATGTTGGGGTAACTCTAACACTATCTGAGGAATGTGATAAAAGGCTCTCAGATTTCCTCAAACACATTGTAGTCTAGCAAGAGAAATAGGGTCCTGTGCACCCCATAGCATTTTTTTGTAACCTGCTTTTTTAGGACCCCAATGGTGTCTAGTTAAGAATTTTTCATGTAGCCAAGGTCAACTCATGGCCCACGGGGTTCGTTTTGTGGCCATCTTGAAATTATGTCCATGCTAATGGTGAAAAACGCTCTTTCATCACTCATGAACCAGACAAGATACAAAGACAAATGAACTTTTACACCAGAAATCAAACCGAGAGGTCATTCACAGTCTACATCCACTCTTTATTGGTAGAAAATAGGCAAATGACACATTTTAAGCTCATAACAACATAACTTATTTTGCAGTTCTTTCCTTCAATAGCCAAATGTAACTACAGAATTTATTATCTTACATCAGTCTCAAGGTTATTAAATCCATGAGGTCTATGGCACCAAGAATAAATCAGTTTCAGGATGGTGAGGAAGACCTCAAATCAGACCAGGTACCTGATGAATGCTGTTGAACTTTAAGTGTGGCTTAGGTTAAATAAGCTTTGAAGTTTCTCAATCTTACTTATATATAATATCACTTTTGAGGTTTGTGTTTTTAAGTGTGAGAAAACTCATAAACCTTTGCAGAGCAGTGACAAATAGCGAGTGGATACTTCATGTCAATGAGCTTTCCATTTGATTTCTGGTGTCCAAATTATATGAAAAAGTCAGTTCATTTGTCTTTGTATGTTGTCTGGTTCAGGAGTTCTGAAAATCGGCATTTTTGCCATTGGCATGGACATCAATTCAAGATGGCCGCCAAACAAATCCCATGGACCATGAGCAGGGATGGGCAGTATTTCTATTACTTGTATTTAAAATACGTATTTCAATTACATTTGAGTATTTTGTAATTTGTATTTGTTCAGGGCGATAAAAAGCAAATGTAATTTGTAAGAAAATACTTTTGAGTGGAGTAATTTGTATTTAAAATACTCAAAATACTTTCTCCACGAATCAAAAAACAAAAATAATAGGCTACACTTTCTTATAGTATTGGATGTAACAATATTTTTTACTTATTTTTTTTTTTTTAAAAATATTTTTATCTATATGTTTTTTTTTTAAACTTGGGCCATTCAGTGTGCCCTTCACTGTGCCCTTTTACTGGACTGTGCATAACATAGGAAATTGTATGTTGTTGTGATTGATGCTTGGCGTGAGTATGCTACAAATGAATTGCCTCACATCATGTGGGATCAATAAAGTTGTCTGAATCTAAATCTGAATCAATAAATAATATTTTAGGGTAGCCTACACCAAACTGTGAGAAAACAAGCACAAATTTGCAACAGCTGCGACCAAGTTTGCTACTATCACGCCATTAATGGATGAATCACAGTTGTTCTTTCTGTCATAGTTACTTGTGGTCTCAAACTGCAGCATGTAAATTCTGAGCATTTTTGCTCAAGGACTTTTTGAGTTATTCATTAAAAGATTTGAATTGGTTAGTATAGCGCCACCTATGGACAAATCGTGGGCATTCTTTCTTGTATAGTTACTCATGGTCTCTAGTTGCAGTATGCAAATTTTGAGCATTTTTGGTCAAGGACTTTTTTCACGAAAAGCTTTGTGGACTGACCGACAGAGTGACCTACAGAGCTGCGGGTCACTGCTAAAAAGAAAAAGAAAAAAGTATTTTCTGTATTTGAAAATACAAAATACATGTATTTTGACACATTTTCTGGCACCAGTATTTGGTATTTTATTTTGATACATTTATTTGAGGGGTATTTTGTATCAAAATAGATTTTGGTGTATTTTTGCCCATCTCTGACCATGAGGTGACAACAAGAAAAAATCTTAATTATACACCATTAGGGTCCTAAAGAACCAGGTTACAAAAAATGCCATGCATGTACGCAGGACTTTATTTCTCCTGCTAGACTATTAAATCAGTTTTTCAAATTGTTACCTTCTTGACTATATCACACCATTTTGTTAATCCATTCTTTAATACTTCTGTTTGTTTTCTTCTTTCTAAAGGTTGGAGAGAGACCTCAAGTGTGGTGATTCTCTACATCACACATTTTACTTTCTCACACGTTACACTCCCAAATACAGTAATACATTCATCACACTTAGTACAACTGTCTGGTATGTTGTGGTCTAATTCTACTGGTGTTACATAACTAAGTATGAGCCATTTATGTTGCAATAGTATTAGACGAGTATTTATAGAATATTCTGTGCATCTCCACAAACCATGTTCCAAACCTCCTCCGTTATTTCCTTATTTAAATCCTTCCTCCATGCTCCCAATTTTCCCTCTGAGGACACTTGGGATCCAGAAATTAAGAAATCACAGAAGAAAGAAGTCAAGCCGTCATTATAACGGTCTCTTTGTGACTTGTGCCTTGTTCCTTCTCCCATTCATGGTGCCCATTATGGACAACCGCGCCCTTAGCATTCGCCTAGACTGTCTATGCCATGGTCTGACACTGTCTTCAGCAAAGTAGGATGACTTGTTGCTTTCTTCAACGCTTTTACTCTGGATGAATACATGTA
Source organism: Epinephelus fuscoguttatus (assembly GCF_011397635.1). Lineage (NCBI taxonomy): Eukaryota > Metazoa > Chordata > Actinopteri > Perciformes > Serranidae > Epinephelus > Epinephelus fuscoguttatus. The sequence continues at coordinate 28,359,003 of NC_064772.1, read as the reverse complement.
CAGATGCAACTGTAGGTCTGGTTTAACAAAGCATGTCTCTGAATCTGCACAGACAGGAGGAGTTTCTTTTTTAAAGCAGAACAGAATCATGTGTGGGTGCCCAGTAGCACCACTGCAGGTGGTCAAGCTAACTTTGCCCTCAGGGCAGAGCAACTTGAGCTTCCAGAGTCTCTCCAAGCAAACGTCCAGTCTGAATAAACACTTTCAAATTCTTCTCTCTGAGTTGGACTGCAAGGAAACACAGAAAGGAGCCCCCTGGATGGCTGCTGTAGCTAACTGAATAGGGCCCTACCTCCAGAGTGGCTGCTTGCTACAGAGGAAGCATTTTGTCTTCTAATGAAATTCGAGGAAACTAAGTGCAATGGCTAATAACGGTGGTGGTGGTGGTAATAGTGGACTATTATAAGGGTGACTGTGAGTCATATCACTTTGGTGGCCCACCATAATTATTCCAACCCGAGTGAACAGTCGAGGAGCTGAATCAAATGGAGGAAAAATAAAAAAGAATGAAGGCAGAGGCAGGAAGGCAACAAGGGGACAAACGTCTACTGATTTGTTTTCCAGTGTCTCCTGAATCTCCACCAACATGACTGACAATTACAATAAAACACAGGTTGAAAAACACTGTAATTTGGCAAATGAAAGAATAAGAATGGTTATGGTTGAAGGAGAAAAAAGGCCAACTTGAATTGTTGGTTGTGACGGGCCACAAAATTCATGTTGCTATATACAGGACACACTACTTCCTGTACTGGCACTGAGCATTGGCAGTGACGTAAATCAGCAAAATATGAACCAAAGTCCTTATGGGATACTGAGCTGAATCATAAAGTAAAGGTGTAATAATTATTCAGATGTTTGAACCTGGAAGCTTGATGATAATGTGGATTTAAAATACTTTAGTAGAGAGTAAGGGAAGTAGCACGGTCAGTGAATGTACTTTATACCAAAACTGTTGACAGTATCAGTCATCATACAGCATTATACTGACTCTACCTACCAGGCGGCCGCTGCAATGCCAAAAATAGTTATGCAGTACCTCCCTGTAGATCTGATAAGACTAGAAACTGTAAGCTTCAAAGTCAGGGCAATGCAAACTAATTCCATACACACACATGCAGAAATGGCTTTGGGGAGATTTTCCCCAGTGATTGGTTGTGGTTACAGCGGCTCTGAAACCCAGTCTGCTCTGCACCAAAAATGTTTCCACCCTTCCTGTATGGGGTAAACATTCGTACCATGCAGCCACCCATTGGCCAAAAACCTGAAACTGATCCGCACCGCAAAATCGGAAGTAGGTCGATTGGCGCTGTTGGCAAACTGTCTCCCTCTAACTCACTCTCACTCTCTCTGGCTCAGTGTGGCCGACAGTTTCTTTTTCAAACTCGTGCTTTTGGGAATAAGGCAGACTGATGCCATAACAGAGCTGTTAATAACTTCAGTGGGAGAAACTTGGAGGGGAAGTGCAACACTAAAGAAGGCAATGGCACTTCCCATCTCCTGCCCTTTATGACACGATGTAAAAAAAAAATGCAGTTTGTGTGGAGTCCTGGAGTCTATCTTCTGCAGTGAGTGTATTTTAGTTCGGAAATATTTGTTTTTACAGCCAAGAAATAGTAATCAGTGCATTTTTCCACATCATTTCAAATTAACCTTCAGTGCTAAAGTCCAGCCCAGAATAAAACACTGGTATTGTACATTTATGCAAACCACAAATGTTACATCTGTTTCACATTTCTGGGACATATTGCTGCAGGTTTTCAGCAGGGGACAACAAAAGCAGGTGTTTTTAACCTCAGTTTGTGCTGCAGTGTTTGCAGCAACAAAACGGGGTGTTTTTAACCTCAGTTTGGGACATGTGCTGCAGTGTTTGCAGCAACAAAACGGGGTGTTTTTAACCTCAGTTTGGGACATGTGCTGCAGTGTTTGCAGCGACAAAACGGGGTGTTTTTAACCTCAGTTTGGGACATGTGCTGCAGTGTTTGTAGCGACAAAACGAGGTGTTTTTAACCTCAGTTTGGGACGTGCTGCAGTGTTTGTAGCGACAAAACAGGGTGTTTTTAACCTCAGTTTGGGACGTGCTGCAGTGTCTGTAGTGACAAAACGGGGTGTTTTTAACCTCAGTTTGTGACATGTCCAGCAGTGTTTGTAGCAACAAAAGTGGGTGTTTTTTAATGACAGAATATGACAGGTCCAGTTGTGTTTGTAACAAAAGCGAGTGTTTTTTAACAGCAGTCTGGGACATGTCCAGTGGTTTATGTAGTGACAAAAGCGGGTATTTCTTAATGAAAGTATGTAACATGTCCAGCAAGTTTTGTAGTGGCAAAAGTGGGTGTGTGTTTTTTTTTTTGTTTTTTTTCACGACAGCTTAAAAAAAATTCCAGTGGTTATTGTAGTGACAAAAGCGGGTGTCCTTTAAAGGGATAGTTCGGGTTTTTGGACATGAAGTTTTGTGAAACGCTGACCATCTGTAGCTCTGATGTGACAGTGTCACTACTGTCAATGAGCCTCCTGCTCTGAGAAATGGCCCGTAGCTTACCGGAGAAAAAGTAGTTCTGAAGATATAAGGGGGACACGTAACCAGAAGGTTTTAAGCTACAAAAAAGTATGCATGTGTTTTGTTAGACTATTTCAATAATTTTAAAACATCCCCGCATTACGCCAGACCTTGCTATCAATTGGGACTATTTTCTGGCCAGTATCACTCCGCCGTGCAGGCCCGCAAGACAGCACGGCAACAGAAATCAATAAGACAGTTCATCACCACGCCGTGCAGGTGCGCAGGATAGCAACGGCTAACGCAAACTTCATCGGCTGTTTCCAACAGAGAACCAGTAGGCTATTATTAGTGAGCTGTGGGAATAAAAACATCGCCGGCTCCCAACTCCATCAGTTTCCTGCTACAGATGTAACCCGTAGGCAACTTTGGCTAACCAACCACCAGAACAAAGCAGAGACTGGTCGTAATCACATATGAATTCACATTCTATGTGACTGATTACTCGTGTCATGGATTTAGCAGTTAGCCTAATATAATAAACTAAATGCCTACGGTAAAACGAGGCCGCGTATAATGTACTCTCCACAACACAACAGGCTATAAGTTCAATCAAACATTTTGTTTTACAGACAATCAGTTACAGACATCGTTATATAGACTGGTATTAGGTAATATATCTCTCTTTGGGCACAGCAGTGCGGAAATTGCGTTTTCTCTGTCCGACGGGATGTGTGGGCAGCTGAAGTGAGCCTGACATACACACAGTTGCTTCACCCTCGCCGGCTTGGTAGCGAGGTTCATCCCAGTTGACACAAGTTGCCTATGGGTTACATCTGTAACAGGAAACCGGTGGAATTGGGAGCCGGCGATGTTTTTATTCCCACAGCTGGGGAAGTCACAAGTTCGCACCATTCTGGTATTCCTCTGTTTACCTACAGCAGCTGACGAGGGTGTGTCGTGAGCCTGAGCCGGTGTTCACGCTGTAGTAGTAGGTATATATAGGGCTAGTACATCTTTTTCCTCACTAATAATAGCCTACTGGTTCCCTGTTGGAAACAGCCGATGAAGTTTGCGTTAGCCGTTGCTATCCTGCGCACCTGCACGGCGTGGTGATGAACTGTCTTATTGATTTCTGTTGCCGTGCTGTCTTGCGGGCCTGCACGGCGGAGTGATACTGGCCAGAAAATAGTCCCAATTGATAGCAAGGTCTGACGTAATGCGGGGATGTTTTAAAATTATTGAAATAGTCTAACAAAACACATGCATACTTTTTTGTAGCTTAAAACCTTTTGGTTACGTGTCCCCCTTATATCTTCACAGCTACTTTTTCTCCGGTAAGATACGGGCGATTTCTCAGAGCAGGAGGCTCATTGACAGTAGTGACACCATCACATCAGAGCTACAGATGGTCAGCGTTTCACAAAACTTCTGCTATAAAAGCAGGTGTATGACATGTCCAGCGTTGTTTGTGGCAACAAAGTGGGTGTTTTCTAACAACACTTCGAGACAGGTCTTGCAGACCAAACTGGGTCTTTTAAGTGCAATAATGATTTTTTTCCCCCAACCCAAACTAAGTGGTCTTTGTGCCTAAATCTAACAACATATAAACCACTAAACATATCTACTTCATATGAAATGTACAAATGTAACATTCGTGGGTTTTAATAATTTTGATGATTACTGTTTCTACAACTCCAAATGATCCAGTAATATCAGAAGCAGCACCAGTACATGTGTTTTGTATCAAGACAGAAATAAAAGAGTATGAATTACTGCCACCAATACATTATTCATGGTTAGTGTAATTTTTTGTGAAATGTTGTGGTGAAGAAGCACAAAATGCTCTTACACAGTGAGGGAGAGTGCTGTGTTTGCCAACTGATCTATAATTTACCAGTCAGGGTCTAATGATATCTGCACCATCCTCTCCAAATGTCTGTGTGTGTTTGTGAGTGTGTGATGAAGAGATAAGGAGTTGGCTGTGACCTGAGGCTCTGAGCAAACACACAAGCTTCGCATGAGTAATATGACATAAGACGTTGGCCGATATGCGTTAATACAGCTGGTGTTAGGTGGGAATACTCTCAGTGATGGATCAACCACCTCCAGCATCGTGGGTGCCATTTACCGCCTGTCGTCCTCCTCAACATACTGCTGAATAAAAGCTGAATGGTGCAAGTTCAGCAGTGAGGGGAACGCCAAAGCAGAAAGATGAGCAATGCACTTACCACCCTACTTTGAGAAATTATGATTGATTATAGCTCCCTGAAGCGTTTCTCACACCGGTCCTCTCCGTGCACTAAATTGGCTCTTGGCTCTGGGCAAAGCACCATTTCATACAGGCACATTTTAAAGCAGACTGTAGCCTGCAGAAGTGGGTTAGCCTAGACCTGTCACAGTTAGCATATGAATTAATGCTATGTTACGCCAGATGAGTTTTATTCTTATTCCGAGTGTGACTGCAGTAGCCCAGCTGTCGGCACAGATTAGCCTGTAGTCTGAATGGTTTGAAGAGTGAATACCCAGAACGTCCTGACTGCAGAGCACGCTCCAGGCTGCAGTCGCGGCCCCATATGATTTTTAAAATGTGTCTGAATTGTTGGCACAGACTCGCCAAGTTCATGTAGTGTGAAGCAGTGCAAGACTTAGCAGACAGAAAGTTTTTGTCAGTTTAGCTCAAGGGAGGGAGAAGAGAATGTACAGGAACAACAGTCACTTTGAACAACAATACCCACTTACACTGACAGTTTATATCAGGTCATCGACCAACTCCAGATGCCCCACTCTTGATAAGCTGCACTGGACAAATGTTAAAATCCTCCAAACAAAACTGAATATAATTTAAAGTGACATTAAATCACAATTAAATTTCACACTCATGCTATTTCAAAATGACTTACTGTGATGTGGGGTCTCATAAAATAAAGCCTTAATCCTTCTTTACTTGTAATGATATCACTTAAGTACTAAAAACGTGCTTAAAGGTATACTATGAAGGACAGGTCAGTTACATGCTTGCCAGCAAAAGTAAAAGTAAAAGACAACCCCACATTAACTCTCATTGGCACTTCATTATATATATTTTTTTCTGTGCTGTGTGTCTTGGATGCCTGCTGCTAACTAGTGTTGGACCATTCGCAAACGAATCTGTTGAGTGAAAGTACCGAACTGAATCACTTCCGGAACTGATTCGTTAATTTCTCAGTTCAGTTGAGCTCAGCAGCCAGCCTGCAGGCAGGGAGTGGAACTGCCGATTCGGTCTGTGCGAACGATGAATCACTCACGAGTCAGACAGGGTGCAGGGAGGGACTGCCTACCACGTGACGAATCACTCGGTGAACGAATCACTCAGTGAACAAATCACTCGATGAACAACATAACCCCTATCCCTGAGTGATTCAAATCATTTCCTCTCAACGATGCACTATCATAGGGACCGTTTTCTCCAAGCTAACGGCTAAGCGAGGAGTCAAGCCACATGAACATAGTCACACACCTCCCCATTGTTTTAACAGAATTAGTTTCCAGATTCCAGCAGGGCAGACGCAGCAGCAGTTAAGCTGCGTATCAGTTCAGTGAGTCGGACTATGTAGTGCTCCTTCCACCAAGCACTGAACGATTCGGTGAACAAATCGTTTGAACGAATCTTTTTAATGAACTGATTTTAGTGATTCAGTCACATCTAAAGAACTGTTTTGCCCATCACTACTGCTAACAGTCTGGCAACTGGTTGCTACATTTATATAAAGCCCCTCCCTCACCTGAGAGCAACATACACATTAATGCAGCAGTAATATTATTCTAAAACATCATTTGTGACAGTAAAACACTGACAGGAAACATTGCATCCATCCATCCTGCTGGTTTGCAGGGGCAGCAGGCTGAGCAAAGTATTCGAGACGTCGCTCTCCCTAGCAATGCTTTCCAGCTCCTCCTGGGGGACCCCACAGCATTCCCACGCCAGACGAATTGTATCATCCCTCCAGTGTGTTCTGGGTCTACCCTGGGGCCTCCTACCAGTGGGACGTGCCTGAAACACCTCTAACGGGAGGTGCCCAGGAAGCACCCTGATCAGATGCTCCGAACCACCTCAACTGACCCCTTCCATCACAAAGGAGCAGCGGCTCTACTCCGAGCTCCCTCCGGATGTCTGAGCTTACCCTATCTCTAAGGCTGAGCCCAGCCACCCCACGGAGGAAACTCATTTTGGCCGCTTGTATCCAGGACCTCATTCTTTTAGTCACTACCCAGAGCTCATGACCATAGGTGAGGGTTAGGACGTAGATGGACCAGTAAATCAAAAGCTTTGCCAATCAATACTTTTACTTTTGCCGCTAACAAAAGCAGTGAGAATTATCCAAAACACTTTATTCAAGTTATGGAATGTAAAACCAAAGCAATGAGCTGAAAGATGCTAAAACACTCAGAGTTCAGGGGTCAGCAACTCCTTTTGGGTAGGAACCCGTATAGTGTCACCTTTCACATTACACATAGTCATCTTACCTGTTGTTAATTTAATAATATTGAGGAGGCCTATAGCAGCTTTAGCTATAATGCCTACCTTTTATTGTGCTGGTAACTATCCTCCTGAGACCCTTCATTCTCATACGAGGACATCACATTTAGGGTTTGCTACACCTTACACTCCATTTTGCGTAACTTAGACCTGTTGTCCTTATTCGTGGACGCTTTTTTCTGCCATCTAGTGGTAGCAAAAGCACAATACACTAGTGCATGTAAAAACAAGATGGCAGCCATCTCTGCCAAGTCAGTCTGCAGCTGATCTTGACACAAAAGTGGACAAGGTCTAAAACCTGTTCTCATGTTATGGTTGAAGCTTGTTTTGTATTTATGATTTATGTTCGAGGACATTGGGACTTTATTAGTGTAGCACATTACACAGGTGTGACAGACTGTTCCTACAGACAAAATGGACATACCTAGCTTGGACGCATGCATACCAAACAACAGTTTGGGACTCAGGAGGCTTTACTTAAACTCAGTGTGGCAGAAAAGTTTCCGACTAATAAGAAGCATCCAGCATTTTCTTTACAATTACACAATAATTAAACAATGCATTTACTGCTGGTTGCACTGGTGGTCTTGAACTGGAAGTCGACTCCAGTTCTCACTGTAAGCAGCTCATGAAACAAGTGTTATCTACATGTCTAGCATGTAAATGTGAAAACTATAATGGGCTAAATTAGCCAGGGGCCAAGAATAATCGTGAGCTGAGAATATGCCATGGGAAAACCATTATCCTGCAGATGCTTCCCAGATGAATGATCACATTAAAACAAAGGTGTTATGACATGAGAGGCCTTTAAAAATGTTAATTGTAAGCAAAAGGCCCTGGGCTTTCAAAGGCAAAATTGCTCCAACAGTTAAGAAACACTTTATGAGGAAATGCTACAGATGTGCAGCTGATACAGAGAGACAGACTCTCAGACTGCGATCATTAAGGGAAATGTGCCTTGCTAATGAGCTGGGTGAATTGGTCACACTGGTGATGAGTCAGACGGAGTACAGAGGGTTTGGTGTTGTGTCTCGCTGTAACACAGACACAAGAACATACTCCTGAAATCACTGCCAACCTTCAGATGGATGAAAGCGGAGCAGTGGAAGCACTACTGGGAGCAATAAAGGAAAGGAGTTGGGGGCTCGCTGCGCTTGTTAACACCAACATAATGCAATCCTGGAATATTTCTTTTTCACAGAGCACCTGCAGCTCAGATATTTAACTGACATGAGACTGCCAAAGGAGCAGAGTGATGTCAGACAATCCGTTACAGCTCAACTACACACAGTCCTGATGACTGAGACAAGTTTTTAAAATAATAATAAGTTGTTTTTAGCGGCATGAACTGAGCGGCCACTTTGGTCTGGTCTGAAATATAGATTGCCATAAAATGTTTTACAGAATCCATGTTGGATGATGAACCTCTGGTGATCCTCCAAATACTCTCAAGCACAGCTATAAAGACCAAATGTAGCTGTGACCAGTGCTTTTGGTTTATGACCGAATACCTGCAGAATTATGACATGTGTCAGCCTCCGTCGTACTTTGTGCTAAGCGCTAATTAGCAAATGTTATATAATGTGCTCAACTGAGCTGGCAAACATGGCAATTATGCTCGCTAGAAGTCAGCATGTTAGCATTGTCATTGTGAGCATGTTGGCATGCTGACGTTAGCATTTAGCTCAAAGCACTGCTGTGTCAAAGCACAGCCAGAGCTGCTAGCATAGCTGTAGAATTAGTCTTTTTTAAAAGTTTGATTGTTGCTCATTAAAGCATGAATATTTAACCTGACAGAAAAATGTTGAAGCTATATTCTCAGTCCACCATGCTGCCTTTGTTCCACAAGTATGTCACATCCCCAACTATGAAAAGTAAATGTATAAATTTAAGGCTTGCACCATCGCCCTGCCTGCATACACAATCAGAAGGCACCTGAGATCATGTGGTCATGCATAAAATAACATCAAGCCTCATGCCCTAAGAAACAGGGACTGTATAACATATGGGAACCTCACAGATAGATGCACAGACAAATGGACAAAGTGTTTTCAGAGCGCAACCTGGCAGCATTGCCTCCTAGACAATGTGTCATTTCCTGGCAGCCCCCCCTGCGCACACATGTGACGGCATCACAGGAAGTTTACCTGCTGCTCTTGACCCTGACTCATAAACCAAACTGCCAAGTGGGGTGAGAATGATGTACACCATGTTTATATGTGTGTTGCATGAGTGTGAGAGGATGTAATAGGTCACATCCTCTGATATTTACTTTATGTTGGCCTTTTAGTATAAGTCACATCCAGTTAGTGTGATCTTCCTCTAGAACATAAAGTACCACGCAATCTGACTCATTATGTTCTGCAGAAGTAGAGCAGACTTTAGCACAGACGTAGTCAACAGTATGGGAACATCATGGGAAACTTTTAAGATGAAATAAGTAAAATAAATGTCTCTACAGTGGCAGTTTGATCACATTCAACACACACATCCATTGATCAAGAATCATGGTTGATAACACAATGTGCAACATGATGTAATGTGACATGACAACATGACATGGTAATGTTATGTACATAACTTAAAATAATTCAACACTGACTAATGGTTTCACACGGGACACAAACGGCAGCCTCCTGGGTCAAAGTCCTGCATTTGTTTAACCCTTTGAAACCTGCAGCGACATTACTTTTCTTGTGCTGCTTTCAGACGCCTTTCCCAAGTATTGAAACCTGAACTCTGAGCAAATTGGTGCAGTTTCTATCAACAACATGGGAAAAAGATCAGAGTGTAACTTGGTAAGAAATGTCCCACAAATTCCGAAAAAAAGGGGGGAGGAAAGGAAAAAAGCTAGGGAAAAATATATTTATAATTATTATTATTATTATTACATTTTAAAATTATGTTATAGAATTATAATTTTTAAGCATTATTTCAAGGTCATTTCCTTCTTTCTTTGTTTTTAATTTTCTCTTTTTACTAATTTCTTGCTTGATTCAAAACACACCCAAAACACACATTAAACGCACATTAATGGCTTTCACAGGCAAACATCTGTCTTTATCTGGACACATTTTCCCCACAAATATAACATGCTAACGTTATCAGCACAAGCCTATGGCATTTTACATTGCATAAATTAGCCTAGCAGCTAGCAGACTTTTCCTCTACTCATATGAAACCAGGGACAACAGCACCATTTAACAAAGGTAATGTTACAAAATTCGGCTCCATTACAACTCACAAGGTTCAAAAACAAAACAACTGTCTTATACTAAACCTGTTATCCAAACAAATACAACATGCTAATTTTATTAGCACAAGTCTATGGTATTTTACATTGTACAAATTAGCGTAGTGACGAGGGGAGATTTCCTCTGCTCATATGAAGCCAGGATAAATCACACACAAGACTTAAAATGCGATTTTTGTGGAGCCTTTATTGTCCTCATAGTTTATTGTTTCTTATCTGTGAAATTAAATTGCATCGCTGCGATATGTAGTTACATTTCTGGGAAGGTGCACGTCAGGCTACAGCGTAGGGTACGGCGTCAAGTCGATGCAGAAGTATAAATCCGCATAAAACATAATTCATAACATCTGATGTTTGTGGTTTGCAGAAACATACAATGCCATAATTGTCTTCTGGTGACTTGGCTGGTTTGTTTGACCCGTCCACCACCCTGACCTTCCTCCCTCCTCGCTCCTAATACGACGTGACCTCACTTCCTTTTTTTCTCCCATCATGTGATGGAGGACAGACTGTAGCACATGGATCACGTGATCACAGCCTGCACTGATATTTTTAAAAATGATCACAGTAGAAACATAAATCACTTGAACCAGGTGAGAGTTCATGACATGATCCTTATGTCTGCTCAATCTGAGTACATAACCCAAATGGATCGTCATGCACATCAAGCAGATTTTCCATCTCAGGCACTGCGAGGACTGTTTCTCTCTCACTAAAGCCTGTACTGATGAAAGCCCTGCCTTTAATACACAGGTCAGTTCAAGTGTGAAGGTCTTTCACTCTATTCATATACATGTCTCAGCAGAGTTGAAAGATACTTTGGCAGAAGAGAAGGCAGCTTCACACACTTTTTAACAACAAAATTAGTAAGCAAACAGACTCTCTATTCATGTTTAACTGGAGAGTACTGTGGGTAAGAGAAATATAAACCAGGAAATACAAACTGTAGATGTTGAATATTTACTATTGGCAGTTTGAGACTGTTACATCTATCTTACATATGTGGGATGTTGGTAGATTCCCAATGTTGGGTAAATGGAAGAGGTGAGCGCCATGGCAGCAGCTGATGGTGTCAGACTGAACCATGTGTTTACACACACACACACACACACACACACACACACACACACACACACACACACACACAGTAAATTTCACACTGTGGATTTGTCATTATGTAACTGCAGGCAGGTCTGTGGATCAAGTGAGGATTGTTGACCCCAGGTGGGAGAGCAGATTTCTATCCTGCGTTTGGGTCGTCTCCAGTGTGCTGCGCGGGTCAGCGATCTCTTCTCCCGGAGGATGATGAGCTGGCCTTGATGAACAGCTCACGGCGCAACATAATGCCATAATGAACGAAAGCAGCCCAGGGGAGCGTTGTTGTTTGTGTGCAGCGTGGCAGCAGCACAGGTTCAAACAAATGATAAGAAGATACATTCATTTGGAACAGACAGCTGAAGATATCTGCAAATATTACCTATGTATAGAATATTGTGAAGCTGGAGGCATTAGTCCAGCTGATCAACAAGTAGGTGCTTACATGCAGATGGTGGCTCAAAGTTTGCACTGTTACGTTATTTGTCTTTATTTTTTTTCCAGAAAACATGCGACAGATGAGAGATGACAATATATTCTGATTGTCATCAATATGCAGCCTCTATCAATTTGTTGTGCTGGTGTGTGGTTCTCTGTGTGCTCACTTGATGGACTTACAAGGCCGGCTGAGCTTCTCATCATCATTAATCCCCATTATGAAAGCAAACAATGATATTTGACAGTAATAGTGCTCAATTGCTCTCGTTGCATTGTGTAATGAATTCAGTGAATGTCCTCCGTCGGTGGCCTGCCGCTGAGCCCAACAGCTGCAGCTGCTATCTTACTATCAGTGCCGCACATTACTATCTGCATTATTATCCATTTGACCCAGTATGGGCGTTCAGCACATGGGTGCTCGGAGCTTTATCTAAAGCTATGATAGGCAATCTGTGAGTGCTGTAATCAATGGCTAATAACCATCCAGGCAGCTGAGCCGGTCATTTGCACAGCCAGGTGGAATTGGATTATCTGATTGGGTCGCTTATGATGTGTCTGGGTGGGTACTGAGTGCTGTGGCCAGCTGCAGGGTGGATGTTCCAAGTGGGAACAGAGTAATCGCTCCGCTGGCACATGGGTGCCAGTGTGGTGGGTTACTGGGAGGTGAGAGAGGCTCAGAACATGCAGACATAGTCTGAGGCTTGACCTGGAGACAGCTGTTGAGGTTCTGAATTGGGGCTGCTCGCTAATATATTCATATTTAGCACTCCATACATCGAGCACTGAGGTAACACAGGGTTTACTAACCTGAGTCCTTGAAAATAGGAACGAATTGAAACCATGACCCTGGTACTCCAACAGTGTACCAAGAGGATGGAGGGAGGCCAGGCTACAGCTGGATGTCCTCCCTGTCCCACACACCCCCAGGGCATGGATGCCTAAGCGAGGAGAAACAGGAGGCTCATGGTCTCTGGAAAACAGC